>NW_006290024.1:1499118-1516115 GCF_000327345.1 Myotis davidii | reverse complement strand
AGGGTTTAATTTAACCTTGTCTGGATTTTGACACCTTCAACATTGTTCTCATAACTCCTTGTGTATTTATTTCTGAGTTGCCCCTCTTTTACGTTGAACTTCAATTTTGTTTTTACATGCCTGAATGTTCCACTCGTCTGAGGGGCCCTTCTTGGTTGCAGAGGTGTATTTTATTTATCTGCATCCCTGGTACTTGGCAAATAGGGCTGATAGGCAGTCAGTGGATGACTATTGAATAAATGAGAAAATGAGTAAGCAAATGAGAACATTTAAGTTCATGCTTAAAAGAGCCTGAATAAACAGTGCTACATTGTTCCTTTGTTACTCTAACTTGATCAAAGCTATTATTTAAAATGAAATTACATTTTATAGGGTAGAGAGGAATATAATTTTGTGTATAAGTTTTCTTGGAAAATCATTAATTATTTTTGAAAGGATTAGCATTGAGATTGTAATAAATCAAATTGAATTAAAATTGGGTAATACTAAGGTAAAATCAAGCTAAAGTTAATGAAAATATAAAAGTTATTTATAAAAGCAAACTAAGATTTTCATACAGTACTAAATGAAATTATGTATTAATTTTTATCTTCTCTGTTATTAGAAGGCTTTTAAAAGTTATTCTTCATTAACTGGTATTCCAAAGCGACTTGGAGGTATTGTTATGAGTTATGTGTTCTCTGTGCTTATAACCAAATAGCTATTAGTGCAAATGTATTCTAAAGATACATTTCCTCATCAGAAGCTTCATTACCAGAGGGGAGAAATAGGAGGTACAGAAACCCAGCTCTCCACATATCCTGCTACCTCCTCCCCAGCTCCACTTGGATTTCTGCAAGATACCAGAAATGTGTCTAAAACTGAACTTTCTGATCTTTTCCCTCAATCCTGCTCTGACTGCCCTTCGTACATGCTGTCATTCAATCTGATATGATAGTTACTCAGGCCAGAGACTTTGAAGCTATTTATGTCTCTGGTTTTCTCTCAAACTCCACATTCAGGTCATCGGAAATTAAGCGTGTGCAGGAGTGCATGTGCGCTCGCACACACACACACACACACATGCGCGCGCGCGTGCGCGCTGTGAAGAATGCCTGGAGGATGGTTGTTTCTTTTCTAGACTATGTGATAACATCCTAACTGATGTTGCTGCTTCCACCTTGCCCTTCCCCAGGCTGTTCTGAACACAGCGCCCAGAGTGACTTGAAACATGAGTGAGATATTCCCTCCCCTGCTTAAATCCTCCAGGGGTTCCCAGAGCCCTGTGACATCACGCCACCCACCCCCACGTTCTGCTTCTTTACACTGTCAAATGCATTCTTCTATTCTTATTTATCCTCAGTCTTGAGAAAAGGAAAATGTTGTATAATGCATTGATTATAAGGATTTATTAGTCATTCCATTTTCTTCTTTGTTAGTTGCCACAATTCTGTCATGTCTCTTATACATTTTAGCATGAAAATATTTTCCTTTTAAGTGACATCTAAGAGCTTTATTATATACTAGGGGCCCAGTGCACAAATTTGTGCACCTTGAAAGGAACTATGGGCCCCGAGAGGCTGCGGTAGGCACAGGGTCGGGTGTTGGCCCATTTTCTGCGCCCCCGCCCGGCCCCTCCCAGCAGTGGGTGTTAGGGGTGGCTGCTGCCCCGATCACCCCTCAGGAGCAGGGGGAGGTGGAGAAACCCTCAAGGGCAATCCGGGCCAGAAGCTGCCACTCGCATCTACTGATGGTGCCAAGTGATTGGGACCAGTGCCAGGCACCACCAGGGGTTGTGAGCAGCGGTTCCAGCGCTGGCTGTGGGTGTGAGCGGGGCTGGCGCTGGCAGCAGGTGTGAGCACCGGGTGGGACTGTGGTGGGTAGGAGCAAAGAATTTTCAGTAACCACCAGATGACAGTGACTGGCGCCCCGCCTTGGTCTGTCGCCCCGGCTCACCTGCTCCACCATCCCACTGCAGCCAATGCCCACCATATTCCACGCACGCCCCCCAGGTGGTCAGCACACGTCACAGCGACCAGTTTAGTTGTTCCGCCTATTTGAATATTAGCCTTTTATTATATAGGAAGGATAAGCTATATAATAATTTGTTGCAAATATTTTTTTCTAGCCTGTCCTTGATGTGACCCTTTATTTATGTTTATGTTGAATTGGACTATATGGAGGTCTTACGTTAGCAAATATCAAATCTGTCATTTTATAATAAATAGCTTTTTCCTTGAGAAGGATAATTGCAAAGGCCTTATTTTACTACTAGAAGGCCCGGGGCACAAATTTGTGCACCAGTGGGGTCCCTTGGCTTGGCCTGTGGGATTGGGCCGAAACCGGCTTCCCAACATCCCCCGAGGGGTCCCGGATTGTGAGAGGGCGCAGGCCAGGCTGAGGTACCCCACTGGTGCACAACTGGGGCTGGGAAGGACACGGGAGGTTGGCTAGCCGGGGAGGGACCACAGGAGGGCTCCAGGGCGTGTCCGGCCCATCTCACTCAGTCCTGATCAGCCGGACCCCAGCAGCAAGCTAATCTACCAGTCGGAGCGTCTGTCCCCTGGTAGTCAGTGCACGTCATAGCAAGTGGTCGACGCTCTGCCCCCTGGTGGTCAATGCACATAATAGCAACTGGTCAACCCCTCGACTAGCCCCTGGTGGTCAGTGCACATCATAGTGAGCAGTTGAGCGACCTTAGCATATCATTAGCATATTACACTTCGAGTGGTTGAACAGATGACCGCACACTTAGCATATTAGGCTTTTATTATATAGGATATGGATTTTTTTTTTAAATAGATTGTGAGGTGGTTTTTAGGCTTAATTTGGTCCCAGATTGTTAGCTTGCTCTCTCAGGATTATTTTGAAATGCCACTCTTATAATCACTACATTCTGTTATACTTTAGATTTATTTCTGTATTTATTCTGTTTCCAGAACCACACCCTTTTTTAAAATATATATATATTTCATTGGTTTTTATAGAGAGGAAGGGAGAGGGATAGAGAGTTAGAAACATCGAAGAGAGAGAAACATCGATCAGCTGCCTCCTGCACACTCCCTACTGGGGATGTGCCCGCAACCAAAGTACATACCCTTGACCAGAATCGGTCCTGGGACCCTTGAATCCGCAGGCCCACACTCTATCCACTGAGCCAAACCGGTTAGGGCAGAACCACACCCTTTTAAGTAGTATATCTCCATTATATAATTTAATGTCTGAGAAGGCAAGTTTTCCCTCAGTGCACATCTTTTTCGTGAGGTTTTAGGTTTTAGATGAAGATGAGAGTCATTATTTTGAAGTTATTTAAAACAATCCTTTGAGATTTTAATTAGAACTACATTGTGCATGTACATTTATTTGGGCGAAGTAGACATCTTTGCACTATTTAGTCTTCTTATCTAAAAGTAATTATTAGACTCGGAGAACACTGATGAGCACAGGGGGTGTCAGTAGAACACTACACAGCATTGCACTTCCCAGACAGCCTAAGCAGGGAGCCCAATCAGAAATGTTACAGTGTGCGGCGGAAAAGCACAGGTGGGAATTGAAGCAATAGGCTTGCCCCGCTTGCTCACACTTTATATTCTTAGTAAATGTCATTTCTAAAATGTAGGTCTTATACTTTATATAAGTGTTCATTTCTAGGTTTTATTAGCTCTTAGATTTTTAGTTTCTTTAAAATAGTTCAATTTCTTGCCTGTTTTTCTTTTTATATGTGCCTATACTCAGGCATTTTTTTCCCATTCACATAGTTGTCGTATCTGCCTTCACTTATTTTATTATGGTTGCCAAAATTTACTTTTATTTTTCCCTGGTTAGATTTTTTTCTAACATAATGTTCTACTGCCTGTAGGTACAGTTTTGCACTTTTTATGTTGGGAGGTTTGGCAGGCCCACTGTTGTAATTTCCCCGTTTATTCACCAATGAGCTAAGAGAGGTATGTTCAGTCAGAGGATTTGCCCTTATGCAGGGTGAGTAGTGTTTACTTGAAACTGCAGGGCTTGACATTATAGGCCTCTTCCCTGTGATTTGCTGTCATGGATGCATGTCTCCCTCACCTACCTCATGTTTATGGAGTGTTCATCTGCGCTGAGCTGATATTTCCTGGTCCCGCTTCCTATATTTTGTGGAAGTTTGTAATGATACCTTCATTGAAGCAGTTGGTTTATGTGTTCAACTCATGTTCAACTATTGTATCTTCAACTAAATGTGTGTTATATATACTAGTCACTAGGCACCGGAGATAAGAAACAGACATCTTTGCTCTCACTGGACCTAATGCTTAATGGCAGGAGAGGAGGTAGACATAATCACACATTTTATTTGGAAAGTATTGCTCTAGTCAGTGCTACAAATGAGAGGTACCTGGTATTATTTGCGTTTGTAAAGGGATGGCAGTGGCACTTGAGCTGAGATTGTAAAGTGAGTGGGAGTTCACTAGGCAAATAGGGGAGGGGAGTAAACATTCTAGACCAGGGGTTCTCAACCTGTGGGTCGCGACCCCTTTGGGGGTCAAACGACCCTTTCACAGGGATCGCCTAAGACCATCGGAAAACACATATATAATTACATACTGTTTTTGTGATTAATCACTATGCTTTAATTATGTTCAATTTGTAACAATGAAAATACATCCTGCATATCAGATATTTACATTACAATTCATAACTAGCAAAATTACAGTTATGAATTAGCAACAAAAATAATTTTAAGCAATGGTCATGCTCTAGCAGAGAGGGATAGCTGGGTCAGGTTTGTTATTTGAGCCAAATGGATCCAGAGAACAATCAAGAGGCTTTGCCATATGCTCAGCAAAAGGTGAAGCTGGCTTACGCCAGGGGGATGCTCGAGGAGACAATTGTGAGAAATATTTAAGAGATAAAGTTAACAGTTCTTAGGACTGATTGGAGGAAAGAGGAAGAGAAGTTGTCAAGGATAGCTCCCAGAATGTGACTTGTAAAATGAGGCAGCTGGTGATAATCATTAACTTCCCAAGGAAGACCAGGTTTGGTGGAAGGATCATGAGTTCAGTTTTGGACTTAACTGAGTTTGAGGTGTCTTTAGTGTAGCAAAGAGAAAATGCCAGGTAGACAGATGAGTATATGGGTCTGGAGGTCAGAATATGGGTATGTGATGCAGATGAAAATTTGAGAGTCATCTTCATACAGTTGGTAATTGGAGTTGTGGACACAAATGAGATTAAATGGCCAAGGACCAGCCTTGAGGAGCTACACTATTTAATGGCATGAGGAGAACAGTGACTGTTTAGTGGACACTAAGAAGAAGAAAAGAAAACCACGGTATCAGGGAAGCAGGAGGGCATAGTTAAGAAGCAAGGAGTGGCCAGTCATGTGGAAAGCTGCCAAGAGCTTATGTGAGCTGAAGACTAAGAAAGTCTATTGGTGATAATGATGAGGAGATCCCTGCTGACCTTAGAAAGGCTCTTTTGGTGGTCTGTTGGGAAGCGAAACCACAAACCCAAGGTGAGGCAGAATTCCAGAGGTGTCATTCACATGGAATAAAAATGAATGGTACTTCCAGGAGTTGTGCAGCACAGTGGCCTTGGGAAGCCAGAGTGGAAAGAGGAATAGAAGAAGATGATGAAATGGAGGCAGTGAGTACAGGAAACTTCACATGAAAATGGTGAGTGGAAAGTGCACCGGAGTATAATGTCCTTAGGCTTGTCCACGCTTGGCCTCTCCAGCTGATGGCTTTGTACCTTTGAAGCTTAGGTCCTTACAAATACAGGAACTATGACGTGGAGGATCTGTATCTTTGTAACACTGTGTCTTCCCATTCAGGCATTAGTTTTCCTTCTCCATTGTCTGTCTCCTATACCATCAGTTTCCTTTCTTGACATTTTCATCTTTGTTCTTTCCTCCTGTAATCTGGGTTCGCCATCACTGTGATAGAGGAAAGATTATCGCTGGTAAGGCGGGGAGCTGGGCATGGACGGATTCTAGAGGGAGCACATTTTAGCTTGGTAGAGTGTGCATGATTTGAAGATGAGAAGATGGTTCCAGTCAGAAGAAATAACCTGAGCCAAAACGGAGCTGGAAAGCATGCGTGCATACGTGTGTGTATGTGTGTGTGTGTGTGTGGTGTATGGTGTGTGGAGGGGCTGGAATGTCAGATTACAGAAAGGAAGTAGTTGGCCATAAAACTAAGGCCATATTGTTTAGTGTCAAAATTGCAAGGCAAAAGAATTTAGATTTCATTCAATGGGAAATTAAGAGCCATTGGCATGGAAAAAGCCTACAGGCATGTTGACCAGTTAGGATATTACTACAGCCCCAGCAACTATAGGAAATGTGAATTCAGAAATGATGGTAATAATACAGAATAGAAAATGGATCTGAGGAAGGAAAAGGTGCTTTTTTCTGAGAATTATTTACTTTGAGTTATGACTTTATAGTGTGCAGATGCACACATGGCCTGGTCGCGGACACTGCTTTGTGATTCAAGTCCTCTTCCTCATAGAAGCTGAAGAACATTCACATGCTTTGGCCATCACTGTCCACCAAGTGACGTGAAGTCTCTGTCCCCCAAGTGAAGTGACATCTTCCGCCAAGTGAAGTCACTGTCCTCCAAGTGAATTTTCTGTCCACCAAGTAAAGCGAAATCTCTGTCCACCAAGTAAAGCAAAATCTCTGTCCACCAAGTGAAGTGAAATTTCTGTCTGCCAAGTTAAGTGAAATTTCTATCTTCCAAGTGAAGTCACTGTCCACCAGTCAAACATGTTGGTGTTCAACTGTGCTCTTTCCAAATCCTTTGTTGCCTACTTCTTGTAGTTTATCATAGTTTCTTTGGTTAAATTAAATAGTGAAAATCAAGAGAAGTTTAATATAATTGTAAATAAGGCTATGATGAGAGAAAAAAATATTTTTTCTTTATTTTTATTTGCAAATAAATGATTGGCAGTGCTTTTTCATGAAACTGGGAAAAAACTTTTAAGAAATGCCAGGCTTTTTATTTAAATCTTTAGTTCTTGCTTATTTCTTTAGTTAATTCCCTAACTTTTGCTACATGGAATATTTCAAGAATGTTAAAATTTGGTTGTATTATAAGTGAAACAGACTTGTCTGGCTAAAAATCATTTCTTATAAATTCTTATTCTTATTTGAAGCTATAAGAGGGCTATTAGGGCACCATGAACAGTTGCTGACCTGAGGTCTGTGGGCCATATCAGTGGAGAGTCAACCTAACTGCTGCTTCCCTATTTGGATTTAGTTCTTTCTGTAGATGATTTTTATTTGCACTTGTCCAGATTTGGTGAGGATGGGATAGGGTGAGGTCTGTCTCTTGTAAGAGGAAATTTGTGTGACTGTGAGTATCCTTGAGCTATTAGGAAAACTAATCTCCCAGTAGGAATCTTGCCTTTATCAGTGTAAATGTAGGGCTGAAATTTAACTGCTAGAGGCTGCTCCTGTTCTCCAGTTAGGATGATCCACACCCTGCATTCCACATCCTGCATTCCACACCCTGCATTCCCAATAATCTGCTCTCATCTTCTTTCTAATCTGTTAGTAGAATGAGTTTATTGAGTTGGTTCCTGCCTCGACTGGAACCATATTAATGCTATAGGCCAGTGATGGCGAACCTATGACACGCGTGTCTGAGGTGACATGCGAACTCATTTTTTTGGATGATTTTTCTTTGTTAAATGGCATTTAAATATATAAAATAAATATCAAAAATATAAGTCTTTGTTTTACTATGTTTGCAAATATCAAAAAATTTCTATATGTGACACGGCACCAGAGTTAAGTTAGGGTTTTTCCCAAATGCTGACACGCTGAGCTCAAAAGGTTCGCCATCACTGCTATAGGCCATCACCAGAATTCTACATCTGCCCACTGGCTGGTGGCCCTCTACCCCTAAATTCCTGTGTCTCCTGGTTATACTTTGAACTTCCCATTTTGCTCTGCGGGAAGTATGCAAGCCCTCTAGGCCTGTGCCTTGGCTTCCTCTGTCTGTAGCTTGGCCACTCTGCAAATAACCTTAATCATGATGGTGATGGCAGTGATAATAATAATAGCATCACTTTAGCTCTCCAGGCACTTTACATACATCACCTGATTTTATCTTCATAGCAACCCTGTAAACCTGGGATTGTTTTTAGCACCTGACAGGTAAGAAAATGGATGCTCAGAGAAGTTAAGCGATATGCCTGAGGTTATTGGCCAGATGACAGCTACAAGTCATGCCAGTTTTACCTTGGCTCCTGAGCTCTTTATGTCTTGAGGCTGATGGCTACCTTTGCTTTGACCAAACATCAACGTACAATGCACCTCTTCCAGGGTTTTACCATCCTTTTGCCAGCAGCAGATTTCTGGATCTGACTTGCTCCTGTGATGTGTTCTCCTTGGTGACTGAAGCTTTGCCTTACCTCTCTCTGCTCCAGCCCCTCACCCAGCTGTCTGATGTTTGCTAGGTGCAGGGCTGACTGTTGGTGGCCATGATGGTTGGGAATCTCTGAGGGGACAATGCCCTTGACTGACTGAACGATGCCCTCCAGTTGGCACATGGTGCTGTGATCTCAGGCCTGGCCTCCTCACTGCCACAAAATACATCTCACTGTCTCTCAGGTGTCACGAAAGCCAAGGTACTAACCGTTCTTTGGCTAAAACACCATTACTTCATTAAACCACATCCATGTCTTTCATAATTATGCATCAGCCAGAAACCAGGTAGTTCTGCTTGTACCCAAAATACTGAGATGGTGTTTCCAGTGTGTGCCTTTGGAGAGTGGCTTCTGCATGTCACCTGCCTCTTCAAAGGGGTGAGAGCAAAAGCCAAGGCCATTGAACACTAGAACCAAAGAGCGGCGGAGAGAATGTGCCAGTTGGATGTCATGAGAGGGCTAGAAGCGAGAATGGTGCTGTGGTGCCTTCATGTTTAGAGCAGCATCTTACAGTTCATGGAGCTGTTTCATAGGCCAGATCTTCCCCACAATTCTTTGAGGCACATGGAAGAGGGGTCACTATATGACTACAGTTTGGGAAACTGAGGCTCAGAGATAAACTCCCTTGCCTTGAGTGCCAAAGTTCAAACTCAAAGTTCCACTTTCTTCTATCCCTAAGCTGGAGTTCTGCCAACTCCTGTATCAGCTTTTGACCTGGGAATGTGATTGCTTCAGAATTTTCCTTTAAGCTGCAGATTCACAGTACATCGTACTGAATCTGGATCCCAGAATCTTGAATTGCTTCTCACCAGCATTAACTCAGTAGCTTTCCGAAGACTACTTAAATAGAATAGACTTACATAGGCACATTATCGATGCATGAGCTGTGAAAGTTAAAACTCTTTTACCAATTCGGGATTCTTCCCAGTGTGGATAAAGTAGCCTAGAGCATGATGGAAACACATGAAACTAATTTGTCTGATTAAAAAGGAAAATGTATACAAATCATAAAATTAGAAAGGCAGTTTATAATGAAAGGCATTAAATAGAGAATGTAAATGTTATTTCTGTGGCCTATTCAGTATTACATTTTAATGTAAATAATGTATCCCAAAGAATCTGTGAAATTGATTAATAAATCCACTCTCCTCCGTGTTAGGCAACATGAGATGGAGGAGCAGGGGCTTTCTGTCCACGAGCAGCTTTCTCATGCTCACAGGGGCGTGGAAGGGCTACCAATCTGAGAACAACAGGTGCATGCAATTTATGTTCAAGAGTAGTTTAAGCATCTTTAATCAGTCCGTTTTAAGTCAAACCATATGATGTTCAAACACAGACTTTTTTTCTTTCAGTATCAAGTACTTTTCCCTTCTCTTGGTGCTCCATATTAGTAGTATCCAGCTGTGAAACTAGGCTTGCCTTTTGTTACTTAAAAGCAGATAAAATGTTTACAACAGTTACAGTTGATTGCATGGTGGTTAGTTTCACATTTCTCACTCCTGTCAGTGTGACAGTGGGTCTCTAAAGAATAAATCAGCTACCTGATTCTTGTTTTCTGCTCAGCTCGGCTATAAATAGGTTAGTTGTTGCATCAAATATTGCAGGGCGACCACTGTTAGATGTGTACAACTCTTTTCTAGTGATGGAAAGAAGCAGTTCATCTCTTTAACTTGGCACAACACTTGTGAATGGTTAACAACCACTTTAGAGAGATTTGTAGTTAGAGTTTATGCACTTTATTGCCGTTTCATCGAAGATAGAGAAGTAGGGAGTTTTAGTGAAATTAATCCATATTTGGCTTTTTCCTAATTCCCATTACATAAAATTAAGAAGTTAAAATTTCCACAGAACAATTCAAAGTTGTTTTTTCTTACTCCATTCACAGTGTTAGAGCTTGATCTTGCTTTTGCTAGTCCCACTGTCCTTTGTTGATGCATATTTGTCCTCACAGTTCACGCTGCACATGTCATTTGTTAATGGGCCTCTTGATAATTATGATGGTATTTTCATTTCATAACACCCGGTCGTTAGGTGATTACCTGTGGGAATTACATTAAGCAGGGAAAAATGACCTGTCATGTTCTTGCCTTTGGTGATCTGGTGCAGAGAACCCTCTGCTTCAGCGCACCCGGCTCCCTCTCCTCCCCACTCTGCACTTCAGCTTCTCTGTCTGTCTTCCTTCCCACTGTACGGAAGACTGGTGACGGGGTGCTTTAATGCTATGTGAATGTGGCAAACGTTGGGTATTATTTGTTTAATGTTGGGTCACAACCATTTTACAAGTTATTTTTTAAACAAATGGTCTCCAATTTTAGAAGTTATTTTTGTGTGTAAAATTATTTAAATCTTATTCTTCTTTTGTATTGCATTATCAGCTTTCACTTTGGGTTGAAATCCAATAGAAAAGGGCCAGTAAAAGCAGGTGACAAATTGATTTATGAGATGCTGGTTGGGTTTTCCTCCCTGAAATGTGAACTTCGTCTTTAAATGTATTTACACAGGTTGTCACTGATGAATGCACATCGGTAAAGTAACTGAGAGAATGTTTTGATCCTGTCACCTCCAGTTGAAACGTTTCATGGAGGCTGTGGTTTTCAGCGTGCCCTGAAAATAGGAGGCTGCCTCCTGTAGCTGATGGGAAGTGACAGCGTGCACTTCTTGCACAACACTGTCATCTTATTAATAAAAACGTAACAGTCCTGCGGCCTCTAGAATGGAAGTTTAGGTGTTATTTCTCATTTTTGTAGTGTTACATTCATTCTTTGCTGAGTTAGCCTTGTATCAAGGGGCTTCATTGCCACTGAGAGGAAAAAAAATGTGGGCTATTGAAAAATAAATTTTTACTTAAATACCAAAAACCACATTGTAAAATTTAAAACATATTCAGAGGCCAGTGTTCAGAGCCAGACGATGAAATGCAGCTCTTTGGGGAGGCCAATAAATTTGTGAGTGGATTACAAAGGGAAATGCCTATGAGTTTTAAGAACTAAAGCAGACTCCTACAAGTATTAGTAGTTGAGGCATGTGTGCATTCATCTTTATTGTATGTTCCCTGAGAAGACTTCACAGCTAATGTTCTGGGTAGTAGAAGGCATCCAATTCACTTTCAGTCTTTAAAATACATGTCAGGACTTAAGTAGGGTAGACAGCAGCACTAATCATATTAAGCACAGTGTCTGAACTCACAGTGAATGCATAATTAATGTATTGTTTTAGAGGACCTAGTATGTTAGTCAGGGCAGGAGCTTCGTGCATAGTTTGTTCTGTGAGGGAGAATTATTCCACGGTGCCATTTGTACCACCATGGCTAGCCCTGCTCACTAAATCTATTTTGCTACACCTCTAATACGAGCCAAAGCCATCAGACAACCTCCATTAAAGTGTTTGCCATGGAGAATTCTCTCTGGGGTAGTAAATGCTAATTCAGTGTCAATTAGAAAAATGCTTCTAACAAAACACTGCGATTAATAAGGGGTACTTGTGTTGATTCATTGCTGGGATTTTTTTTTCTAATTCCTTATAAGGATACATCTTTCATTACTTTCTATTTATTATTTTAAATATGTTTAGTTTGAAAGCACTTTACCATTTCATCTTTATTTTAAAATGTACCCAAATGTTTACTTCTCCATCAATATCCATTTAAACTTAAACCATTTGGGTCTCACTAATTTAAATTCTTTTAGGCAAACCATTGAATAAAAGGTTCAGTATAAACTCTTGAATTACTGCATTCAAACACACTTTTAAAAGTTTCTGATTTCTTTAATCCTCTTCTTAGTTTTGAAGATATATAATGTATTTTTTAAATAAGCCCAGCTTCAATAAACATCCTGTTACCATAGCTAATTAACTGAAACTAGAACTCTTTTCTCTTTGCAATTTTCAGACTTTATATAGTTGTCTTTATAACTTTATACATTCCAATATGAAATTTTTTACTTTTATGTTTATTCATTTTTTAAACCATCTAATAGAACTGTGTTTGTTTAATAGTGACAGTAGTCACAATTCTGTTTTTCTTATTTGGATGAAAATAATCTTTGGGAACTCACTGATCTAAGGGTGTTGGGGTGTCTGTTGGTGAGACGTGCAGTGGAGCATAATGTAATGGGAGGACTTGGTGCTGTGCTTCTGCTAACTTGGTGTTTTATTTAATTCTCTCAAGCTCTTGCAATATTACAATATGTTTATTTTTTGCTCCATGAAATGTTTTATTGGTGTTTAGGCATTATGGAGAAATACTTTAAGTATCAATCAGTGTGAGAATTATTGAAATATGCTATATTATATCGATTTGGTCTCTGATTTGTTTTTAACTTTAGAAAAAATAGATTGTTAAAAACTATAATTCATGCTTCTTTGAATAACAGGATCATAGATTTGGTGCAGAGAACTGAAAGTCCTAGGCTTCATAGTTAAATCTTTGAAATATAATCTTGAAAGAAAAGAGCTTAATTTGACCAAGATTGTGGTATAACATTTGAATTAACGTTAGCTCTTTTAAAGAGAGTTAATTTTAAGGCAGATTATGGAGCAGTGTGTAAATTTATGCTATGTACTTTCTTTACTAAACCAACTTCACTATAGTTGTATGTTTGTTTGTTTTTAATTTAATGTTTTGAATAGATTATTTATTGAAGAATATTTTTCCTGTGTCTACTTTCTTGGTGCTACTACCAAGTAAAGTTATGCATTGAGAAATTCTGACGGGGTTGGTGACAGCTGCACCATAATAAGCATATTTCAGTCCTTTATTATTCTTACCTCAGCTTCCTCATACATTTACATGCTGGCGGCAGGGGAGTGGAGGTAAGAGACATCCTCATGTGAAGTCTCAGTGTTTATAAATAAACATTTTCTGTACCTATAGGAAGTTTTAAGATCACTTCCAAGAATTCAAATGTAATAGATTCATTCTGCTTATAATGTTTATATATGTCAAAACCAAGAAATAATATTGCACTAGTGAGTTCTGTTAAATAAAAATTTTACATAGGGTGTCCCCAAAAATGTATGCACATACTTTGAATAATTTATAAAGGCAATGTTTATTAAAATACATTTCATTTTCAAAATTGAGCTATCAGCTGTTAAAGTGTATATACACTCTTTTTGGGCCATTCTGCATATGTATGTGAATATGCTGCATTGAGGATTTATATATTTTGCCCTGTTAAATATTAATATTATTACTCTGTTCTATATTTAAAAATAAAAAGTAGTATTTTTTGCACACGAAGATGTTCTTCTATTAATTACATGCCACTGAGAAGTGATTATTTTTCCCTCAAGTACCAAACAGTCTGGTAACATGGCCACATCAGAGTTAGAACCACCTTCAGAAGTGTTTTTAGTTTCGTCAAAAGTTGCATTTTTAATAGTAATTTGAATCTGTGTGTGTGTGTGTGTGTGTGTGTGGTTTCTAAATTACAGCATAGAACCTTGAAGGCTTGGCCAGTACCTCAAATTTGTTGCAGATGCTGTGTATGAATCTGATTTATCTTTTTTACAGTATAGACATTTTACATTTAATTTTACTTTTTATTGCAACCTCTCTAACAATTTAATAAGCAAATTTCACTGAACTGAATTTGTATTTTTTAAAAAATGTAAACTACCTTATGCTTATAGATTTTAAATCACAGGGATTATAGAATTATGTCTTTTATCTACAGTTCAGTGGTAGATAAAATGAGCATTTGCATTTTCAGCTGTAACCTGTTGTGTTTTATGTTGTCATGTACTTATGAGATAAAGAATGTTAGTTCTGAACCTTACAAGGGAGCCATAGGTATATAACAAAGGCTATCCCAGCATTGGCCGAAAATGCTATCAGATATGTAAGTTCTTAGTTATGACTTGATTATAATATCTGTGTTATTTGTAGTCTATTTTATATTTCTGGACAGAAAGTAACTTTTTTAATATTCATTTGGTCATAATAAACTATCAAAATTTAGTGACTTATAGTGCAAATTATCCAGATTTCTCCTAATAGAGCAGGGGTTCTCTGCTATGTTTTTTTGCATGCATGAATTCTTGTAAAAATGATTCCACCTCAAATATTTAGGTAATTAAATAAAAAGGGTATTGGAGGAGGGAGCAGGAAGCTTTGAGATGGGGAGTGAAATGCGTTATGGGTGGACTTGTGATTGTACAGCTGCACTGAGTTACAGCGGAGGACAAAACCTAAACAAAGCGTTTCACTTTAAGAGAGCATACCTCAAGGTACATTTCTAAAACCTCTATTTCTACATTTATTTTTTTTAGACATCCGTTTTGCATTAGTGAAAATAAATCTTTTTCTTTCTGTTTAAGATACTGCTAGGTACATTATGTTTTAATTTTTGTTTGCAGAAATGAAATTTCTTCTCTTTGATGAAATAGCACTTTATATTTCTACATCAGTGTCTAAATAATGTAAACTTTCCTCAGCTGATGAGCCCCTTGCCACTAAGAACTATTGACCCAAGTTTAGTTTCTCCTACCTGAGCCCCATCGTTGGTTTTAGTAATGTGCACACTGCCCGAAGCAGCTTCACACTTCTGGTGGTGTGTACATCTTTCCCATCTTCACCAGGACGGTGTGCTGAGTGCTTATGCAGTAGAGCTGTTTTTATTTCATGTTATATGGGAAAACCAGCTCTTTATCCTTCTCTAATTTTGCTTGCTTTCACTGTTTCTTGAAGGCCCCTTGAGAAAACTCATAATCACCCTGATTTTCATCATGCACTGTAAGCACTGTAACCCATGTGTCCCTCTGACAAAAGGTGTGAAGCTGCAGCCTCTTTGTGCTCAAGGAAACCAGACCTCTTTACCTGGGAAAGCATGCCTGTCAAAGTCAGCGTTTGCAGAGGGAGGCTAGCAAAAGACGGGATACTCGGGATGAATATGGCCAAATCTGGTTGGTGGTTTTTTTATTTATTGAAAAATCAAGATTGCAAGCCTGCTTCTCCTTTTTCAGCCTCTGCGTCAGCTTGTCTGGGAAACACTACAGCCACATATTAAGAAACACATAAATTAGCTTGTGACACTCCTTAATGGCAGCCTAGTGTACCTGTGAGCCCCACCATCTTCCCACATGTCCTCTTCTGGGAGAATGTGGAAACACTGGAGTCTGCAGTGCCAGCCTGGAGTTGCAACAAGTCAAGGAAATGAAATCCTTGGGATATAAATGCTGAGTTTTTTATCCCAAGTTAAATGACACTAGAGAACTAAGTACCCTGGGGGTGAGTGTATCTTGTTCCCTCAGAATAACTCCTCCCTCCCTAGAAAACATTGTTCCCATATTTGTAATATATTTTGACAGATAAAGGCACTGGATTGTTTTGAGTAATTTTACTACAGTGGGGCCTTGACTTAACAGTTTAATTCGTTCCGTGATAGAGCTCGTAACTCAAATTACTCGTATATCAAATCAAAAAGTGAACAAGTGAGACACATGATGCTGGGCTGATGTTGTGGCATTCTGTGATGTTCGCTGCGCCAACTAGCGGTGGGGTATCTGAAGCTGGCTCGTAACTGGAATTTTAGCTCACAACTCAAAGCAAAAAATCAGCTGAGAGCTGGCTCATATCTCAAAAAACTCGTTAGTTGGGACATTTGTAAGTCAAGGCCCCACTGTACTTTAAGGTAAAATCTGTGCAATGACTAGAAGATTTGAAGTCTAATTACTGCCTCTGAAATGCAGCTTCATAGGCAGTTAAAATTTACTAAGAACTTCTGATCCAGTATCTATAATAGATAGGAATCTATATAATTATGTCTGTTTAAGATTCCAGATTGGGAGTCTAACAGGCCTAGCATTGATTCTAGCTCCGTTTTCTAGGTGTGTTGAGTATGTAACCACTTACTCTCATTGAACCACTGCTTTTTCATATAGAAACTGCGACCTACAACACCTATCCCATAGAATTTTTGTGTGTAAGAATTAAATTAGGTCTGTTCATTTTAAAACTTTCTCCTTTGGCATTGCCTTTGTTTCCTGGCTGTCATCCTGTGGTCACCACTGCCTTTGTCATGACCCATCCTTGTGCGCATGTTCCTCTTTGTCATCCTCCTCTGGTTTTCTCTCTCTTCTGTGCTTTACTTCTTACCCATCTTCCTGTTCCCATCTCTCCCTTCCCTTTGCTCCTCCTCTTCCCCACAGAGCAGCCCAGCAGCCCCTGTAATACAAGAGCTTCAGGAACTTGCCAGAACCTCGGGCCTCTCCAAATACTCCTGGGAAACCCCTGAGTCGGGTTATACTATGATTGTGTCCTCATTATGTAGTAGCACCGCAGGGTCAGGAGCCTACTTCTCTATTGTGTCTCCAGCAGCACATAGTAGAAGCTTAATAACATTTTTCTTAAATGAGTAATTGAATTTTTGTTGTGATATGTAATTTGGATACATTCAAGTAATATAAATGAATGGCCAACTGGTCATTGGTGTCTAGACTTCTTTTTTTTTAATATATTTTTTTATTGATTTCATAGAAAAAGGGAGAGGGAGAGAGAGATAGAAACATCAATGCTGAGAGAGAATCATTGACCGGCTGCCTCCTGCAGGCCCCATGCTGGGGATCCAGCCTGCAACCCAGGCATGTGCCCTTGACAGGAATCGT
>NW_006290024.1:1479343-1497706 GCF_000327345.1 Myotis davidii | reverse complement strand
CAAAAGCTCCGAGTTCTGCCTGCTGCCAGACAGTCCGCTTTCTCCCCGTATGAGTCCTGGGTCCCCAGAGACTTCCCGGAACTGGAGTTCAGAGCAGTTGGGAGCTTGTGCCTCCCTCCCGATAAAAAAGACAGCTGATCCTCAGCCCTGCCCTAAGGGGCCACGCGCATCTCGGTAATTGCTGCAAGCACCTCTGAGGGAAAGCCGCCCTCAAGCTCCGAGTTCTGCCTGCTGCCAGACAGTCCGCTTTCTCCCCGTATGAGTCCTGGGTCCCCAGAGACTTCCCGGAACTGGAGTTCAGAGCAGTTGGGAGCTTGTGCCTCCCTCCCGATTCAAAAAAGACAGCCGCGTCCTCAGGTGCCAGCCCCTTTCCCCCGCGCGCTCGAGCCTCCGTACCTCTGCACTTCACTACCGCAGCTCCTCTGGCTCTCAGTGTGCTTTTCTTTCCTTCTAGTTGTAGAATTTCCACTCAGCCAGCCTTCCTGTAGTTCTGGATGATGTCTGTTTTGTCTTTTTATTGTATTTTTGAAGTTGTTGTGGGAGGCAGCAATTTCCCAGTATTTACCTATGCCGCCATCTTAGTTTCTCCTAGACTTCTTAAAAGGACAGTTTATTAAAGAGAAAGTCAAAGGGCATTTCTTAAGTAGTTACTGTAACTTAGAAGAATAAACACAAAGCAGCGTAAGAAAAACCAAAACGAGATTGTTTAAGTACATTTTGATGTGTCCATTGAAGGAAGTACTCTGCAGCCATTGCAGGTGCTGGAGCAGGCCTGTGTGTTTCTGTCTGTCTGTCCCTATTTTTAGCACAAATGATGTTCACTGTATGTCAGTAAGTAAAAGAGAATGTTACAAAGCAATATATATATAAAGATGTAGATAAAAATATTAACCTTTTACATATATGGGTATTGATACTATGGCTTACCTGTTATTCTATACCTGCTGATTTTATAGTCAGCAAACAAAGAGTGAAACTCTTCTAAAGCGTAAGAAAACTGGTTTATATATCAAATAATATGTAAACAGATTGACTTGCCTATGTTAGAGGGGTTATGAATATACCCATCAAGCTTAAAATTATCATTTGTTTTAGTTTCTAATTAAACGCAATCTTTAATGATCCATTTCTAGAAATTTTCTCTCAGTGCTTTAAAATTTTGAGTATGTATTTCCTTCACGATGGAGTAGACCATCTCTCAGCTCATCCCCGTAAGTGATGCTGAAAGGTGTACACTTCAGACACGGGCCTTCCTTCTCAATGCTCTGATCCCTAGTATCAGTGCTTGTGTTGTTTTATTTTCTACTCATCTTGTAAATATAGGAGAAGATTCAATACAGTTTTTAATTCCACTAATATTACTGTTGAAACAAAAATAGCAGTTCTGTAAAACTTAAATGTGATGAGGTAGAAACCCTACTTTGTAACTGCTCAGATTTCTAAATTGTCAGCTGATGTACAAGTCAGAACTCATATCACAAGAGACCACCATTTTAGGGGTATTTATTTATTTATTTATTTTTAATCCTCACCAAAGGTGGTTGATTTTAGAGAGGAAGGGAGAAAGAGAAACATCAATCAGTTGCCTTCAATACATATGCACCTACCGGGGATCAAACCACGACCTAGGTATGTGCCCTGACTGGGAATTGAATCCACAACTCTTTTGACAATGCTCCAACCAACTGAACTATCCAGCCAGAGCCATTTTAGAAATATTTACAAGTAAAATGTACAATGTACAAGAAGGAAGATATAGAAGTTGAGGACTGTGTGTATGAAATTTAAAGAATGAGTTCCTAGGACCCATTCTCACATCTCTTCTGTACAGTGAAATAGTTTAGTTTAAACACAGGGACAAAAAGCTCTGGGCAGGGCTGATAGTCAGCAGTGACTTGGTGTTAAAATATGAGTTGGTCAATAACTGCTACCCCTAGGCAGTCCACCCACCTTGTCCCCAGGACTCCCTAGACTTCCCGAACAGCAGTGATGGCAAGGTGTCAGTGCCCCTTTGGATTGGTCCCATGTCCATGCTTTATTTGTTGTTAAATTTTGAATCGTCTATGCTATGTATCACGTACATGTTGTAGTTAAAAGATTGCATCAACGATCATTTTAGTAAAAAAAAAAAAAAGACTTCAGTTTTAAGCAGTTAAATCTTAGCCCAAGAGAATATCTAGAAGCAACTAAATGATAATATACACAGAAACAAGTGGCACAACCCTACCCCTCTCATTTTACCTGAGGTTTTAAAAAAATATGTCTATGAGAAAACACTTTCAAGTGAAACAATATACGTGAAAATATCATGTAGCTTGTGAAATGCTATTTAAGGGTAATTTATTAAGTCTGTGAGGCTGAAAGATTTAAAGTGTTCCATGACTATAGGTTGATTACAACTAAAAAACTGTTGGTGATTACAGGATGGTAATAAATAAGAAAGCACTCTTTCATTGAGCACTTAGTATGTGCCAGATTTAGATGATTTACCTACTGGGTTCTTTAATCCTTATAACAACTTTGGGAGGCAGGTATGATAATCCTGTTACAGACCCAGTGAAATAATTAAAGGAAACACACAAAACACCCGCCTTAGCTAGTTTCCTCTGTTCCCTGGTGGATTCTTATACACAAAGGGGCTTCTGCTCTGACTTTTCTCCTCTTTGAGGACACTGGGATGATAGGATGTTAAGCTACCTCCGTGTCTGCCAGGGCCCCTTAGCAAAAACCCAGGAGTGGGAAAGGGAAAGTTCCGATTCTCAACTTATTTTCACTGTGGAAGGTAAGGCCCCCATGAGGGGATTTGTTCTGGCCTGGGCTTTGCCGGGTGAAGTAGTTTTAGATAGCTGAATGTGATCAGCTGATCACTGTACCATACAATATACTGGATAGAGCAAATAAGACGGACAAAACATGCCATTTCAAGTATTCTAATGGCAATAATTTAGAAAGCACTTCAGAAATATTATAAAAATATTTCCCTTTAAGTAAATTATTATACTACAGCCAATATTGTTACCATGTGTTAGTAGCAAATGTATAGGAGTATGATGAGACCAACTCAATGTAATAATGAATGTTGATATGGATGTCACCATACTGACGTTCATCATACATGGAGATTCTGAAACCTCAAGTCAGTAGCTTTTTGACAAAATTCTTTTCATTTAGAGCAGTAGTTCTCAACCTGTGGGTCGCGACCCCTTTGGCGGTCGAAGGACCCTTTCACAGGGGTCACCTAAGACCATCCTGCATATCAGATGTTTACATTACAGTTATGAAGTAGTAACGAAAATGATTTTATGGTTGGGTCACAACATGAGGAACTGTATTTAAAGGGCCAGTAGGTTGAGAAGCACTGATACAGAAGATTTTCTGAGTTAACAAAATTTAAGGATTAAATTATAAAATGATGAACTGGTTGTTTATGGAATGATTTCCTGCTAACGACACATCTTCTTAATAATATGTACATTTTCATTATGTTAAAAGTACTTAAATTTGCTTTTGTTTGGGTTTCATTTTCCACAATACTTGTACATTCTGTTAGAATTTAATCATAACAAAATGCCACATCATTCCTTATCCAACATCATGAAATCATTGCAGATGAGATGAGGAGATAAAGTAATTGGATTAGAAATGGGTGGTTTAAGTTTACACCATTTTATTATATCAGGAATTTTTGATACTTGAGACGTAGATTTCCACAGCTGTGCGATCACTTGTCCTAGGATATGTATGTGAAACCAGGTTCTGCAGTTTTGTTATTTTTAAGTTCTGAAGGAGGGTAAGCGTAGATGGTCAAATCTGTTACCTAAAATAATTTCATCTGAACAACTGGTATATCCATTGTTACAACATGAGGTATGATGCTTTTATTGCTAAATATTTCTTCCCTTGATTCTCTGTTTTTTATCACTTTGGGTTTGTAAGCAATTTAATGAATGGTGGGATAGCAGTATGTGATCACAATAATTTGTGTTTTTATATTTTCTATCCATTTTCCCCCTAATCTTAAAAAATGAAATTGTATGTATTTTTTCAGTATTAACAAACATATTGGCCTGTTGCAGAATATTTTTATAAAGTGTTAACTTTTCCATAAAACATATATAATAGTTTGACCTACTAAATTATTTGAGGAGAAAAAGAAATGTTTGTTGTATTAAGAAACATCTATACCAGAAAATAATCCAGTTATGTTTTGTGTTTATGATGATAACTATATCATTGCATAATCAATATTTAGGTAGAATTAGAGAAAAATTATGCGTTGTTGCTGTAGAATTTTAACCTAGTAAATCATTATTGAAAGAATTGTATAATTAGAACTTCAGTGGTTCTTATTTTAAGTTTAGTTCATTTTAGATTTATTTAATTCATAAATGAAACAGTACAACAATCAATATGGAGAGTTTGTTGAAATTTTAAATTAAAAATTTATAATGTAACCTTTGTAGCTTATTTATAGAGATGATGTACAGTGTTTGTAAAGTTCTTTACAAAGTAAGAAGGCGAAGTGTTTAATAAAATTCCCTAGAATTTCCTTGGAATTTATGGAAAATAAGTCATTTAGTCAATAGGGTTTTTATGTTTGTTTTTTTGTTTGTTTTTTTAGAAATGATTTAGTAAAACTTTGACACTTTGTCTTTTATCTATTAGACCTTGTATTTTAATTGGATTGGGCTGAAGTTTACTTTTGCACTTTTTATGAAAACAACAAGTAGTAACTGTTTGTAGTTTATTGAATGTATTTTTTAATAATTGAATGTATTTTAGAAATGCATATTTACATCTAAACAAGAGAATTGCTAATGAATACTTTTGTAAATCAGACATTGAAAAAAGCATTGAAGGAAAGTCTGGCTATCTATTAATCTGTATTATTGTAGCTAAAGTTAAATTACACTAATTTGTACTCTGTATTATTGTAGCTAAAGTTAAATTACACTAATTTGTACTAACTGGATTTGGGAAAGGTTCAAATTATGGAATATTTCTGAAGAAATCCAATATTGTTATTTTTCCAATTAAATTAGGATAATAAAGTCCTTGAAGGGTTTCCTAGTCTTAAGAGTAATCTTTGAGTGTGGTTATTGTATCTGTTTTTGTGTGCCCCATAGGAGCTAATAGTATAATTCATGGAATTAACAAACATTATTTGTAATTATACTCAGTGTGTGACATAAAATACTTGATTAAATATGTGTGAAAACAAACAGTTGGTTATCAAGCATTTTAAATGCCTGCTGCCACTAGCAGTACCTAACCAAATAGCAAGTAGTGTTAAAACTATGGAATGACACTGTGTACAATGAAAAGGTTTCCTGAATGGAGATCATTTATTTCATCCTGATTCCAATATGGTTGATGGAAAAAAAACAAAAGACTGATTAATAAAATTTAAATTCATGAAACTTTTATCATACCAGTAAATGAAATTAAGAAACATTCTTTTTTAAAATTAGTTTTTAATTCTAGATTTTTATTAGTTCTATTGTAATCTTAATTAGTGAAGTTTTAGGGCACAAGCGAGACTATATGTTACCATGTAGAAATCCTTTTTCTCTTTTGGTAAAATACATATAATAGCATCAATGCTGAATGACTTGACTTTTACCGAGAGGAGCCTGGTCCTCATAGCAGTTCCTTGAGTCAGTGTTTCTAAACTCTCTTTGGTTCTTCTTTGTTTTGGTGTTAAAGAATTTCTTTTTACCCCATAAATATTATTAATAGTTTTTCGGTTACTTGTAATTATAATGTTTTGTGATGTAGGTTTCATAATATCTTTAGATTTAACAAATGTTAGTGCAGGAAAGAAAAAGCAATGATTCTTCATAATCCATCATAGATAGATCTTTAAAGAATATAGTTTTCCACATTTCATCAAGTTGTCTCTGACACTCATGACCTTTAGGAATATTATTAATGATGCACTTCCATGCTTGTTAACATATTCTTAGGGAATCTGAAGAGATAGAAACACACAGATGCCTTCTCTGTTTGCTGTAGTAAACAACTTATATGTTAGAAAATGTTTGTTTTCTGGAAAAAATTAACTGGGTCTTAGAACTACCTTAATGGTTGCTCATAGCGGAAGATGAAAGCATCTGCCTTTGCCAGATAGTGTTTCAGAGAGCACGGAGTAAAGACTGTTAAGATGCCTAATTTTGCTTTGAATGTGGGACACAGATGTTTTCACCTCCAAAAAGGGATAGCAAGCACGTAAAAAGATTAAACCTGCTCCCCAAAAAACGTGTATTGTAGTACACTATGGGATAGGATTTTGAAATCAAGAAGCTTAATAATCTAAAAAAACCAACAAACAGCAATGCCATTTAACTTCATAGCAGAAAGTATGCCTTCCAAAGTAGTAGTTCCTTTACTGGACCTGGGTAAATCAAATGTTCTTGGTGTGTTTTTAATTAAACTCTTTGTTTTGACATCATCGTGGGTTTACATGCAGTTCTGAGAAAAAATTCAGAGAGATCCCATGTTCCCTATTCTTTACCCAGTTTCCTCCAGTGATAACATCTTACAGAATTATAGTCTAGTCTCACAGCCAGAATGTTGACTCTCCTTCATGTTTAAAAAATGCTTTTTGAGTCTTTCCACATGGCCAAAGTATAGCACTATACTATATTCTCTCTTATTCTGTTTAATAAAGGACAACGGTGCATACCTGTACATTATATTTAAAGTTTCACACTTGAAATATATGATGAGATTTCTTTTATTACTGTGTGGGCACAAAGATTCATACTATGAAGATGTTCATTTTTGAATAGTTGGATCTTAATAAATTTTATGTGGACTGTTTTTTGTTTTTCTATGCAGTTTAATGTATTTGTTTCATTGCCAAATTTTGTTTTGATTTTTTTTATTAGAGTACATAGTATACAGATTATGCTAAGTGGAAATCTTTGGATAATTTTGATAATCGGAATAACATTTCTTTGGAGTTACTGAAACTATTTCAGTGGAACAAAAATGTGTTAGTATGTAGCAAGCACACCACTGATTTTATTAGATATTGAGGCTATCCAGCATTATACTGTAGAAGCAAAAGAGTGTTTATAATTTTCTCTAAGTGTGTATAAAGGACATTGTTCTTATTTTCCAGATTTTTATACAAATGTGGAATTACTGTTTTTTATAGCCTTATTACTTAAGCTCTTAGAATTTTTACATTTTAGCATTGTAATTCAGTAACACCTCTGTCCTCCAATTCAGATCTTTTTCAAACATATGGCCAGGAACTCAAGGGAAGCAAAGGCATTGGCATAGTAGAGAAAAGACCTTGGGAGAGAGGTCGAGAATCACCCTAAAAGCACTGCCTCCCTTTAGGTTGGTTGTGTTTTACCTTTCCATCAAGCTTTTTAAGTAATGACAAAAAAACTAAAAGTAATAAGCTGAAAATTAGAGATGAAGATAGAGAGGAAGGAAACATTGGCAAAGAACAAATTAAAGGAAATAAAAAGGAGATTTATTTTTAAAAGCTGAGGAGTTAGAGCAGTCTAATGTGCAGGCAGGCTTCCCATCCCAGTCATCGAAAACAAGGTGAAATGGTGCTCAGTAAATTCTTTTGAAAAATGAGAAATAGAAATTTGAAAACATTTTCATCAAAAACTGATCCGAATTTCTTGTGTGCAGCTTTTTATTATTCGCTTGACTTCTGAATAATAGGCATTTCTAAGAAAAAGATGGGTGATTATATATACCTTTTAAAAAGACTTTTATCTTGCTATTAACAAAGAAGTCGACATTTGCTTTTGCTTATTTCCAGCCAGCTTAACCTTTTACATTTGCTTTGGCTGTGACATCCTGAAGTTTCAGGAAGTTCTCACTATAAAGCACAGCTGAGACACTGATTACTTGGACTCTCTGCTTATTTGTTTTCTTGATATGCACATGTCAGAACTTAGAGTCTCTTACCACAAAATACATTTTTCTGTAGGGTGTTTCTTTTTAAATCACCTTATTTATGAGATTAGCAGAACAAGAACAGCCTGAATATCGGTGTTAGAAAGTACAGCAAAAAGAGACAGGAAAAGACATGGGTGATTGCAATTTGTTCATATGTGTGCTCATTGCTTTATTAAAACCAACACTTTACTCACCTAAAGGTTTTTATAAAGTTGTAGGGTTTAGTCTATATCCTATGTTGGAATATTTTTGCTTGTTTGTTGATATTTTTCACTTAAAATTGTTTGACCTTCAAGTTTACTTAGAGTATCCTAAGAATTTTGTTTTCTGGGCTTTTTGCTGTTAAATCAATAAGAAGGCTAGATGAAGTTTTGTAAGCTTATGAGCAATTAGATGGGTAAAGAAGTTTTTAGGTTCCCCCTTTTTTTTTTTAGTTGTTGTACCTAAAGTTAGTGAGGATGTATATTGGAACAATATTTCTTAAGGGAAATTTTGGAAGTTTAATGTAAAATTCTTAAAAATATATGTTCCCTTCAACCCAGCATACCATTTCTAGAAATGTTTTTCTATATAAGTTATCAAAATATATGGAAATATTTTATATATTATAAATGCATGAAGTATAATTTCAACATACAAACTCAGTTAAAGAAAATTATGTTTTATCCATATAATGGAATACTGTACAATATCATAAAAATCACATTTCTAAATAATAATGACAAGTTTGTGAGTGTTAAATGAAAATATATCAAATTATAAAAATGTATATAATACATATATGTCTAATTGGTAGATCCAAAACTATTTATATCTTTTAAACCAGCGATTCTCCTTTTGGAAATCAATGTATCTAAAGTGAAAGTAAATAACTTTATACCGCTTTTTTAAACACTAAACAAAGGTGAGGAGAGTAAAAATAATTCTCCCTGTGAGAAATATTATATATTTAATGTTCTAATACTGAAACTTTTAAGGATAGTGTTAAATGTGTATGGTTTGGCATTCCAGTTCATGTTTATCTACGGACTAGAAGGACGTTCTAAACAAATCATTTAAAATAACAAATGAGTGAATGGAGGAAAAAGCACTAATGTCGACTAGAAAGGCTACTATATTGGGTGTCAAAAGGATGGAAGGATCTGAGTGCTAACATTCTGGGGGGCAAAAATATCTTCAGTATTGGGGAAATCGTTGGTGTTTTCAGTTGTCAAGTGCAATTAATGTATAAGTATAGATTAACCGGCATGTCCTTGAACGCATTGCCTGTATTCCTGATTTTTTTTCTATGTGGATTCAGTTTTGTGATTCGTTCAGACCTCTTTAATTCCAAAATGTTCCTTAATGGCAGAGCCAATTCAATACATGTCTTTAACATTTCCACAACCTAGCAATCTTGCTACTTTAAAATAAACTAAGTATTGGTTCTCTTTCTTTCAACCATTTCATAAAGTGGTAATGGGACACACATGAATAAAATTTCCTTAAGAGGAATAGCTCTTGTCCAATCTTTTGCAATACACACACACACAAATAGGCATTGTACTATACATCACATAGTATAATATGACTTTTTTATCTTCATAGCAAGTCATGAACTTCACAGGTTACTAAATATTATTTGCTTTTAAAATTTTGAATATTTTGCCATTAAGTCCATATTGTTGGACATTGGAATTAGGTGTAATGATTTATAAGTTTTTCCACCACAGGTAATCATACCAGTGGTTCTTTTTGAAAATAATAAAATCATTTGAAACAGTCTTCGTATTACCCTCCTAATGATAATTGCTGCATTGGTGGCAAAACTTGTTTTTTAAGTTCACAATTCTTCTTGTGAAGGGTTCCCCCAACCAGGTCTTGAATAGCTGCAGAAGTAAAGGTAGACTTTTGCTAAAAGTTCTCAAGTGCCTGGTGGGCCAAATTTGGGGTGTATCGGTATTGAGAGTCATACCTGTCCTTCCTCTGAACTTATTGGCAGTTATTATTTGCATTTCTGTGAATCTTATCATAATGCCTCTTTTTATAAGTACAGTGGGGCCTTGACTTCCGAGTGTCCCAACTAACGAGTTTTTTGAATTACCAGCTGTCTCTCGGCTGATTTTTTGCATTGAGTTGACAGAGTAATTTGAGGTAACGAGCTCCTTAAATCGGTCTCGGAACGAATTAAACTTGTAAGTCAAAGCCCCACTGTATTATCACCTGAGCTAGACTGTGAGCTGGAGCCAGGGTCTTCATCTCGTTCTGCCTCGTCATATTCTCATCCTAGCCATCGTCTCTTGAACCTGTGTGGTGTATGGGGCAGTGATTAAGCACACGGACTCTGAAATCAAACAGCCTGGGTTCAAATCCAAGCCTTACAACCTTGGTTAATTACATTTCCAGGTCTCAGTTTCCTCATCTTTCAAGTGAAGGTAATGATGATACATACCTAATGGAGCTATGGTGAGGATTACTCAATGAGATAATGCTTAATGCCCAAAACAGCCCAGCTTGGTAACAGTAAACTTTCAGTCACTAAGCCTTCAGTCACAAGGACCTTGTTCCTGATTTTTTAAAAAGAAATCACTGCATTGCTATAGTCTTACCAGTATTAAAAAAGGCACTGTCCCACGGTGTTCTATATTCTGCTTGTCTATTATATTCATTCAGTTACTAGACTAACTATAGATTTTCATCTGCTTTGATAAAGTTGTGAATGGTTGTCACGAGAGACTCCCATTTTAACGAATCCTCACAACACTAGCCAGGATCTGTCAGTTACCTATTCAGAACAAATTTTGCTTCACCTCCTAGGAAATATATTCTCTTAATTACTAAAGCTATAGCTAAAAACATGTACAAGTGGAAAGCCGACCAAAATAAACGGTTTTTTTAATTTTATTACTGAAGTTTTCATTAGGAAATTTCAAATGAAGCAACCTAGCTAAAAGATTTTTGTTATTGCTTTTGCCTGGGTAAGTAAATGGGATTTTTTGGCAATAAAATAAAATTGCATGATGATTGTGCACTTAGGTATTTTGTTCGGCATGGTAGCTCAAAGCGGAAAGCTGCAGGTGTGCATATCTGAGTCTTTATACCTAGGAGGATCCTTCTGTTGCTTCCAAAACTTGGTGTCAAATGGTCTCAGCTTGTAGTTACTGGATCGCCACCTCGCTTGCCGGAGGAATGCCTGGGAGTGCTTGAGCAAATTAGAGTATGCTAGAATAATGTCCCAGAGAAGAAAAATCCTGAGAAACCTGGGCTTAGCGAGCTTCCACTCGGCATAAACAAATAAAGCTGTGGAAAATAGCATTTTGAAAAGAGCTCTTCTTAAAAGTGAAGAAGCCTTTTCTAAAAGGAGCTTCTTCTATGAGTCTGTTTGACCTGCCATCTTCAAAAGGGCTTCCCTCCCTCAGACTAACCTTCAAAAACATTGATGATGAAAAACTTACATTTCTAATGTGTTTTAGAAAACCTAAAAGTTTTAATGTGGTTTGGAAAATGTGATGTAACATTTAATTTTTAAAATATTTGCAAACTGGGTGCAAATCGTTTATAAAGAATGTAGTAGCCACATCTATCTGTATAATTTATACTTTTTGTTTATTTTTCTTATTATTATTACAATAAAATAAAATTCTGAAAAGATAAAAAGAAACGTAGACCCACTACTCTTAAACAAATTACAATATTAGTGTTTGAAGTATTTTCCATATTTTTAGTCTTCTATTTTTTTAAATATATTTGTATTGATTTCAGAGTGGAAGAGAGAGGGAGAGAGAGATAGAAACATCAGTGATGAGAATCATTGATCAGCTGCCTCCTGCACACCCCTAAATGGGATCGAGCCCGCAACCCAAGCATGTGCCCTTGACCAGAATTGAACCTGGGACCCTTCAGTCCGCAGGCCCAACACTCTATCCACTGAGCAAAACCAGCTAGGGCTAGTCTTCTATTTTTAATGACTGCCTGATATTCCCTCAAGGTGTTTTACCATATTTTAGCCATTCCTCTTAACCATTCCTCTAGTGCTCCTTCCAGTTTTTATCTCTTTAAAAGCAGCGCTATAGCAGGTCTGTTTCTTATTTTTAGCTTGTCGTTTTTCCCTCTACTTATGGATTATTTCCTTAATATGTAGTTTCAGAAGTGGAATTTATTAAAAATGAACTAAACCCATTAAATTTAGAGTTCCTTACTGTTCTTTATAAGACCATTTTCTGCCCTACCAGTTTGGCTCAGTGGATAGAGCATCAGCCTGCAGACTGAGGGGTCCCAGGTTCCATTCTAGTCAAGGGCACATACCTGGTTGCAGGCTCAATCCCCAGTAGGAGGTGTGCAGGAGGCAGCTGATCAATGATTCTCTCTCATCATTGATGTTTCTATCTTTCTCTTCCTCTCCCTTCCTCTCTGAAATCAATAAAAACAATATTTAAAAAAAAACACATTTTCCCTCTTTATTTGTAAATTATATTGAAATACTGTATTCTATTTTCATGGTCTGTATGTTTTTGTGTTTAATTTTAAGCATTTTACATTCTTAATGGTAATCCCATTGATTATGAGGCAGTGAAAAATTTAGATTATTAAATATCATGTAATGTTTGTGATTAATATTATTCCGTGAGCCTGTTCTTCATTAATCGCAGTGTTATATCTGATTTCTTGGTTGCATACCTTTAAAAATCTTGACTAGTGGTGGTAATTTTTTAAAAAAAATACTTTTAATCAAATTAATTTTTAAGTCATCACATTATGATAAATGAAGGAAATGATGCCTCAAATATACTTAATTATTAAAGCTATCACTTTGAAAAATTATATTGACATAAATTAGATGCTGCTTTATTGCTGTTCCTCTTGCAAAAAATTATACACAGATAATGTCTAGGATTTCTAAGCCTAACTATAAATTATGTGCTAATTTATTTATCTGTTTAAAATCAGTTGAAAAAATCCCAATCACTTTCCCGAATGTGACATGTCTTATTAATTTGCATTGTACCTATAAAGACTGCCTTTTGTAAAATGGGGAATATTTTAGACCAGCCGTGGACAAACTACAGCCCGTTTTAAATGAATAAAACTATTGAAAAAAAAAAAAAGACCGTACCCTTTTATGTAATGATGTTTACTTTGAATTTATATTAGTTCACACAAACACTCCATCCTTGCTTTTGTTCCGGCCCTCCGGTCCCATTGTGGCCCTCGAGTCAAAAAGTTTGCCCACCCCTGTTTTAGACTATTCTTATTATGGAATAAAAGTCACTGTGAAGTGAATAGGCTAAAATAAATATAGTAATAGTCAGCATTGCAGACTATTTTCTTGGGTTTTTTTTTAATCCTCACCTGTGGATATTCTTCCATTAATTTTTAAAGAGAGTGGAAGAGAGAGGGGGAGAGAGGAGGAGGAGAGAGAGAGAGAGAGAGAGAGAGAGAGAGAAAGAGAGAGAGAGACATCGATGTGAAAGAGATACAGCTATTGGTTGCTTTCCCACATGCCCCGACAAGGGCCGGGGATCCTGCCTACAACCAAGTAACATGCCCTTGACCGGAATTGAACCCAGGACTCGTTACCCTTCAGTCCACAGGCTGACGCTCTTTCCACTGAGCCAAACCGGCTAGGGCCAGATTATTTTCTTATAAAGACATTTATTATCTAGCATTGTTTTATATTAGTACAGATTTAATTATAAAAGGTCTGTTTACCTTTTTATTTGTTATGGATTTGGGGGGTTGGAAATGGTTCGTATTACTTTGTGTTTTATGCTGCTACATGTAATTTAGAATTTTTCTGCCTCACATAAGAGAAGGAGCACATGATCTGGGAGATATTTTAAATAGATGATTATGTTAAATTGAGAATTGTGAACCATTTGACATTTATGAAGTAAAATATCTGATTAGAAATACACTCCAATAAGTATTTTTTAATGTTTTGTATGAAAAATCTGATTTTGTGTTGTTTGGAATTTAGTCTGGCACCAGCTTGTCATCATTTGTTATTTTACCAAACCCATGACTAATATCAGCCCTTCGCTCTCCTATGCTTTTACTTTACTCTACTCTTCTGTGCGTTTTCTGTTTCCCTTTAACGAAAGTAAGAAAGGGAGTGGGGGGCTCCCTAAGAAGACCTGTCCTTCCTTCCACTAGCCTGTTTTAAAAAGAAGCTCAAAAGAAATGTAGTCAGTAAAATTAAAGCCTTTTTTTTTTCTGGAAGTACTTCATTGAGTCATTAACACTCTTAACTCATATCTGTCAGGAAACTACATTGCTACTTCACATGGATAACTTGTGGAAACATAGAAAATCATAAATACATAACTAAGACATATATTCTGGCAAAGGGCCCATTTCCTCCCAGTTTGCTCTCAACAGGACTGAAAAGATTGTGTGAATGGGTTGCCCACTGTGTTCCTTACAGGCCATTCTGGAAGGTGGGCGAGTGCGCGTCCTGCCCTCAGCACACAGTGGCTGTGTACAGAGCACACTCCAGGGTGTGGTTTGGATTCTCAGGAAGAAGCATAAACCTTTGAGGTTGCTGGGAAATTACCCGATATCCTATCTATTGTGCATGACCAGTGTCTTGCCCTACTAAAAGAATTTTCAGCTGTTTCTTACCTTTAAGCAAAGGAACTGTAGGCCCTCCTCTCTCGTGGATGGTCCAACTCTGTGCTTAGATACATATTCTGAATGTAGCAGACACAGGAATAAGGCATTCTTAGTAAGCGAGGTGAAAGGAAAGCATTGGGGATATAGGAACAGAAACAATGTAAAAAGCTGTGAAAAGTACTCCAATTAACGTCTACTGTCTAGCACCTGTGTTTCCTTCTGACTCTTTAAAAATGTCCCAATACAGTATATTTCTGTGCTATTTTTACCCTTTGATACAAGTATTATTTTTTCTATTATTATGTATTCATTGTTGTTTCATGTAATAGTCATTGTTTTCTTTTACATCCCATTTTTTTCCACTTAAATTCATAAAGAACATTTTGTGATAGACTACTTGCTTTAAACATGGAGAATGTCATAAAGTTATCTTAAAATAATTTTAGGGAATCAAGAAGGGAGTATATTAGGATTTTGGGGGAAGTGGGCAACAGAGAAAATTTAACTAAAGTTGAAACACACATAATTTTACCCCCATCACAGAAACTCAGGTTCATTAAGGAGAGGTTGCAAATCACTTTGCTAAGACAATATAGTAGAAAGTTGGTGTTTCTTAATAAATCTAATCTTATTTTCCTTTCGATTGTTGGTATCTGAAGTTCAAATATTAATCTTTTGATATTAAAGGCCTACAGAAAGCATGTGTACTTTTTTAAACTTTATTGATGAAAGTATTACACATGTAACTTTAAGTGTATATTCTCTGATAGACAAAATGAATGAGACTTATTTTTTCCCGGTTCCTTCCGGCCGCCTCCTCATTGCTCCCCTCTCTGTTTCTCTCTGCTGTGTAGAGAAATGTGTTGATTAAAGCAACAGGTGCCCGGAGTGCTGGAGCTAGCTAGCTGCATGCCACAGGGGGCGGCAGCGGCGATACTGTGTCACTCAGCCTGGTGGATTGCTGTGTCCTCGAAGGGAGGGGCGCCCAGTGAAACACACACTGCAGCTCCTGAGGGATTAAGTGTGTTTCCTTTACTTTATAGTTCAGAATTTTACAGTTTCTTTGTTTGGGAGTTCTCAGATTGCTTAATGATTTTCGAGCCTCTACCCCCACTGCATCGGGACCAGATGTACGTAATAGCAGCATTTGAACCTCTCGATTTGCCAGTTTTACTGCTCAACATATGGTATAACCTTTTCTTTATGAGTGTCGGGTCCCTCTTCTGCCATGGAGGCCTAGACAGGGATGATCTTACTTATTTCTTGCTTTTTACAAATGTTGATGTTCTGATTTTTTTTCCCAATAGTGGCATTTAAACTTTTTGTAGTATTTTAGGGAACTGTTTCAGAGTGAGACTGTTGTCATTATTTTATCACTGTAAATGTTGTCAGCCAGCATGCCTGCTTGTTTTATAGTTGTGGAGGGACCCACAAGAATTTATGTGTATGATGGTCTTGTGTCCACATTATATTATGATGACAGAGCACTAGTTGAAGAAAGATTCTCTAATTTTTTAAGCCCTAGTTTAAAAGATCTTTTCTATTTTGCAATTTAAAAGTCTGTTTATATGAGTACCCTTTAATGGTCTTTAATGCATTTATGTGTTCTTAAAAGTGGCCTTCAGAATTAACCTTTTAAAATACTGTTTGCAAAAATGGAAGTATAGCCCTTGGCAACTGTTAGAGAGGAAATTCCCTTGAGCTTATTTGGAAATTTTCAGAAGGCTCTTAACTTCACCTTGGACACCCTGTTTTACTGAACATGCTGGCTAAGATGTGGGCCCCAAACTTCATGTATATTAAGAAACACAGCTGTTTTCTCTCTTTTGCAAATACTCACCTTATGCTAAAGTCAGATAAGGACATTGGAAGCTGTGTGGGGTTTGGGAGAGGGGTGGGGATGGGGAAAATTAACCATGCGTGGTTATAGATGGGAATAATCCAGCTAAAAGACACAGGCTGAATATGCTGTGTAGAGAAAGGGGTAATTGGTGGAACTGTAGGAGAGGGAGGGAACAGGATCGCCAACAAAGGGGAGGGACTAAGTAGTCCTGGGCAGGAGAGGAGTGTTTTGTTAGAAGACTTTTGTGTTTAGTAAAGTAGAAGTCCATGTCTTGTATGGAAGGGAGGGTGTGGAAATAGAGGCGAAGTCAGATGCTCGAGCATGACCAGATGTGAATCCTCCGTGTGGAGAGGAGCAGAGCAGGTCCAGTTGACTGGAGAGGTACAGTAAGATTGCAGGGACTGGTAAGAACTCATTTGAAGTTGGATATAGTCCTGAGATCATTACTACGTGGCAGGGGGTAGGGTATGTGAAGAACTGCCAGCGTGTCCTTGAGCTGAGAGGCCATTCAAAGTGCTCAGAGGAGCAGGCAAGCGGGCGAGCAGCAAAGAGCTGGAGAGGTGGAAGGGGCCAGGCTTTTGTGAAGAGCTTTACCGGTCACAGTAGAGCATGAACTGTATTCCTGGGGCAGTGGGCCGCCCAGCGAGTCTTACACTGGACAGTGATGTGATCAGGGTTGCATCTGCAAAGATCACTCTGGCTACTGTGTGATCATTGGTGGGAGGTAAGAAGTGGGTAGGAGGCTGTGCTCATCTGGGCAAAATAAAACAGCAGCCTGAAGGAAGGAGCTGGCACTGAGCATTCTCGGAGGGAAAAGGGAAGTATTCCAGAAATACTTAGCATCGTTTTGTCTCTCCGTGGCTTTTTCTGGGGACAGAAAGGTTCTAACTGGCTCTGCCTTCATTGATGTTGCTTTTATACTAGGTCAGTTTAGTAATTCCTTATTAGTTACCTAAAAAGTGTTTGTCTGGATTCTGTGTTTGTATCCTTTAGGCCAGTGGTTCTCAACCTGTGGGTCGCGACCCCTTTGGAGGTTGAACGACCCTTTCACAGGGTTCACCTAAGACCATCCTGCATATCAGATATTTACATTACGATTTATAACAGTAGCAACATTACAGTTATGAAGTAGCAATGAAAATAATTTTATGGTTGGATCACAACATGAGGAACTGTATTTAAAGGGCCAGAAGGTTGAGAACCACTGCTTTAGGTAGACTTTCTTCCCTAAGTATAAAATACATTGACTTTATAGACAATTGAAAAATATAGTAGGTAAGGAATAACAGATCATGCCACACTCTCTACCCAGAGACAAATATTATAAGCATTTTCACGTGTTTCCCTTTATCTCCTTCGGAAAGCAGAGTTACCGATTGAGATCTTCCTGGAAGAGAAAGGGTAACCACATGGCGCCCTTTTTGATGCTGGTCCAAACCAGTGTGACTTTCTGAGTGTGTCACTTACCGGGCGTGGCACTTTGGCCTCCACTAAGTGCTTGGTGACCTTTTATACCTTTTATTATCTTCCTTTTAGTGGAAACTTTTAAATGCAGCTTAATGAGAGGTGGCTGAGTAGGTTAAGGGAGAATGTTGCTGCAGCCCCCACGTAAGGGAAAGCCACTCTGAGGGATGCCAGAGCTCACGTGCACTCGCATTCCAAATGCTCCAGGGAAAATCCACGGGACCAGCAAGTCTAGTTAATTTGTTTATTCTAGGCATGGGAGTAAAACACTGGTGACAAGGACAAAGTAACGGCTGACCAGGTGTGTAACTGATGTGTACGCTGAAGTGTGGTGTGCGAGGCCTGCTGGGAGCAGTGCCTCTTCCTGCTTTTTTATTTATTCTGTTCCGCTTCCCTTTAACTTGGTCTGAGATTGATTGAGACATTATCTTGGACTTGGAAGATGGGAGATACATTGGAATGACAGACACATGATGGATGGAACAACAAACTCTTACAAGGTTCAGTGTTTGGTTTTCTGTTCAGTATTTAGAAAG
>NW_006290024.1:1438048-1479306 GCF_000327345.1 Myotis davidii | reverse complement strand
AAAGAAAAAGTTTCACCTCATTATCAAATTAAATATTTTCTGAGCCTGCCAAACATCTCTAGACTACATCTACTTTTTCAGAGAGTATAATTAATCAAAGTAGGGACAGAAAGTTCATCCCTTGGGCCAAGTTACATTCCTGTCCACTTTAGGTATCTGTCGTTTTAGCTTACAAAATGTGATAGTATCATAAGTGTATATTGTCTTTTAGAAGGATTTATATGCATATGCTATAGCTGAGCATCATCTCTTTGGAGTAATAATAATTACCTACTAATCCAAAACCATAGTATAATAGAAAGCAAAAATATTATAATAGGTATCTAATAAATATATATCCATTGATATTAATAGCGTCCTATGTCTTATTCACGTGACTATAAGGGGGGAACGATCCAGTTAGTACTCTGTTAAATAGGACTGTTAAACTGCCTTAGCTGGTTTGGCTTACTGGATAGAACGTCTGCCTACAGACAGAGGGTCTCGGGTTCAATTCTGATCAAGGGCACATGATTGGGTTGCGGACTTGATCCCCAGTGAAGGGTGAGCAGGAGGCAACTGATCAATGATTCTCTCTCATCATTAATGTTTCTATCTCTCTCTTTTCCTCTCTAAAATCAATAAAATATATTTTTTGAAAAATCACTGTAAACATAATTTATATTAACCTCTCTTATAAGGCTGTTTACAGTGATTAATGCCTTACAGGTACTTAAACTAAGAATACTCCCACGATAGGCAAGCTATTTTATAGGTGTGACACATAAGAAATGAATTGACTTGGGGCTGTCAGCTTTACTCTGAGTTTTAAATAATTTCACTACTGTCTGCTTGATATCTTCACACTTCTGGTAATAGAATTTTTCTTTTCTATAGAAAAAAAATGACACTTGTGGCTTTAGTGGGAACCGTGTCATTGTATCTTTCCTCCTGGAAGGCCGTACACACTGGACCGCCACTGGTGCCCTGGCCAGGATGGTGTGTGCCCGGGTGGCTCTGGACTTCTCTTTCGGAGCCTTCGGGAGCCAACCCCTCTGCTCGGTTGCTCGAGGAAGGGCCTAGGCCTGCCTACGACATCTCTCCTGCTTCATGGAAAGAGCCTGCGTACAGGAATACACCATGCAGATTCCGGCCTGGAATGAGAATCCAGTCGTTTCTAAAGCTGGACAGCCTGTTGTAAGAGATGTAGCCCCAGTTTAATTTGAGCTAGTTTGGGTTGTTTTCTGTTTGTATATGTGTTTATTTGTTTTTGCTATTTGCATCCCAAGAGCCTGAGTAATAGATGTTAGGAAGGATTGCTGGAAGGCAAGAAATGTGAAGGATTATCTCACTGATTGGAAGGAAGATGGTGAGGCGGTAAAATTGAATAAAAAATGAAAAGAATTCAAAAAGATTGATGGATTTTTTTTTTAAGTATATTTCATTGATTCTTTACAGAGAGGAAGGAAGAGAGACAGAGAGTCAGAAACATCGATGAGAGAGAAACATCGATCAGCTGCCTCCTGCACACCTCCCACTGGGGATGTGCCCGCAACCCAGGTACATGTCCTTGACCGGAATTGAACCTGGGACCCTTCAGTCCGCAGGCCGACGCTCCATCCACTGAGCCAAGCCGGTTTCGGCAGATTGATGGATTTTTATGAAGAAAGAGATGTGGAGAAAAACTTTTTCTTTTGAAAATGTAACATAGAAAATAAGTTGTGTGCTGACAGGACGGAGAAAACATGGTGTTCATTTCTGTGCAGTATGTTGCTCAGATGTTTGAAATTTTTAGTCTTCACGTATTAGGACATTAGAGGCAAGAAGTGTAGACCCATATAGGGTTGACGTAAACTGGAAAAGGCAGAGGTGGAGCCATGGACCTAACTTGACCCAAGGAATCAATGTTGGGTCTCGCCTCCGCTTCTCTCTATCCTTGTGCCAATGTTGGGTCTTACCTCCACTTCCCTTGTGTCCTTGTGCCAATCTTGGGTCTCACCTCCACTTTCCTTGTGTCCTTGTGCCAATGTTGGGTCTCACCTCCACTTCCCTTATGTCCTTGTGCCAATCTTGGGTCTCACCTCCACTTTCCTTGTGTCCTTGTGCCAATGTTGGGTCTCACCTCCACTTCCCTTGTGTCCTTGTGCCAATGTTGGGTCTCACCTCCACTTCTTTTGTATCCTAAGAGAAGAGTCCTGGGCTTTCATGTGTAAAATCCCTAGGAAGGACTCTCATTGGCCCAGTTTGAATCAGATACCTACTTGGTAAACCAATCACTGTATCAGGGGAAGGGGACGCAGAGAAAAGGTACGGGCGGTAGGCCATTTGGGATCCAATGAGCAGAGCCTCTAAAACAGTGGTTCTCAACCTTCCTAATGCCGCGACCCTTTAATACAGTTCCTCATGTTGTGGTGACCCCCAACCATAAAATTATTTTCGTTGCTACTTCATAACTGTAATGTTGCTACTGTTATGGATCATAATGTAAATATCTGACATGCAGGATGTATTTTCATTGTTAAAAATTGAACATAATTAAAGCATAGTGATTAATCACAAAAACAATATGTAATTATATATGTGTTTTCCGATGGTCTTCGGCGACCCCTGTGAAAGGGTCGTTCGACCCCCAAAGGGGTCGCGATCCACAGGTTGGCGACCCACAGGATGAGAACCACTGCCCTAAAAGAAGGCAGACCGAGCACACGTTCGGCCCTGACCAGTGTGGTGTGAGCACTGTCCAGGTGGGCTCACACAGCATGTTACCTCTGCATGCGAAGTCGTGGGGAAATAGTAAAAGGGAAAGAACAGTATATTAAATTCTAAGGGTTGGTAATAGTGCACTTGTATTTTATTTTCAACACATGTAAAAGGAGTTTTACTTCGCTCCTTTTATGGAAGTAGTTGTATCCAACTGAAATGATAATTACATTATTATAAAGCAATGTGAATAACCCAAAGCAAACTATAGGTTCTAAAGTGTTTAAATTTCTCATCTAATATACTATGTTTGTGTTTAGAGGTGTGATTTAAATACCAAACCAAAGCAGTAAACTAGCTGTTAGAAGGCATTACAGAGAACACCTGAGAGACAGATGCAGTAACGTGGCGAGCTCTGGCCCCTCAGTGCCAGGAAGCACTGCCCAGCCCTCGCTGGAATGAGTCCTCAGTCTCGGTTAGATGGTCTTTTTGCCCCGAGGTTGCTTGTCCGAATAAATGTAAGCATTCGTGGAGTCAGAAGTGGCTGCCAAGTGATGCGCCCTGCAGGTCAGTTGAGCCCTTAGTTCCCATCTTTGGGTGGCTGATTTGCCAGAAATGTAGAAAAAAATAATGTATTTCTTCATCCAGAGGAAATAATTCATTAGAATTCCTGAACTAGGAACTTGCATGTACACACACACACACTGACTTGAGAATTGCCAAGATAACTATTAATACAAGAGTTTCTGTGTTATATAAGTAACATCTTACCAGTATTTAAATAATGTTATTTTTCATTGCAATCCTCATTAGTTCTGTGAAATTGAGTTAATGTTCAGGAAGGAAAGATTATTTGAAATACCTATAGAATGTGTTTGAATATTGGGAAGGGAGGGAGTGTCAACAGACAGAACATTTTAATTACGTGTAACTTGAACTAGTTCAGTAAGGAATAAATATTCTTACAGACAAAGAATGTTTTAACACATAAATTATGTATTATTTTTAAATGAATGTAAGGCGATTTGCAACATACATATTTTTGCACTGATGATTTATTTAACAAATTAATTCTTGAGTAACTATTTGCATAGCTCTCTTTAACAAGAATATATAAATTCAGCCCGACTGGCGTGGCTCAGTGGTTGAGCATTGACCTATGAACCAGGAGGCCATGATTCAATTCCTGGTCAGGACACATGCCCAGGTTGCGGGCTTGATGCCCAGTCAGGGGGTGTGTAGGAAGCAGCCAATCAATGATTCTCTCTCATCATTGATATTTCTACCTCTCCCTTTCTCTCTCTGAAGTCAATAAAAACATATATATTTTTTAAAAGAATATAAATTCACATATCTCAGGAAGCCTGCCATTTAGATCATTATATAAGACTAGAGGCCCGGTGCACAAAAATTTGTGCACTCGGGGGGGAGGGGAGTTCCCTCAGCCCGGCCTGTGCCCTCTCGCAGTCTGGGACCCTTCCGGAGATAACGACCTGCTGGCTTAGGCCTGCTGCTGGGTGGCAGAGGGCAGGCCCAATCCCTAGGTGCAGCCTCTGGTCGGGCTCAGAGCAGGGCCGATTGGGGGGTTGGGACACCGCCCCCTGTCACACTCAAGGCAGGGTCGATGGGGAGGTTGCAGCACCACCCCCCTGTCACGCACAGAGCAGGGCCCATCGGGGGGGTTCGGGCTCCGTACCCTGTCATGCACAGAGCAGGGTCAATCAGGGGGTTGGGGAGCTCCCCCCTATCAGGCACAGACCAGGGCTGATCAGGGGGTTGGGGCGCCTTCCCCTATCATGAACAGAGCAGGGCAGATAGGGATGTTGTGGCCCTGCCCCCGTCACACACAGAGCCACAGGGCGATCAGGGGGTTTGGGTGCTACCCCCATCACGCTGATCCCAGTGCCGGGAGGCCTCGTGGCTCCTCTGATCCCGGTGCTGGGAGGCATATTGCTCTTTTACTATATAGGATAGAGGCCTGGTGCATGGGTGGGGGCCAGCTGGTTTAACCTGAAGGGGGTCCTGGATCAGGGTGGGGGTCCCCACTGGGGTGCCTGGCCAGTCTGGGTGAGGGGCTGATGGCTGTTTTCAGGCTGGTGGGGGACTGAAGCTCCCAACCGCCCCTTTTTTTTCTTTTTTTTTTAATTCTGGGCCAGCTTTAGCTCTGGCTCCAGCTCTGAGGCCTCTGCTGCTGAAAGCAGGTATCTGGTTTCTTTGGGTTCTATAATCGAAACACTGTATCAACTCCAGCTCTGAGATCCCGGCTGGCTGAAAGCAGGTTTCTGGGGTTTTGTTTAGCTTCTATATTTGTAACAATGTTTCAAACTGCAAGCTCAGAGGCCGGCAAGGCAGGCGGGGAACGTTGGTTTCCTCTGTCACTGAAGCAAGCAAGCCTCATGTTAGCTTCAAGCTGCCTGGCTGCCGGCCACCATCTTGGCTGGCAGTTAATTTGCATATCTCCCTGATTAGCCAATGGGAAGGGTAGCGGAGGTACGCTAATTACCATGTTTCTCTTTTATTAGATAGGATGAACATATTGAGAAGTTAAATATGTTTAAATAGTGGCCTTATTGAAAGTATAGGAAGAAACCTGTATCAGTTAGGGTTTGATGAGACAGTCAGGACCACGAGGAGTGATGTGAGGGATGTGGTCCTGAGAGGTGGGCGGTCTCTGCAATGTTGTTGGACCTGTACCTGGTGCTGGTCTGACATCAGCAGAGCCGTCATCAGGAAAGCAGAGGAAAGCGAGAGTGACTGCAGTCTACAAGGGTGAGCTGAAACTCGTGAGAACAAATGGAACCGTGTGTCTCTCAAGCTTCCAAGCCTACAACTTGGATGATACAGGGACTGCAGAAGAGCTGGTGCACTTCATGGAGCAGCACGGGGACTCGTCCCAAGATAGGGAGACTTGGCCGAGCAGGGATTGTTGGAAGCCTGAGATCTGGCCAGAGCTGGTGAGGCTGCAGCGTCAGTGCTGCAGGCAACACAGCAGACCCATGCGTTTGTGTGAGCTGCAAGAGTGCCTGGCCTTACCCCAGTTTCCCTGCATAAACACGGCTGCCGCTTGCTTCCCACCTGCCAGGTCTCATGGAGCATCTCCTGTGGCTGTCCCTGAGCTACAAGTAAACAGGAACGGGCATTCTGCGCAGCGTGGTCTGGCTTAGCTAACCTGACAACGTGGCCATCATGGATCACCCGTGTAGGCTTGGCACTCGGATACATCTTTCAGTCACATTTAAGTTCCAAATGGAGCAGTAGCAAAACCGTGCTTGTGTCAAACAGATGCAAGTATCCCTCTCCCAACCTGAAACAGTGGCGTTGAGGCATGCAACTGTATCTTTACATGGTTTCAAAGTGGATGACAGAGGACCTGTGTGTATTCCTGACAATTAATGCAGATAATGTTTACATGCGTCTCTCCCGGAACTTTTCCTCCAAACAGTACCAAGAGGGTTAATGTGTCCCATAAAAGTTAAGTGGAATTCACTGTGGATATTTACTGTTGGAAATTTATAGAACTAAAGCAGAAGAGAATTGTTTCACTTTATAGTTAATACTTTTTATCTTTTTTCAACTTCTTTGCAGTTTTTTGAGGTGCCGTTTGATTCAAACATGAATAGGACAAAGAACAGACCTCTGGTTCGTGGGCAGATCAGGTAAAATCATGAATACAAGTCTCACATTGCAGAATATCCCTTTGCTTATTCATCCCAAATTATTCCCCGGTCTTTGCCTTGAGTCATGAATTGAAAATAACACACCCCAAAGGGACATATCGGTTTGGATACATAGTATCTTAACTCTAACCAAAATGTATACAAAGCACTTAGAGTGGATCTAAGATTTACAGTTTTGTTGTGGGGGTAATTCTTGCAGTAGACTTCTTATTCAGTTCAAATTTGAGACATGAACTGCTTTCACTTATAGTGGCTGTAAGTAAAATCATTCCATTAACACAAGGGATTTCCAATACATCCATATGGGGTCACAGAAGAAAGTAATATCTGAAGCCTTATGTTTTCACATAAACAGATAATGCTGTTACATGCCAAGTAAGTTACTGCCTCCATTACTCTCCTTTTCACTGAATTCAATTATGTAGAACTAAAAGACATATAAATATTTTAATATCACTAATGATTAATAATTAAATCCTTTACTTTCTGGAGGCCTTGAAACTGGCATTTAAAATATTTTTAATCTAATAGATTAAACTGAGAAGACTAAAAAGAGCTAAGTGGTTTATACTAAGTCAGTGAGGCCTCTCTTCCTGTGTCTAGGCAATGCTCTCATGGTACGTCCCATCTATTGGGGATCAAACAATCACACATGTTAACTAACACAATACAGGAAACAAATGCAGGTATAGTCAGTAAGTCTGTAAAAATGATTCTTAATATTAACTGTTTTTAGCCATACAGTTCTTAAATGAATTTAAAATACCATTTTATTGAAAAGAGCAATAAAGCCAGATGAAAAATATGTAAGAACAGAAATCTCATCTACTTATGTTTCATTTCCCTTTCAAAATATAAATAACGCTTCCTGCTGTGCTTATAGTTAGAAAATGTCACAGTACTTTTGTTTGAGACAAGTTGTTTTATTTTTTTTATTTTTTACTTTTTTTTTGAGACAAGTTGTTTTAGGTGGGAGAATGCAAATTCTGTAACCCATCTCAAATGCCAAAAGCTGCTCTCGCCACAGGTTACGAGTAGGTTCTTTGGAAATTCTTTTCAGTCACTTTTTCTCGGTAACATTGTCCTCTTCTTTAGAACCAGTGGGGTTACAGGATAGACCCAGCAGGAGGTCCATAGGCATGTAGCATGATCAGATGAAAGCCAGCCGTACTCTTAGGAACTCACCTTACTTTGCCCAGTGTGGTCCTTTCCTGCCCACAGGAGAGCAGAGTGCACAGCACTTCTAGGGCAGCATGTGGCCTGGGGATGGTCAAAGACGAGGCTACATTACAATTGTTAGTCTCCTAACTTCACCTTTTTGTTTGCATGATAACCTTAATTGCTGTTTTATAGAGCAAACTATAGGCTTGGGAAACAGACTCAAACTTCCTTTTATATGTAGGATGTATTTTATTACATGTGTACAAGGAGATGTTAAGAGTCTGGGGCAGAAGTCTTACACTAAATGAAGACTTTATATTAGTGTGTATTATAAAACAGTGAATTACTGTCACTACACAGAGTAGATGGCTGTAGGGGTGTACTAGAAAGTCTTACAGACTATCCATTCACATTTATTTCTCATTCACAGTGGCTATTGAACATTTAAGCGCACAGGATAGCCAGTTTGTTTTCAATTTTTTTATTTTTATTTTTGGTGTTTATGACCCCATTTCACTTAGGCTGGTATGCCTGTTGAATCTATACAACTTCACAGACGTCATTTACAATCTGGCATGTAAAATGTGAGTCCCTGTCATTGTTGATGGGCAGTAGCATAGTAGGTCTGGGAAAGAAATCTTTGAAAGTCTTTTGCCATTGAAAACTGTTTCAGCCTTTGTACATAGCTTGGTTTCTATTCATTCTAAAGTGCTTGTTTAGTTTATTCTTTACTCCAGAAAGGATTTGAGGGATCATAACACTGTAATAGTTAAATAGAGAAGTAGGCAATAAGGGATACAAAATAGAATTTGGGATAAATAATAAGGTCACAATAAAAGCTTATCAAATGCATAGATAGATAGATAGATAGATACCTAATATGCAGATTGCCCGGGAGTTCGATCGCTCACTATGACGTGCGCTGACCACCAGGCGGCAGCGTGGAATGAAGGGAGGCCCCGACTGGCAGCCAGAAGGAAAGCCCTGGTCTGCAGCCGGAAAACCCTGATAGGCCCTGATCACTGGGCAGGCCTAGGGACCCTACCCATGCACGAATTTCGTGCACCAGGCCTCTAATAGTTAATAAGGTTGGACTGTCCATTTCATTGTGCATTTCCTGGTAACATCACAGCTACATACATCCTATTGCTAGTCCTAAGATAGATGATGTTCAATTTCCCCCAATATTCAAGTGAGAAAACTGCGGGTCCAAGACTTATGAATAACTGACAGAACAAAAATTTGGCCTAATCCACTTGACTGCTCACCCTGAGTTCCTAAAAGTGTTCCAAAACTTTCTCTAAAAGTGTCTTGTCCCTGAGAAGAAAACAGCATTCAAGGAAGACCCAACTTCTACCTCTTCTTAAAAATAAGGGACACTTGGTGAGGATATTAGAAGAATGTCCTCCTGAATTCCGTAGACCAAAGAAATAGCAAATTTCTAAGCCATTCTGGTGCAAGCCAGAGACAAAATATCAAAGAGCAAACAGCTCCTAGTGAGAACCATCTATGGCCCTGAAGCAGTGGAGGAATAGGAGGCTCTTGGCCAAGAATAGCAGCCCAAGAATGCATCTCTAGCAGCTGGTCCCAGGTCAAAGTGAGACAGTGGAAGGAAGAGGAGATGCAGTGTTACGTGTGTATCAGGTGACGGCTGGAATCTAAAAGATGATGTAGGATGAGTGCTGCGCCACATGACGTGATTGTAAAATGTGCTCAATCTATTGGCCATACATTTGCATTTGCTCAGGAGAGTCCTGGTTTACACCTGTTGTCCCAGAAGAATTATTATTATTTTTTAACATTTTTATTGATTTCAGAGAAGAAGGGAGAGAGAGAGAGAGAAAACAGACAGACAAACAGAAACATCAATGATGAGAGAGTCATTGATCGTCTGCCTCCTACATACCCTACAGCGGGAATCAAGTCCACAACCTGGGCATGTGCCCTGACCAGGAATCGAACAGTGACCTCCTGGTTCATAGGTTGACACTCATCCGCTGAGCCACGCCAGCCGGGCCCAGCAGAACTATTGATAGTGTCCCCCTCCCTCTCAGCAGTGTCCAGTTTGGATAATAACTATATGCCACCTGATGGTGATGATTATAATCATAGAATTTCTTATTTTTAAGGCTTTTTCATACACACTCCAATTGCTTATTTTGCGCAAAAGAGGAAGAAATACATAAATGGAAAGTATGATGTATCTAAATCAGTTTGTTGGTAGCCAATGCAATGCAGACATCTTTAAATTGCTTTTTAACAGTGACACTCAATAAATATCTTTATGTTTTCTTATAAATTGGAAAAGATGAATAAGATCAACTGACTTGTTTGGACGTTTCTGGCAAAAGTGTCATGGCGCTGAATGATTGTTTTGAGAAGTTGGGCTTAAAGCTCCCTTTTATTCTCTGGCAAAGAACACACCTGAGATTGCTTATGTCCCATATCGGGAACTTACATTGAAGGTGAGGAACCCACTGAAGAAATTGCATTCGCGTAATGTAATAAGGATGAATATCGGAGAAGCTCACCTTCTTATCAGACAGTCAGATTTGGTATAATCCAATTTTAACTTGGTGCCTGGAGGAAGTTAATTAGGGACTTTTAAAAATGTATGTACTAGGAAACATCTCAGTCTTCAGATATTCTTCATATGGTAACTAAAAATGTTATGTGACTCTAAGCATGGGCAAGCCATTGAATTAATCTTTCCACACCACCACTTTCTCACACATAGGGGTCAAAATTCCAACCATGTTCCTCTCATACATAACATTATTGTAGGGATAACAGTAAGAGCAATAAAATCGTGTAAATAAAAGTTCATTGTTGAAGAATGGGTTTCAAACTCCAGAGAAATGTAGCATTTGCAGAACCGTTATCTTTTTTCAAAATTTGCTTTAAAATAAATATTTCCATGTTTATCAGGCAATTCAGATTAGTTTCAAGGGAGAGGAGGAAGAAAGCAAAACACTTGGCAAACCAGAGAGCTTGGAGAGGAAAAGTTACATGTTTGCATTGTCATGCCTGAGTGGGCCCAGCCACGCAGTGGCAAGGAGGCGGTTCCTGAGTCTTCATTCCCACTGTCCTCATAGGGCTCTTACGGAGGGTGTTGTCCCTGTAGAGATGTGTGCTAGTTGCTAAGCTTCCTCAGAGGTAAAGGAGACGGTCTCCATCCTCTTAGCATTACCTGAGGAGGCAGCAGTGCGCATGCTTGAGGACCCTGAGTACCTACAAAGGTTCCTCCACTCAGCAGTGCGTGTTTTTAGTGCGCCTGCCAGCCAGGCCTGCGCGAGACACCAGCAGTGCAGTGGTGAATACCAGGATAGGGGAGTGCCAAGTGAGAGGGGGCATAGATGGAGAACTTAACCCAGACTGAGGAGTCAGGGGTAGGTGGGAGGGCGTGACGTCTTAAAACTTGAACCAAAGGATGAGGAAGAATGAGCCGCCCTGGCCATGCCTTCCCAGACTCCTTTCTGTTCCTCCGCTTCCTGCTCCTTTGCTGGTGGTCCTCGGCCTCCTTCTCATCTCACTCCCTGCAGACACTACATTCTGTCTGCTGAACTTCCAGCCTCGACCGCCCGGACCCTGTGAAAATCTCTTTTGGGGAAGCCCCTGTCAGCATCTCAGATTCCATGATATAGATCCCAATTCATCATGTTCTCCCCCAGACTTTTTCCTTATATTCTTGTTAATTTACATTAGAAAGTCGAGCGCCTGTAAGTCATTCTGGGTGTTCTTTTCTGTTTATTCCCTTCACCTGATTATCCTACAGCCATGTCTTTTCAGCCCCTCTGTCACCCGCAGTCTGCTCCCTGGCCGGTGCTGCAGTCTCGGACCGTCAGCAGTTCTCTGCTGGTTGTTACAACAGCATCCCAGCCGGTCCTCTCCTTCTCCTCCCTCCCACTCAGCTGGCAGATAGGGGTTCCTTAAATGATCATATTTCTGTCTTAAAACTTTTTGGGTTTCCTAAATATATTTAAGAAAAATACTTATTTTAAATTCTTCACCATATCATAGCAGGCCTCCTTCCCGTCCTTCCCACCTCATCCCAACTCTGCTCACCTTTCTCAGTCATCCTCTTCCTTACTTTGTGACTGAGTGGAACTGCTAGTGTTGTCACTGAAGGGCCATGCTTTCTCTCGTCTCCGCCAGGTGTGCTCACCTGCCCTTTCACTGCCTGGCTGGGTTTTATGCCGAGTGCTCCTTCCTCTGAAGGGACAGCTGTCTCCATACTTGGGTGAGGTGATGGTGGGTGTTTGTCTCTGTTCCTTGAGCGCCCTGTCAGAGCACCCCTGAGCACGCTGGTCCCGTCTGTGTCCTCTGCTCTGATCACCACACTGCAGGAGCTCTGCCAAGGCGGAGAGCGCGTGTTCTGCACCAGGGACTGCGGGGCCCCAGGAGTGAGCAGAGACCTGCCTCAGGTCCAGCGGGAGCTCATGACAGCTTGGACCAGGTGGATACGGTGGAGGTGAAGTCTTGCAGTCCATCAGTTCAGAACTGGGGCTGGCCCCTATTGCCTACAAGTTCAGTTAAATTGTGTCTGCTTCCCAACCCCTATCCCGTGGATCACCAGTCTCCACAAATGAACTCTGCCCGCCCCCCGCCCCCCGCCCCCAGCCTCTGCCTTTTCCCTCCTCTGCAACATTTGTTCCTTAGAGAGTATTTCTGTACCATCTGCATGTATGTCCACCTTCCTTAAATTCTGCAGCTCTTTTTATAGGGACCACAAAATCATCATAAGGCAGAACAGCAAAGGGGACATGAGAAACTGACCCCGAGGAGACGCAGCCCAAGCCAGTCGAATCCTCACAACCAACGCAGCAGAAGTACTTGAGGTTAATCAGGCAGAATGGCGAGAACCCTGCAGGGATGCACCCTTTAGAATTCCCCACCTCCTCCTGAGAGTCAGGCCAACAGCAGGAGCTGTGAATGCCCAGCCACTAAATATAGACTTTCCTTTTGTTCCCCCTATTTACATAACTCAGTGATTCTCAAACTTTAGTGGATGCAGTTTTTTTTCTTCCTTTCTGGAATTGTATACACATAACCTTATGTGTCCTTTATGGATGACTTTGGGAGACTTTGTAGGAAATGTTGAGTATAATACACATCCACCTTAGAACCGACCTAAACAAACTCCGTGGACTGCAGCTCTTCAGAAGGTGCATGTGCATCCGGCCCATCGCGTTTGATTGCCAGTCCTGGGCTGCCTGCCTCTCCTTAGATGGGGCTGCTGCCATTTGTCTATATTGTATCAGATGATGGAGAAACTGACATTGAATATCCTATATAATAAAAAGGTAATATGCAAATAGACCGAACAGCAGATGCTCTGACCGGTAGGTTAGCTTGCTGTTGGGGTCTGGCCGATTGGGACTGAACGAGATGGGCCAGACACGCCTGGAGCCCTCCCTCGGTCCCTCCCCAACCCAGTTGTGCACCAGTGGGGTCCCTCAGTCTGGCCTGTACCCTCTCGCAATCTGGGACCCCTTAGGGGATGTCAGAGAGCCGGTTTCAGCCCGATCCCACAGGCTACATCCCTTGGGAGGGCGCCAGACGTAGGGCTCATGGCTGGCGAGAGCTTCTGTGGCAGCGTGAACCTCTCCCGATCGGGACTGATTGGGCGTGAGCCTGCGGCAGGCACAGTGGGCTGGGATGAGCAGGAGCGGCAGGTAGGAGCTGCAGGTGGCATTGGGCACCGGGTTTCAGCCTGATCCCTACAGGCCACCCAGAGAGACCGCCCCCGTGCACGAATTCGTGCACCGGGCCTCTAGTCCTATCTGATAAAAGACAAAATGGGTAATTGACCATACCTTTGCTACACTTCCCATTGGCTAATCAGGGTGATATGCAGATTAACCACCAACAAAGATGGCGGCCAGCAGCCACACAGCTGAAGCGAGCAGGAGGCGTGCTTGCTCCAGTGATGGAGGAATCCAATGTTCCCAGCTTGCCGCGGCCCGGCTCTGAGCTCCGAAAGCAACAAAGTTTCAATTATAGAAGGTAAATAACCCCCAGAATAAAAATAAAGGAGAGGCTGGGAGCTTCAGTCGCTGGCCAGCCTGAAAACGGCCCTCAGCCCCTCACCCAAACTGGCCAGGCACCCCAGTGGGGACCCCCACCCTGAAGGGGGTGTGACCAGCTGCAGACAGCCCTCAGCCCTCACCCAGGCTGGCCAGACACCCAAGCAGGACCCCCACCCTGATCCGGGACACCCTTCAGGGCAAACCAGCCGTCCCCCACCCGTGCACCAGGCCTCTATCCTATATAGTAAAAGGGTAATATGCAAACTGACCCTAACAGCAGAAAGACTGGGAATGACTGGTCACTATGGCACACACTGACCACCAGGGGGCAGACGCTCAATTCAGGAGCTGCCCTCTGGTGGTCAGTGCACTCCCACAGGGGGACCTCTGCTCAGCCACAAGCCAGGCTGATGGCTGCCAGTACAGCGGTGGTGGTGGGAGCCTCTCCTGCCTCCTCAGCAGCATTAAGGATGTCCGACTGCAGTTTAGGCCTGCTCCCTGCTGGGCAAGTGGACATCCCCCGAGGGCTGCCGGGCTGCCAGAGGGATGTCTGACTGCCAGCTTAGGCCCAATCCCCCAGGGGAGCAGGCCTAAGCCAGCAGGTGGTCATCCCCCAAGACCTCCCAGACTGCGTGAGGGCACAGGCTGGGCTGAGGGACTCCCTCCCCCCTGAGTCCACAAATTTTTGTGCACCAGGCCTCTAGTATATAATGAATAGTAGGGTCATTGACTGTTTTTGAAATAATCAATTACAATATAAACATACCTTTTATATTTAGGCAACATAAATTTTTACAACTAAAATGCCATTTAATGAGAATAAAATCTATGAAATTACATTGTAATTTGTTTCATTTTCCCAAGGAGAATTCAGAGGGCAGTACTTTATCTCTTTATTGCCTACATAAAATGCCAATTCTGTATGTCTAAAGTATCACAGTAGCCCGGCTTGCATGGCTCAGTGGTTGAGCGTCTACCTATGAACCAGGAGATCACAGTTTGATTCCCAGTCAGGGCACAAGTCCCGGTTGTGGGCTCTATTCCCAGTAAAGGGCATGCGGAGGGAGGGAGGGAGATAGGAAAAAATTGTCTCCTTTATCAACTACCTGGAGAAATACTGCTTTTTCAGATTTTAACTCATCCTGATTTTGCAGGGACACGAAGTTATCAGTTACTCTGTCTAGTCTAGGGTTTTACTATGATTGCAGGTGGTTAATAGAAACATCCTTCTGCAGCTTCCATTTACCAAATGGGATTCCTATGGAAACACTTGACCCCATGGCTTTCTGCTTTTTACGTCAGCTCTGGGCCTGGGTGGTAGAATTATTTATCAGCCTTTAATGGCTTGGGGCCACTTGGTGGATTAGAGCTCATGCCCCTCACATCGCTCCGGAAGCCCCCGGGTGCACAGGGAGAAGCTCGGAGTCAGTCAGGCACGTTTGGCACCACTAGCTCCAGCGTCTGCAGCTGAGGACGTCTGGAGAGAAGGGCCCCAGAGAATCAGGGTGGCGCTGCTCTGCCTCTGGCCTGGCTCCTCACCCCAGGCCTGATCCTGTACACTTGGAACCAAACCACTGCCAGGGCCCTGCAGCTGAGCATAAGCACCACAGCAGCCTAGCCAGAGGGCCCCGCTGCTGGCAGAATGGACGTGTGCATGGTTGGTAGTAGGACTAGTCACGGGCAAAATCCAGATGTGGTTTGTCTGACGCCTCACATTTCTCTGCCGTTTGTACATCCTCACCAGGAACTTCTTCCTTTCACCCTGTGTATCATGCCGGCACCGGATTCCTCAAACTGCTCCATCTCAGGAAGCTCTGTGGAAATTGCAGCTATGGCTAATGGGATAAGAAGGATTTAGTAGTTTTAGGGTGGCCCTGGGGACGGGTGAGAATGAGGTGTTGGTACAAGTGAATGTCCCCACTAGTTCTCCCTAAGATTATAGCTGCAAGAATCTAACACCTGTTTTGGAAGTTGTGGGAGCCCATGGGCCTGTGGGGCCCGTTTCTGCCTTACGTTCTGTGTGCCTGAGACCTGGGCCCAGCTTGCCTGGAGCAGGTGTGCAGCTCAGCCTCACTCTGGAATCTCTCGGTGCCTCTTTAGCCCCAGTGGGTCCTTTTCTTCAGACAGTATTTGAACAAGTGGTCCCCTGTCCTGAGAAACGTCTACTAATTAGCTTTCTCCTGTTCTCTCTTTGTAGGTAGGCTGCTGGAAGGAGTGGTCCACGCACCATTCCTTGATTCCAGGTTAGCCTCCCGCTCACTGTGCACCTCTGCTTCTCTCTGTACTTGCCCTTCATTCTTCTCTCTCTCTGACTGGCTTTTCTGAACCACTTTAACTTAAACTGATGCATCATCAACATGGTGGCCTCGGCCGTAGCCCCAAGGTCTTCCAGCTGAGTCCTCTGTCCCGTTCCAAAGCCTGTGAGAGAAAATAGGATGGATCGGGCTCGGGCCAGACATTTCATCCCGGTGCAATCAGTCCCTGTGGCAGTGGAAAGGGTGTGGGGACAGAGCACCCAAGGCTGCCCCTTCCCCTGCCAGGGCTGCTTCTGCGGAGGGGAGCTCGCCCTTAGCCAGGTGTGGACTCGGGCCCTGACTCACTTACTTATCCCCATATTTCCAGCTACGATCCAGCTTCCACCCCAGTATACACACTTTACATCCAGTTCTTCCGTGGTTTCCAGTCAAAGGTAGAAATTCTTAAATTAACTGAGTCCTCTTTTGCCTCAGACATACAGAGGTATGTGTCCTCTCTCAGCCTTTCCTGCAATTCGTGGGAAATTTGGACTATGTCCTGGTTCTTTCGAAGTGGAAATTTTCTGTTTTGTGTCTCTGTTTTTGGTCTGTCATCTTTATCTAAATTGAGGTCCCTCAGACTTAAATTTGTAATGTATTTTACACATGTATTTTTTTTAAGATATAACCTTTTTTCTGGTCTATCCTAATTAATATTAATCTTTCTTAAGAATGTCAAGGCTTAATGTCTCCTATATATTTTAGAATTAATAATTCCCTTGTCTAATTCAATTCATTAAGAATGTATTGATTACCTATAAATGTTACCAGCACTGTCGGTTCTGTTTTTATAATGCTCAGAAGGCTCATAATCGCAGTGAAAAAATTAGCCAGATGCATAAAATGCTTAGCAGACAGGACAGAGGAGCCCATAAACACGTAGTGAATGAAATGAATGAGTTGGCACAAACACGGAGTTCTCTGGGAGGTCAGAAAGAGACGGCAGGCCAGGACAGCCTGGCCAGGGAAAGCTTCCCGAGGAGGGGCCTGCGCTGGGCCATCTTCCTTGTTATTTTAAAACATCTTTATTTTGATTACGTCTCCTTTGATTAGCTATTTTTCAGCCTGGTGATGTTGACAGGGAAATAATACATGTCAGCATTAGTTTTTCCAACTTAATGGATCAGATGGGAGTGATGCATAACTTCTGAGCTTTGGGTGTGGGCTGTAAGCAGGAGATAGAGCGATAAGGCAGAGTGAAAGGTTACTTAGAGGAGAAATTTAAACACTTGGAATTGGGGTCGGCCACTACCTGGAGTTTCAATGAGTGACGAAGATTGAGTTTTCAGAATGAAATGGATTATTTAGCTGGCATTATTAATGCAAAGCACAGGGTTTAGCCTAAGTATTATAGGGATTTGCAGGAGACATTTTTCAAATTTACTGAAGGTTTTACCAGTAAGCACTTAAGCAAATGTAAACGTTTTGCGGGCTGCAGGGGAGCCGTGAACATTAGTCATCGGCAGTCACACTGGCCTCGCGGACGTGCTGGGCCAGGCTGCCGCTCGGCACCGCTCCTGAGGTGGTTGTGATTAGTCTCCTGGTGTGGATATGTTGCAGATGTAATAAGAACATAAACATTTTATAAGTATAGGAATTTCTGTTTTTACTGGTAGCCAGTCATTTGAAGTGGCAGGAAGAACAAATTTGATCTCGACTTAAATCATAGTGGTGCTGGCATAGAGAACTTTGTCCTTAAAGTGAAATCTTTCAAGGCTATGAACCACAATATGAAGAGTCAATGAGAAGGTTTTGTGCATGTCAGCTGGGCCTAGTTGTCATGGGGGTAAAGGGGAGGAGCACCGAAAGGCATCTCCCTCTCAGATCAGAGAGGAGAGAGCATGTGTGATTACTCTGCAGCATCGTGACTTGTGAGATGGAGGTTCTTCAATTCTCATGACCCTTTTTATAACCATAAAATAGTCAGGTATTTTAATAAATATAAAGAATTACCTATCATATCATAGTAACTAAATTGATCATTTGTAACCACTTGAGAAACAAGTTGTAGCAGAAACACCTTTTATTAATCCGGAGCTATTTGGTCTAATGTCCTATCACTTTAGTTCCTTCTCTTTTCAGTAACATGATGATCAAATGCTCTTCTCATTGACCGGTGTTATGTGAGCTGGTGAGTCTGAAGACAGTGCTCTCGTTTGCATGGTTGGTTAAGGTTTGTTTCAGCAACATTCCAGGCCCATCTTGGGTACAGGGACTGAGAGATGGCACAGTAGAGGCGCTGAAGAGGTGGGGTGTGGAGGGCAGGGAGGAGAATGGCCCAGGGAAAACAGTCTGGGAGGTCTCGTTTGGATATCTGGGCTGATTCTTAGAGGATGAGGGGGAAATGCTCCCAGGAAAGACAGGGGACTGTTGGGGGTGAGGGGGGAGGATGCGTGAGTTCTGGGGCAGAGGGGCTGGTGCAGGGCGCAGGGAGCTCTGGCACCTGGACCAGGGCTGCAGGGCGCAGCAGTGGGCCAAGTCCTGAAGAGGCACTTTTTGTTTGGCCTGCTGTGCTGTTCTACATTTGCCAACATTTAAAAATAGAAAAGTTTAACATAAAACCCCAGATTTCTGGGTTTCTTGGCACATTCCTCCATGGTATCTGCCAGCCAAACCTGAATAGCAGTTCCCACAGTCCTCACCACTCTAATTTTTTTCAGTAGGCCCACTTTTTACTCCTTTCTATCGCCAGCCTGGGCCCTGTGATGTCTGTGTTTGCACATATTGCCCTACACCAAGGCCCAGTCCTGAGTGGGTGCAGGAGATGGAGTTAATATACCTACATTTTATGTAGGTGAACTGAGCTGCTTTTTTTTTTTTACATAGAATCTTGTAAATTAAAAGGAAGAGAGCTAGAGAATTAAACCATCTGGCTCAGAGCGCCAGGAAACGGAAACGAACGTGCTTCCCTACGGCAGGTGTCACGGAGCTGGGATAGTAGAGGCCTCCGGAGGTGGTCCCGAGCAAGTGCCAGGCGCTGGGAGGAATCCCTGAGACTGGACCACTGGCTGGAGACAACTGTCATGAGTGGATCGAATGAAGGGAGTCCCCTCTGAGAATCCCAGTCTTTATGCATTGCTGACCCAAAACTTAAACTGAATTGATGTCATAGACGTCAAGAGTCACCATCGCTTCCTCCTGAATTAGAAGGCTGGACCTCAGAGGTCAGCAGTGGGGTGTCATCATATCTCCCTCTTAGATTAATAAGATGCTTGTAATTTAAAAAAAAAACTCATCAGCTCAGACCTGCTTTGTTTTTTTCCTTGAAGAAAGTTTTTCTAATATAATACACAGTCCCCATGTTCTGAATATAATCATGCCCAAAATACTTCCTTATTCTTGAATTTCTTTTTAACATGTTTAGTCGTTTAATTTCTAAGCAGGTTGCCATCATTTTTTATGTAATTGAAAGCTTTTCAAGCATTGCTGTAATCAATTTTCTTTTAAAATATATTTCATGTCCTCTCTTTCTTCCTACATTCCTTAAATTACAAATTTTCATCAGTCCTCTGCTGCCTGCAGTACCTATCACTTGAGACGTCTTCAGAAATAGAAGATTCCTAAGGAAGAGTCTGGGGAGATGTTTTTAGAAGAGTTATCTTTAGAGACTTTCCCCAAAAACTCAAGCCAAACCTCAGATGTCAAATTTACACATGAAATTAAAGTTCAGTTAGCTCGGTTTGATTAAGGTTTGGGGTTTTCTTTTGTTTTTGAAGAAAGGAAATTTTAATTTGTAATTAAAAAATCATTTGTGCTGAAATAATGAGCCAGGAGTATGAGATTAATTTTTGTGTAAACCAATTACCTGCAGAGCTGCTTACAATATAAAGCTTTATTGGTTGAACATAACATTTCCTAGCCCTCTCTGACACGTTGCTTAAACAGAAAGGCCATATTTCCCCAGCAAGTTATTTTAAAAGTCAGATAATTTAAATTACATTTATTAAGTGCAATAAATAGAAATCAAATTTAAAAACTTGTATGTTTATTCTCATTTGTTCCTAATTTTTATAGAAAATTCCACTTTGATCAGGCTACTAAGGATTGGTGTTTAGTAAGCAAAGAAATATTATGTTTTAAAAGAGGAATAAATAATTCATAGAAATGTGTTGACAAATTTCTCCTCCCTCATAGTCTATTAGTTTCTTTCTCGTAGTCGCCTTGGGCAGGAAAGGCGGACGGGGAAGGATCTCGGGCATTGATGCTCAGTGGGAAGATACGCAATTTAAAAAGTAATTCCGTTTTGGATATGAGTTGGAAATAGGTCATCACTCAACCCTCAGCATGAGCCATAAACCTATTTGCATGAGTGAGTGAATGAATATAAATTGTTTTTTTACTTCAAGAAAATTATTAGATATTTTTTTCTGCCACCATTTCCCATCCCCCCCACCACCAAATAGAACTGTTTTCTTTATTCACACATTTATTCTATTTTATTAAAAATTAGAATATTTTTGCAATGTCGTCATGCCCCATTCACCTGCTTTTCTGATCTTTCCTCTATACATTTCCTCCAGTGGAACTCCAGGGAGAACCACTCAGAGACATTAACTTCTCTGTTCTTAATGAAGGCCATCGCAGCAACTGCTGCAGGTACGCAGGAGCAGCCGTGTTCTTAACAACAGTTTGCATGTGACAGTCTATCTGTTCTCATGCTGGTTTATTTTTCTGTAATTTGATATAATAAAATTAAATTCTTAATTTAAAGTTATAATTGAAAATAAAAATAGTTTTGCCATTTTAATTCACAGCCATCATTTATAATTTATAACTGAGAAATTACATTCTTAAGTGTATATATGTTTTTTCATATTCTAATATAAATTCATAAGTGTTTTGAGTTTAAAAAAATAAATCAGTGGAAACAATTTATTTCAAGTTTGTCTGCCCCTACTTCCTCCCAACTTTAAATAGGCCCACCCTATTTAAATACATAATTCTGTATTATTTCACCTGTTCTTTTTCTTATAGATGAGCTTATCATTTGAGAGTTTGTAGTACTTGTGTTTATTTGTTTAATGTCTATCTTCCTTTCTAGACTAAACTTTGCTGTCTATCTTGTTCTCAGCTGTATACCCACACTTAGCATTATGGCTAACTACTAGTATATAAGCAATGAGAAATTTGAAGGAATTAACAAATGAACACTACGTTGCTTTATTTACATTATTGTATTTGATTTTTAACTATGTAGTAAGTTGTTCCTATTTTACAAATAAAGAAACTAACGCCAACTTGTTAACATTAAACAGCTAAATAGGGTAGAACTCCACCTCCCCTGTGGTCTTGTCACAGAGTTGTTTGTGTAAACCAGTTTGATTTGGGTTTCAGTCTTGACAAATAGCAGAGCCCTAATATATCCCTTACTTTTTAATTGAGGAACCCGAGAATCAAGGAGGTTCGATAAGTGGCCCAGTTCTACATACCCAGCTAACATCAGAGTCAGAACGTGGCCCCAGCAACCTACTTCCTATTCAGCATGCTTATTTAGGCTACTGCATGCCAACCCCAACATAGCAATGCTAATGAAGAACATGAAAGCATTTCAGAATGTTGTTATGAAAGTGTTCCAGGAGACACATGGTGACCATAGTACAATGAACACCATATCCCACCACCCAGGGTCTGCAGTTGTCAACAGTTTGCCACACTTGCTTCATCTTACCCTTGAATGGCCCAAGCACTTTGAGCTGTATGGCTACATTAAATTAGGGCAGATGAAGCAGAGAAGTGGGGGGACACACCTGTTGTCCCTCAGCTGATAGCAGAACTAGTTTGCTGCCCTGTGTTCTTCCCACTTGGAATATGTCAAAAGACAACTGAAAGTGGGTGACCTATCAGGCCAGCCATAGTCAGCATTGAAGTGGAGTGACAGTGGAGGGCTTAGCTCATCAAAAGTGGCAGCTGAAACCAGCCTCACACTGGTAATGGGGTCCAGTGGGTCTCCGACTTTAGCAAGCCTCAACATCGCCTGGATTCCTAGCAGGTTCCCAGGCGATGCCACAGTGTGGGTCCAGGGACCACCCTTAGCTAGAACCATGGGTTCTTCCAGGAAGTTTGTGCTCAGTCCTCTCCCCACAGCCAGGAAACACAGGTAGCCTGCTTAGCCTGTCTTCATGTCTTGCTCTAGAAATCAGACCTTTGAGTAGCATCTGAAAAGGGAAGTGAATTTACATGGTAAAAGAAGCAAAAGGGATTAAAATGGTAAAAGGAACAAAAAGGCTAATGAAAAAAAATTTTTTTAATTTTAAATGAAGAATAAATGCCATAGCTGGTGTGGCCGAATGGTTGGAGCGTCAGCCCAAGCACCAAAGGGGTTCAATTCCCAGTCAAGGGCACATACCTGGGTTGCGGGTTGCCCCCTGCCCCCAGTGGGGGCACGTGCTGGAAGCAACCAGTTGATGTGTGTCTTTCACATCTATGTCTCTCCCTCCCTTCCACCCTCTGAAAAGCAATTGGGAAAAAATCCTCATGTGAGAGATTAAAAAAATAAATAAATGGAGAAATAACTGAGTAAGTCTGTCTGTCTGTCAGTCTGTCTTCCTCTCTTTCTCCACAGGTTTGGGATACTTTCCTTACCCATTTAGGAATAGAGGAGCAGATGCGGTTTTGATCAAGGGCTGAGCAGTGTGATTGGGAAGAATACATGATGGGTAGTTGAGCTAAAATACCAAATCAGTCATTGATGAAATCGCCGTCAGTCCCTTGCGCTCTGTCCCTGACTTTGGTGAGTCAGTTGTGTTGGACTGAGGGAAGAAATGAGCTTCTCTCATTCATCTCTGTATCAGGAATAGATTACTTTTAAAACAGTTAAACTTAACTTTAATCATCACCTTATTCAAAGATTTCATAGTAAGTCAAACTTGAAAAAATAATCCACTCTATATCATTTCTCTTTGTCCCAGAACCATTATTTCTGCAAGTCCTCCTCCTACTTACAGTTTCACAAAGAATTTGCTTCTATTACTGACGTATTTTCATTATGTACAAATCCTGCCATTTATCAAGATAAGCCCTTTGTTTATCTAACTCTTGTACTCTACCTTATTTTAGACAGAGCTTCAGTTAACTTGTAAAGCTACGTGAAATACGACAAAATCGTTCAAAAGCCAGCAGACGTGGCTCAGGGGTGGAGTGTTGACCTATGAATCGAACCTGGGACCCTTCAGTCCGCAGGCCGACGCTCTATCCACTGAGCCAAACCGGTTTCGGCCATCATTGATGTTTCTATCTTACCCTCCCTTCCTCTCTGAAATCAATTAAAAATATATGGTGTGTTTTTTAAAACCACCTCATAAAAAGACTTGGGAGAGATAAAATAGAGCCAAAAACAATCAATCTAAAAATGCAAACCATGCCCACCACCTGTGATTCTACCTAAGCGCCTCCAGGGAAGGGCGCCTGCTCTCTGCAGCCTTGCTCTGCGCCCCCAGCAGATTTGGGGATATCAGATGGCAGATTTGAGAGCTGGCTGGGCGAATTCTGTTCCTTTCAGCTAGCATTTTGTAAACATTGCGTGGCAGTGTGTCCATGATTCTCCTCAAAATGTCTGACGTGATTTCCCTTGTGAGGCGGATGGTGCATGTCCATTGCTGGCCGTGCTGGCAGGTGGAGCGATCCTTCTGAAAAGCAGGTCTGCTCTTTTCTCCCCCTAGTTAAAACTGCTGGTTCTGCCTGTGCCCAGAGGCAGTGTTAGGTGTCTAACCTGGCCTTCCTGACCTCTGCTCTCTGCCCCTCCCCACCCCACACTGCACTCCAGGCGGTGGACCCTGCCCTGCTGGCTCCCTGCTTGGACCCCACCTCTCCGCCCTTGTTGCCCATCTCCCACCCACCCATCCGCTAGGTCTCAGTTTGCAGGTCAGTTTCCTGGAACCTTCCCTGTGCACCCTCCGCCCACTCTGTCCATTGGTCTCCCAGGCTGCCGGTGTCCTCTGCTGACACTCCCGACTGTTGCTGCCTAGTACCTGTCTGCCAGCTCCTATATTCTATCCGGGCTTTTTTAGTGCTTTCCAATCATTTTTATCTCAGGGAGCACAGTAGAAAGTCAGGCTATCGGTACAATGGGGTGAACTGAAGGAACTTTCTTTTTAACATATTTTTATTGATTTTAGAGAAGAAGGGAGAGGGAGAGGGAGAGAGAAACATCAATGATGAGAGAGAATCATTGATCGGCTGCCTCTTGCACATCCCCTACTGGGGATCGAGCCCGCAACCCAGGCATGTGCCCTTGACCAGAATCAAACCTGGGACGCTTCATTCTGCAGGCCGACGCTCTATCCACTGAGCCGAACGAGCTAGTACTGAAGGAACTTTCAAACCCAACAGGGGTCTCCTCCCAGCTAAAGGAAGATGCCTGAAGGTCCCAGCTTGCAGCAGACCCAAGAAATAAGTGAATCAGCGAGTCCTGTTGCACCAGTGCCCCCCTCCCCCCCCCCCCCCCCCCGACTGGGGGAGCTCTGGACTAAATGAGGGAGCCAGCGAGTCCTGTTGCACCAGTGCCCCCCACTGGGGGAGCTTGGACAAAATGAGGGAGCCAGCGAGTGACCTGAGTCCAGGTCCTGCTCCTGAGCTATTCCTTAGTGAGTCTCAGTGTCTCATCTGTAAAATGAGGGCAAGACTGTCTCAATACACAGGCTTCACTTGGTTCGTTTTTGTTTTGTGTTTAATGCCATTCCCAGTGTTGATACGGGTCCTTGTGATGCCGCCCGTGGAGTATAAACCAGTGTACACTCCGGAGTATAGGTGGGTGGTGCACGTCTGAACCCCTAAAACATGCAAAATGCCTAAAGTCTGGCTTAACAATCGCACATCTAGAAACTTACCCTCAGAATGTATCCTGATCGGTCTGTGAATAGCAGTCTGTCTGTAAGGTATTCCTCCCAACATTTTTTCTATGTAAAGAAATGGAAAAATACCAAGTATCCAAACAGAGTCTAGAGATGGAATTAATTGTGGTATAGCCATAGAATAGGCCACTGTGTAACTAATGATGATGATGTAAAAGAATTCTTAATGGCATGGGGAAATTATTAAGATATATTGAAATTAAGTAAGTAACAAAACCACAATTCAGTATGTTCTCGGTTATTTTTTAGGTAGATATGTTGTTAAGAAAAGGCTAGAAAGAAAGAAACCAATATGTTTCCCTGAATAACGAATTTAGAATTTCTTCTTTGTGATTTTTTATAGTTTCAGTGTTTCCAAGATGAACATATATTGCTTTTATAATACATGTTTTAGGAAAAATAAAGCATCATGAAAATAAACTTCACAGAGTTTGAACTGGCGCACCTTTGCCCATAACGTGCGGAAGCCCTGAGGTTCCAGGGTCGGCCGGCCAGGGGGCGGTGGTCTGTGAGGGGCTGGTGCCGGAGTGACCTGCTCCCCGGGAGGTGTGCTCATGTCCTCCACAGGCCTCACCAACCTCCTCTGTTCTTACTCGTGTCCCTGAGCACGCTGGTATACACACCAAAAGTAAGCCCCATGATTTACTGTGATGTCCAGGAGGGTCAGAAATTAAGCTTCCACATACAGTTGCCCATCACGATAAATTAGATTCAGGTGTGCTTTTCTAAGGGTGCTTTTCACAATTCGAATACAACTGGCTCCCACAGACCTTGGAGAAAGAAGGAACAACCTTTTTTTCACACAAGGTCCAACTGAGGAAAAATAAAAGTGTTTATGATCCACATTTTTCTCCCACCCAAAATAAAACTTGCTTTGTAGAATCCCATAGGAAGGGGGAAATCTGTCCTTATAAGCTATAAAACACATTATGAAAGAATAACAACAGTTATAATATTTGCACTGCTTTTTAGCCATCTCAGTCTGGGCACACAAGGTGGAACAACACAGGCACCATCCTGAACTTTACTCTGAGAAATTATGTTGCCCACCATATCTGAAAACCAAGTGAGAAGTTGTTTCAGGGGGTGGGAGAGGAGGGGTGCGGGCAGGTAGGAAGCCAGGCTGGAGACATGAGCCCTGTGCATTCGCTTCATCAGCATGTGTGGGTTTGAAGAGGTACAGTAAGAACTTGGGGGGAAATATGAACAAAGTAATTGTTCAGAGGATGCAAAAGGCCAATAGTGGAGATAGAAGATAAAGACAGGTTTGGGAGGAGATTAAATGAGAGCAAAGGTAGAGTTTATCTTTAAAAATGGAGATGGTGTCCCCTCCCCCCCAAAATGGGAGAAGGGTCAGGCAGTAAAGATGAGGATATTTGCCACTGCCGAGGGCATTAGGGGCCAGGGTGAATCTGGAGACTTGAGAAAGAGGAGAGGAATTGGTCGGTTATAGGATTTTCTCTAGCAGGAGTGGAGACAGTGGGCCAGAAGGCGGATTCAGAAATGGCACCCAGAGTGGGAGTGGTTTTGGGGGGTGGGGAACAGAATAAAGACTGAGGGTGCCGAGTGAGGGCTGAGGAAGTAGCTGACAAGATTTAGGAGCGGTGGCCGGGACGGAGGAAGTTCTCCCTCCGACTGCATGTGCCGCAGAGTCTCAGGGTAGCTCACAGGCCTCCCATCTCCAGCATCTGGACAGCAGCGCGTCCCTGGTCGGCTCTCCGCTCCATCCGGACTCCCATCTGCTGGGAGCTACCTCCAGGCCCAGCGCTCAGCACACCAGTGGGAGCCGGACTTCTCCAAGCCCCTCCCAGCTCTCCGTTCTGTTTCCCTGACTCACGGGGCATTCCAGCTGGCGCTCTCCTCATCTCCCAACCCCCTTCCCAGTCCTGACTTGTCATAGTCTTTTTCCTCAAGGCGCAGGATTGGGAGCACAGGGCTTCCCTCCAGCCGTGGGAACCTGCAGCCCTGGGAATGAAGGGTGCTGCCTTCCGTGGGGGGAAAGTTGCCTTCCTGAGGAACTGGCCGTTTACAGACCTGAGCTCCCGAGAAGCTGCACACTCCCCGCTTCCCAGGGGCCACAGTGTGGGGCCTGCCAGGTGGTGTCCTCAGAGGCTCCGGCCTGACTTCTGTAGGGAGAGGGCGCAGTGGAGTGACCTCAGGTTTCTTAAAGAATAAATGAACATGCATATTATCAGAAACTAGTACGTCCAATTTATGTTCACTTCCAAGTCATCCACATGGTTCTGCACTAAGTGTGCTCTGAAAAAGTAGACTGTTGAGAATGAGGCTTGCGGTCATCATTGCCATTGCAGCTTCACTTGGCAGTTTTCCTTACATTGTCCAGTTTTGTGAAGAAGATGCCCAGACAGGAAGGAGCCAGCCCTGCTCTCAGCTGGCTTCCTCGGATGGGTGGGTGCTGCTCGTCAGCTCCGATCCCTGCCGGGCTCACGCTGAAAGTGACCGCTATGCTCTGCTCTCTTGCAGCCCGCTGCTCGCTGTGACCTTTGCCGCTTGCTGTGCCGTCCCAGGAGTCGCCCTTCTGACCTGGGGGGTGAACCCCCTCACAGGAGCCTTGGGGCTCTTCAACATTTTCCTGTACACCTGCTGCTACACCCCTCTGAAGAGGGTCAGCATTGCCAACACGTGGGTCGGAGCCGTGGTGGGCGCCATCCCCCCCGTCATGGGCTGGACAGCCGCTACTGGCAGCCTAGATGCTGGTGAGTGTGTCCCGCCCACACAGCGGGTACATGGGCAGGTGCGGGGGCCGGCGCTCAGGCTCTCCCCGCAGCACTAGCACGCACTGGTCAGAGGCGCTTCCTGCCCCGACGGCAGGACTTGGCGTTCGAGTCCATTTCACTGGGTCCTGTGGGCAGTGCGCACAGGGGCAGGCTGAAATAGCGTGCGCACAGCTCACAGAGACTGTCCTGGCTTCTCTCTCAACTGGAAGAGGGGGGAGGAAACTGGAGGCGAGCGCCTCAGCCTGCGGCAGCAAGTGCAGTGGAAAGAAAGTGCCCACGGAGCACGAGTCGGGTTGGCCCGGGGACTCACTGGGGGCGTCCTACCGGGAGGTGCCTGGCAGGCCTCCGCTCGCCGGGACCGCCGCCCCTCGCTGGCAGGCCTGAGGCACTAGCCCCTTCCTCCCACAGACCCGGTGTTTCCCCTCTGAAAGAACACACTATTTCCATTAGTTTCTCATTTATTTTTATATGGTTTGCTTAAATTGTTCATGCTGTCTACAGTAAAACCATTGAGACATTTCCACATTTTTTTGGTGGTATGTCACAACTAAATTTGTGGGGTGAATAGCCCATTTTTACCATCTGTAAGGGAAGTTTCACAGTCTAATTAGTCAAGTAATTAGTGTTTTTGCCCAACACTTAGGAAGTGGTGAGGTTTCCTGCAATATATGTAAGTACATATTTTTCACATGAGAGATCAAAAGGCAATTGACCATAAACCGTTGCCCCGTAAGCCACATTTCTGAAACTTTATAAAAGCTCTGAGGTTCGGATTTGGCAAGCTTACAACGATGCTTACACCTCTGCCATGATTGTCTGTTAGGATGGTTTTAATATCCTGTAGATGTCGGGCTTCCATGAATCTACAAATGCAGCATTCCAAGAGGCACACACTTGTTTGGTCTGTGCCGAGCCGGCCAGTCTCCTCCCCACAGAGCACTGTGCCTGGAGCGGGGTGCGGGGGGGAGCCCAGCTCCACCTGACACTGGACCCTCAGAACGTACTTGACCCCTTTATGCTGGTGTCTCCTCATCTCCCCACATGGGGCCAATAATGGTCCCTTCTCATTGCGTTGTGAGGATTAAATGAATTATATTTGTTTTCCTCATTCACACAGCGGGCAGGTTCATACAGACCAAGAAAGGTCATGAGATCTTACTGGGATGCAAACAGAGCAACCGTTGTCACCTGGCTGTTGTTTGAAGCCTGCGAGGGGCTCCTGGCTTCGTGGGGTGCATCGTCATGTCTCCCTGGGGTGAGGTGGGCAAGGGGAGACCGCATGGACTAGATGACAGTGTAAATTTAAAGGGTAACGTGCATACACCAAACTCCTGGTCAGATTCCTCCTCCTCAGTTCTGCCTGGAGTCTCAACCTTGACTTGGTCCAGACTCCCTCGGCCCCCTAACCCAGCTGCCCTCCTGTGCCCTCCATACCTTTCAAGTGGTTTCCCAGTCATGCCAGGTGGGGCCGGAAAAGAAAGTCAGCAACTCGCAGGCTCTCAGCCTCTGGTGCCATCCCATCCACACCAGGCAGTGCTGCTTGCCACTTAGATGCCTGGCGCCAAGCCACTGCCTGGCCAGCCAGGGATGCCAGGCCCTCCTCAGCTTCCTCTCACCTGCACGAAGGAGCAAGCCACCCACAGCAGCCTTTTCCGTCTTGGAAATTCCAAGTCGGGCGGCACCAGGGTCAGGTATGACAGCTGCAGGACAGGTATCATTGGAGACGGAAGGCAGTCGAATCCAGGTCAGGAGAACTGGGTCACTCGGTTGTATGGGGTCTTGGACCCAGGTTCTTGCTGAGGGCTCGGTGCCCCTGTCACACTCCCAGGCAGCTTCCTGTGAGAGTGGGAGCCTCAGCAGAGTCGGCCAGAGAGAGAGAGAGCTTTGCAAAAGCCCTCCCTCCCGCTTTAGTGCACACCTTCCGCAGGAGCCCTTGTTGTTCAGGGATGGTCTGGACTTGGCTAAGCTGCTAATGGACATATTTCAAATAAAACTTGGGGTATGGTCTTTCTGTGACCCAGATTTAATCATTTACATACAAACTCATTAATGAGGGGCAGCTAAGAGCCAGGCTGTGCCTTGTTTCAAGTAGCAAGATGAAAATGCATATTTATCTTGAAAAGGGAAACCCTCCATCTACCTGAAGTGACCCCGGCATGCATGAGAGGGCTGTGCAACCACAGAGCGATTCCTCAGCAGTGTGTGAGGTTGACGTCTGTCACCCTTTTTCTGTAATTCTTAACGATGCGTGCGGATCCCGCCGCACTGCGGGGTTTACTGCCCCCAGTGCTAATGCACCAGGGGTCACACTGTGCACCTAAAGCCTATCAAGTTGGCACAGAAAGAATAATACTACTTTACATCATGCTTCAAACAGCTTCAAAAAGTGTTTCAAAGCACTGTATTGATAGAGCAAACTTGAGATAAGCAGGAGATCTTTGAATGAATGAATCGGTGCGTAAATGCCTTCTGTTTAACAGATGACAAAACTAGGTTAACCCACAGGCAACTGCCCATATTTACTGAGCATGAGCTGTGTAAAGGCACCACACAGGAGGAAGCGATACGAAGAAGTAGACATCCGAGGGATCTAATTTAAAGATCTTTGTTGCTAGGATTTTAGGAATGAGGTGGAATGCGATTTACAGGTCGTTTTGCCATCTTCTAGGACTGCACTGTCTAATACGGCATCCACTAGCCACATGTGCCCTTTACTTTTCAATTTAAACATAAGAAGTTCGTTCAGTCCCTTTGTCCGTTCCAAACGCCCACAGCCACGGTGGCTGACAGCTGCCATGTGACAGCGCAGGCCTGGAGCATGCTCACCCTCCGGACAGTTCCGCCCAGAAGGACAGATGGATGTCCTGTGAACCTGCACTCCATTCCTCAGGCGAGTTTGCACTGTAATAATAGGCACTGTGGGGTCTGTACTGTGGTCTCACCAAAGTCGAACACAGCAGTCCTCACACCTCAGTGCCCAGGGAACCCCTGGAGGGTTTGCTGAGATGGATCCTGGGCCTGGATCAGGACTTCCCATTCGGGTCCGGGGCCTGGGAATGTGCATTTCTAACAAGTCTCCAGGTGGTGCTGCTGCTGGTGCCCCATGCGGAGACCACACTGAGACAGGACCCGGAGGGCTCCAGCTGTTAGAATACCTGGAAATACCCAGGGGTTAGGCAGAGGGCATGGGCAGATGGCATTGAGATGCACCAGTGGTGTCATTTGTATTAGCCACAGAGGTTACATCTCTCATCCGAGTTCCTATCTTAGGGGACTCGTTTGCTTGAAAAAGCCCTTCTTCAGTGGTATCTCCAAGCCTTGTTATCTTTGAACCTCCCAAGACGGATCACTTAGGAGAAGCCTGTGAGGAATACTGTGTTGAGCTACCCTGATAGTGAGGAAGAGGAGGATGAGGAGGGTGTGAGGAGGCTGGATGATCACCTCTCAGTGGACTAGCGTGGGCTAGGAATTGCTGGGGCCTCCACCTTCTTAAGCAGCTTCATTGTGCAGGGATCAGTTGAGGACCTACTGTGTGCTGGGCACTAAGAGACACAACTATTACTACCATCCAGTCCTCACAGAAACCATGCCTCACTCCATCCTCAGGGCGAGGCAGGCAGGTAATCAGACAATTGAGCGAAGACGTAGCAGGAAAGCGGTCTGCAGAGGGCTGCGAGCTGGTCTGAGGCGGCCTTGGAGCACAGCGGGTTCTGGATTAAGTCAGGATGAGCTCACCTGTGAAGGGGACGTGCTTTCCAAGGAGAGGGAAGAGCATGTAGCCATGGGAACCAGAGCAAGCAGGGACATGATCTGAGGAGTTGCCGCCCGAGGAGCTGATACGTTATCAGAAGGAAATAACAGGATTTTCTATGCCAATGAAAAGTTAGCATAAGAATATGCAAATCCAGGAAAAAAAACCCCCCCCCCCCCCCCGCCCCGGAGGCTTTCCCAGGAAGCAGCCGGTTTCCACTGGAGGGTTCGTTCACCGTGTGCAGCAGCTGGTTCTCCATGGGGTTGGGCATCTGCCCCCGAAGCCTGTCACTGAAGTTGCATCTTCTCCTCCTGCCCCTGCCCGCTCCTCCCCTCTCCAATAGGGTTCCATGTATTCGAGGCTGCCCCACCCTCGTGAGGCCTCAACCTGGCTGCTGAAAGAGCAGCTGGCGAACACCAGTGAACGCGCAGGTGGAAGGGAAGGATAAATGAAGGGCAGTGATTCCCTGAACACGTCCCATTCCTTTGCCCTGTCTCCCTGGCTCTCAGCCAGGGCATCAGAGGCCCAGCACCGTCCCTTTTGCCACTTGGTCGCGTGGGCCTGCAGAAGCCCTCTCCCGAGGTCAGCAGACGGCGGCAGGATGGGGAGGAGGCAGCTCAGCCCTCCTATGGACGGTCCTCCTTGCAGAGCTGACTATCCAATTAGCAGAGATAAACGGGAGGTCAATCGCTGTAGAAAACGGCGCACCCAGGGGTTTGTGGAGCAAGGAAGTGGGTGTTCAGAGGCACCTTCCCCCGACGTGGTGGCTAGATCTGTGGGTTGTGATGGCTGCTGGGCCAGTGAAGCTGCAGAGCACTGACCACTGAAGGGCCTGCTGCCTCCTTAAAACACCAGTGAGGCCGGATGGTCCTTCGGGCCCTGATTTTTCCCCACAGCTACCTCATTGCTTTTGTTTGTTTCCCTGTCAGACAGTGAAAGACGGTCTCTCCTTGTTTTAGATGCTCAAGTGGTGTGGGTCCAGAGCCTGTGCTCCCTGGGTCTGCCCGGCGGGGCGTCCAGCTCTGGGGGAGCAAGGCAGTTACGGCTGGCGTGGGAATGGTGAGCATGGATAAATGTTAGTGGCTCTTGGTATTTGCTACTTAATAGCTGCTCAGGAGCTATGAGCACTGCTTTCCCTCCCAGGTGCAGCACAGACAGCTGTCCGTGGAGTTGGATTGGAGAGGGCTATGTTGTCAGGTGCCAGCCCAGGGAGCGCTCTCCATGGCTATCCTGCCGGTCAAGGTCATTGTTAGAATAGGTCAAGGTCATCATTAGACTGGTATTCTACCTGCGTCCCTTTCCCTCCAGGGCTCGGCCTTGGCCTCCCACTTGCCTAATTGCTTTGTGTTTTACATTTTTAACTTAAACTGCTGTTACTAGAAAATATTAAAAATGCTTACCAAGTAAAAATCAGGAAGGCCACCACAGGGGACTGTTCTGGTCCCTGGTCCCTGGTCTGGCCAGCTGGTGCCTTAGGGGTGGAGGTACTGGGTTTGATTCTGCTCTCAGTGGACAGCAGAAAAGGGAGTGGCCTACCAGGGCCCTAGCAAAGGGTCTGTGGGGGGTGGGGGGCACTGCAGACAAGTACGGGCAGCGGGCAGCCCAGTTCCCCGAGGGCCTAGACCATGTGCGGCAGGCCTCTCCATGGGGTTTATCTGGAGAGGCTGTCTAGTTCCCCGTGGCTTCAGGTTAAAATCTCATCCCTCCTCCTTGGCAAGTCCACCTCTCCTTCCATCACCCCCATTTCTTAAAAAGGCTCAGATTCTATTTTATAATTTTCCTGAATTTTAGTAAATCCCAGCCTTGGGCGTTTATGGCGTGGGCCTGGGTGACAGCCTTGTGGAGCTGATTCCTAAATTGCCTTTGGTTTGTCACTCAGATGTTGTGTGGTAAACATGTCAGACAACATTCAGTTACAAATGAGGACTTAGGTGTGGGCGCTTATCAGGAAGTGATATTTCACAGATGGATAGTTTTAGAACAAAAAGAGAATGAGTGTTTTTAGTCTCAGCTGGTAAACTACAAAATGTTCAGTCTTGTTTCACTTTATTTACCTCCTTCCCTCCAGGATAAGGAAATAGAATGGAGAGAATTTATTCACTCATTCTCCCAGCAAATATTTGCGGGCTTACCAGGCACTGTTGAACCCAAGCACTTCTAAAGATTTTCTTTAAAATAACTGCCTGTTAAAATCAAACTCAAAAATGAGTGTGTTCATTTTGTGTGAGAAATTTTTCATAACTAGCCTTAGAGCTCAGATTAATTAAGACAAATGATATTTTAAAGACAGAGGGAACAAGGGATGTTTTCATGGGAGTGTTAGCACAGCAAACAGTATTCAGAGCCCTGTTCTCCTCAAAGGCGAAAGCACAGAGGCTGAAAAAGGGCGTTTTGAAATGCGTTGCTGGAGCCCAGGCTGGCGGTGTAAGGAGGCCGGCCTGGGGCCGAGGTGTGCTCGTCTTGTCAGTTGACGGGCGTTTAGGGGGAGCGTTTAGGGCACAGGGCCGGCGCCTCCTGAAGGAAGTGGCAGCGGGTGCCTGGTGGCAGCCTGGTGGCCTTGCTGTGGCCGTGCAGCTCAGGAACAGTGGGTGTCCCTCGGGACCACCTGAGTGTGTTGGACCTACAGGTGCTCGAAACTGCCCTCCAGCGGTAAGATGGGGAAGGAAAGGAGCACTTTGTTCAGAGTCAGAGCTTGGTGACTCCCTTACTCTCATCTTTCCCTTCAAAGGAAACCGGGTGCCCGCTGGGCGTAGGGTGTGCAGTAGGCGAGGCCCCTCTTGAGCCCCGGCAGCTTCCCAGGAGCTGCCCGAGGGAGCAGCCCTGCGAACTGTTCCCATTGCAGAGGACGGGCGGCCTTGCCTAGTGGCTGCACAGCTGATAAACGGGCCCACGTCCTCTCCCCTTTATCTGCACGCCTGCCCTCGCACCTGATGCAGCACTGAGGCATCTTTCAGGGCCCCTTTGTGCTCCCCTCAAAGGAAAGGCTTCCAGATCCCTGAGCACCAAGCTCTGGGTATGGTGCTGCTTCCCAGCTGCCCCTCCCCCATTTACATGACCACACCCAGGTAGCCAGTCATGGACCAGGGCCTGTGAGGGCCATGGGGAGAGGGAGCCTACTGGATGGAAGGGAAGACCCCTGAACCCAGCACCAGACTCACTGGAGCCCCATTCTTTATCCTCTTCAAGGCCATGCTCAGTGAGTGACCGTGAGTGGCCGGGGGGAAGGGTGAGGGTAAGCCCCCAGGCAGCAGAGAGTAGAGCCAAAGCTGCCAGAGGAACGCTTCTGGGAAGAACGAGTCGTAGCTCCATTCTCTTACGAAAGAGTCAGCTGGGTTGCCTGGGCCTGTCTGCCAGCAGAGTGCCAGGAGCACGCCCAGCAGCATTCCAGGTTGGAGCAGAGGTGGCCACGGAAGTTCTCCCGGCAGAGTGGGGGCGTGACTGACAGGTGCTCGGAGTTCAGAAGGCCTTGTATGTTCAGTCACCAGGAAGACGCTCTGAGCCTTGTCCCCTGGTCAGAGCCGGGTGCCCGAGGTCAGGTTCCCCAGCGGCTGACCACAGCCCTGCAGGCGTGCTCCTGAGTCCTCTCAGTGTGGAGGGCATTGAGCATGCCCGGACTCCCGCATTGTCTCTGGTGTGGCCTGTGGCTGGGACTCTGGCACCGTGGTCTCAGGAAGCTGCTTCCTCGGGAGAACCTTGGCCACAGACGTGCCACCATTTCAGATTCTCAGTATTTTATATATTCACAGACCAGCAAATACCCGATTAAAATGAAGGAAGCAGACTTTTCTTCCAGATACGGTTAAAGCAAGTATGTACAAAGATTCCGCAGTTAGATAGGAAAACGAGAAAATACATTTAATAGTTGCAGAAGATACACAGTGTGTGTGAATGCATTGAACCTCCAAGACCATCCTCAGGTCCGCTTTACACATTGCTTCTTCCAGGAAGCCTTCCCTGACCTCTCCCAGGCTGACCTTGGTCTTCCTCCTGGGTGCTCGCCACAGCACCGCCTCTGGGCTGTAATCCCTAGTGTTGTCTCCCCGCGCCAGTGGAGGCCTTGGGGACAGACTGCACCTCAGGCGTAGTGGGCGCACATAAATATTTGTTGCTGCAGCAGATCGGCCCAATAAAACCAGACCACTCTGTGGGCGTGAGGCTGGGGGGAGGCCTTTGAATTAGTAACCGAGTGCTTTGTGTTCACCGCACAGCGAAGGTGGGTCCCCACAGCCCCGGACTAATTCAAGTCTTCCAGTCGCAGCTCCTTATCTTGATGAGAGGAATTTGTCTTCCGTCCTGTGGATGAGCAGCGGCAGTTGCGGCCGAGGAGAACTGTGGGGGCGGTGGTTTTCTGATTAGTCCATTAAGGCTACGCTGTGATTTCTAAAGCGCTTTCATTTGTGACATGAGCCAAACCCATACCCATTTCCTCTCACATAGAAAGCAGCGAGCTACTCTTAGGAAAATGATTTTTTAAGTTGTTATTTTAAGGAGAAGCATAACTGAGAAGTGTGTATTGAGCACAGCAGAATCCTGCAGTTGGCACACTAAGAAGGGGGCTTTGGAGAAATCCATCTGGATCTGATTTTAACCCTTTCGGGTCTGGTTTCCAGGCAGAGTTGCCCTTTCTCGGCCACAGATTAAACACATCCTGGGCTCTGACTTGTGTTCCCTCCCGGCTTCTAAGTCATCACTGACGTTGTTCTGTCCCCTGTGCATGGCTGTGTAGCTGCACACCGTCCTGCGCTCAGACCTCCCGGCCGGAGGCTGCACAGACGCTGGGATGGCCAGTCTACGGACTTCGTGCTCAGAAGCCTCCAAGTGGCCCGGCCCTGAGAACCGCTGAGAGCACTTGCTCTTCACTGGTCTCTTTAAAGCCCAGAGATCATTCTGTTTTCCCATCAAACTGCAAAACGTCTTCTTCTCTCCCCCTGTGTATGACTCAGTTGTACCGGACGGTCCAACCTGCCCTTCTGTGCCTCCTGATTCCCCAAAGGTACTCACCGTCCACAGAAATACTTTAGTCTGTTGAACGCCCACTGGCATTATGTCTACAAAGTAATGCACATCCCTTCTTTTAAAGATGCCCTATTGGCCAGCGTGTGGGCACAGCCGGGAGCCCAGCCCAGAGCGCCCAGGGGCAGCCCCTCCCAAGACATTTGCTTGTGCTGTAGGGGCTTCTCTTGTGGGGGAGGTAGAAGAGTGGGGGCAGGAGCCTCAAAGTGTGTCACTCTAAGTCCTGCAGCCGGGCACCCCGCCCCCCCAATGCCAGCGCCCTGCCCACCCAGATGAGAGCTGGGCGGGGAGGTTGCGGAGAGCAGGCTGGGCGGGCTGAGCGGAGGGGAGAACCAGGCTGGCAGGACCTGGGGCCCGTGAAGGTGGAATCGGGCAGAGCCCCTTGGGGCCGGAGGCCTTCGGGTGGGAGGTGGTGCCTGGTAAAACCCCCACGTTCTCTGCTTCCCTGTCTCCGCAGGAGCCTTTCTTTTGGGCGGAATCCTCTACTCCTGGCAGTTCCCGCACTTCAACGCGCTGAGCTGGGGCCTCCGGGAGGACTACTCCCGCGGGGGCTACTGCATGATGTCCGTCACGCACCCCGCCCTGTGCCGGCGGGTCGCCCTGCGCCACTGCCTGGCGCTGCTCGCGCTGTCCGCCGCAGCCCCCGCCCTGGGGGTCACCACATGGACCTTCCCCGTCATCGCGCTCCCCATCAACCTGTACATTTCCTACCTCGGCTTCCGGTTCTACGGGGACGCGGACAGGAAGAGCTCCAGGAAGCTGTTCTTCTGCAGCCTCTGGCACCTGCCCTTGCTCCTGCTGCTCATGCTCACCTGCAAGCAGCGGGGCGCGGACAGGGACAGCGGGGAGCCCCAAAGCTGAAATCGCACTGGCCTGTGGGAAACACAACAGGGAGACGCACACCTTTTTCCCTCTGCTGTGAGGCAAGAATCGTTCGGGATTCTGGAGGAGGAGAAAAGAAGTCACGGGGCTCAGTACAAGGTGCAAAGCGATTTGGTGCTTCATGATCCTGCAACACAATTTTTAGTGATGATATACAAAACCCTCCCAAATAAGAATTGGGCTGGCTCAGTAGGTTAATACAAAGAAAGACTATTTCCCTTCGAGGGCCTTTACATATCTCTTCCTGCACCTCCACCCCATTCTATCCTTCCTCACTTCCATGAGCAAGTGCGCCTCTTCCACCACCCCCACCTTCTCTGCCCATCCACTCAGCCGCGTAGTCCCTCCAGTGACACTGACACGAGGAAGAATCCCAAACGGTTGCCTGTGGTCCCAGACTGGACTGCCAGCCCCGCCCTCCCCACAGCAGCACCTCAGCATTTCCAAAACCCGGGAATCCAAGGCCTCCTTACAGCAGGGTCGGAGCATTTCCTTCTGGAAGGGCAGCGCTAGGCCCCCTCGCTCCACGCTTCCCTCAGCCAGTGTGCACAGCCCCGCCCCCCTTTGCTGGGGGCCCGCTCAGGCCCGTAGGGAAGGAATCGGAGTGAGCTGAGGACTCTGGCTTGTCCTGCTCACGATCTTGTCCCCTCAACGAGAAACACATTTCCGTCCTCCTCCTTCCGAATTCAGAAATTACCCCACACATCCATGGGCTTTGGGAGCCGAGACGGACTCCAGGGGCGCTGCTTCCGGTTTGGGGCGCCGGGTGGGTTTCCCTGTAGCCAGGTGTGACCTTATCATCTGTGGGCTCACAGTCCTTCCCGTGCGCCCCCTTCCCCTGTCCAGTTCCATTTGCCTGAAGGTCTTGAAGCTTAACGGTGTTTTAATTGCCCAGTCTCTAGGGCAAGGATTCATGTGGAAAGTTTAAACGGCATTTACTTATTTTTTTAAATAAATTTTTATTGATTTCAGAGAGGAAGGGAGAGAGAGAAACATCAATGATTAGAGAATCATTGATCGGCTGCCTCCAACACACACCCCCAGTGGGGATCGAAACCACACCCCAACCATGTGCCCTGATCAGGAATGGAACCTCGACCTCCTGGTTCATAGGTCAATGCTCAACAACTGAGCCACCTCCGCAAGGCCCAGTGGCAGGGAAACAGCCGTTGCAATAGGCCTGTTCTCCGAGATTTCTAAAGCCGTTAAACTCAGCGTCTGGCCCTGTCTCTGTGCATCTCAAATGTTCCCTCCTGGCCGCAGCCAGGTCATCTGTGGGGGACGTGGCCCAGGGGTGACTGGGAAGAACGTCTGCAACCTGTTGCAGCCCTGAAATGTGTAAAATGCCTTGGTTCTCCTTTCTGCTGAGTAAACGAGTATGAGAACGGGAGCTGTGCTGCTTTTATTTGTCTTCCTGGGCTGAGTGTGGACGGTTTCTGGGAGAATTGATAGCATTTGACTCATTTTCATGAGCGAGCCGAGCAGAGGTGGACACATGGGCAGTTCTCTGCAGGGAGGGAAGGAGCCCCCTGTGTACCCAAAAGAATAGCAACGAAAGGATGTGACCCACTGCCCCGCCCCGTCTTCTCAGACTCATCGTGTCTTCCCTTCTCCTTCTTTCCAATCCATCGCCGAAGAAACCCTCCTTGGGGACTCTGGCTTGTCCTTCTGCTCAGGAAATCCCCTGGGCTGCTGTCCCCCAACATCGAGGACTGCGCCTCTCGGCCCTCAGACCCAACACTCCGATTTCTCTCGGGGACACTGCAAGGTGAGGCCCTTCAGGCCTTCTCGCTGCTTCCCATGCTCCCTGACCCCCATCCTCTGTGTCCCAGGGTGGACCCCAACAGCCCCAACAAGGACAGTCGCTTGATCCCCCAGACCCACCTAAAGGTTCTACTTTGACCGCCTTTCCAACGGACCCCATGCCCGTCAGCATTCCCATGGGGTGAGCATCTTCCGGAGACGTTCGCTGCCACTGCTCTCGGGGGATCGCTAGGCGCAGGTCCATAGTAAGGCCTTAGTCTCAAGGTTAGAAATAGGAAATCTGTGTTTGTTCACCTTGGAGTTCCGAGACCTGCCAGCCCCTCCCCCGTGCAACGGGTGGAGTTGGCCAGAGCACAGCCTGGGATGCTGTCCGCACCTCCTCTCCCTCCCCAGCTTGCTCGGTCCTCCGGCCTCTGGGCTGTGAGTGCAGACACGGCCTGGAGGCCCGGCTCCGTGGGGGCCACGCCGGCAGGAAAAGGGCTTGTGCTTTGGAACAGGACTCCGCTCGGAGTTTGGTTATTCTAAATAAACCAGCTAAGGAGCAGGAAGAGGGACACGTCTGGGCCCTTAGCTCCTTTAAAACATGGATTTTAACCTTGAATTCCTCTGATGCTGGGAATACTCTACCAGCTCCCTTTACATTCAGTGAAGCCACTGGGTCAGGAAAGGATAAAAGCACACTTATGTGCTGCCATGTGCGAGTGTGGCAAGCCTGCTGGGTGGCCCGCCCCAGCCGGGGGGGGGGACACTGGCAGCCGCTTTGCTCTGGGTTTGTGCAGGGTGGGGTTTCCCTCTGAAGCACATTCTCCATGGTCAGTCCTGCCCAGCACCCTCCCTGGCCTTTGCTCTGCTACAGAAGCAGCTGGGACTCGGCACTGGTGCCGGTGGCAGTGCCAGGCGCAGAGCAAAGCTTGTTCTGCTTTCCGACTCTGGTGCAGGGACACTCCTGAGTTCAGCGGAGCGAGGGTCTCTGTCCGTCCACCTCCCTGCCCTCCCCTTCCCGACACGCTCCAAGTGGTGGGCTGTATGGAGCTGAACAGGACTCCACGGGAGGGCTTGACAATGCCCACTCGACCCCCTAATCATGCTCACTGCCAGGTGAGCGTCTCATCTGATGGGGTGAGGAACCAGATGGGGTGTGGCCTTGGTCCTTTCCTGGGATCAGAGCCCAGGTGTGGCCACCACAAAGCTCCTCACACTTCCCTGGGCTCAGTGGTGTCAGCCACCCAGGCAACCAAAGGAAAGGCAAACGGACGACAAACGGTCCAGCAATCCGCTTGGGTGTTCGCATGCTGCCTGTGGTCAACCCATCAGCTGTCCAACTTCCCAGATAAGAGTGTATCTACTAATGTGTCTGGAGAGAAGCTAAGCAGGAGCAATCTACTGGCTGCTCTGTTGGAAATCCAAGTATGACGGCCCTCATGCTGGACAGAGTGCAGTTCCCAGCGTCTTTTGGCCCCAACTTCTAACCAAATATAACATGTGAAGAGATGTTCTGGGTCAAAGAGCCCTGGACCTCACTTCCTAATTCCGGTTCCTAGTTCCAATCACTCAGCTGCTGGGCCTCGCCCTGCACGTCACAGCCCTCCGGAGGCCTGGCATCTGACAGCATCCGGCCACCCAGGCCTGCATCCTGACAGGCTCAGCCTGGGCCCCACTCACTCTGCATCCACCACCGAGGCCACCAGGTTGAGCCCCCATCCGACCCCGCCCACCTGGTCCACTGCCACCAGCAAGATTTAACCACCCACCTCCCTGGCCCACAAGTGTCATTTACCCCACTTGTTCCCCTGCCCCGGTCTGTTCCACACACAGCAGCAGCGTGATCCTCCTAGGGTACCAGGCAGACCCTGACATCACTGCTCCACCCACCAGCGATTCCTGTCACACCAGAACACCACGCACAGGCCCCAGGAGGCCTCACCCACCCACTGTCCTGCCCACTGGCCTTCTGGCTTCCCCCATACTGGAAGTACCCCCCACAGGGAGCTGCCCACCTCTGTTCCCTCTGCCCGGCATCCTCCCATCTCCTCAAGGATCCCCTTCTGGCTCCACTTGATGACATTATTAGACCTTCAATGTGCATCCATGTTTATCTCCACCTATTTATTACCCATCTCCCCATAGATATAAGCTCCATGAAGACAAGGACTTCATCTTGGCATCACTTTATCCCCATTGTCTACAACAAAGCTTGGCAAGCATAGGCATTCAACAAGTCACACCGCCTGGGCCGTGTGCGTCCCTGTGGTCAGAATGACAGGGCCTGCTGGCCCGCAGTCAGGAATGAGCTGAATTGGAAAGGCGTTTATGAGGTGGTTACCTGAGAAACAATGGCCTTGAAGCCATTCTCCTGCGGCTGGTACAGTCTGAGTTCCTGGGCTGCACCAACCAGAAGGCACTTCCGGCCTAGACTTGCTT
>NW_006290024.1:1435647-1437685 GCF_000327345.1 Myotis davidii | reverse complement strand
GGGAGGGAAGCTGGAAGGAAGGCAGGGAGGGAGGGAGGGAAGGAAGGGGGGAGGGAGGGAAGGTTGGCTGCCGGACTAGACCAGCACTTGAGGGTGGGGCGATTGCACACCCCTGTGACTGCATCCAGGTTAGATGTAGCTCTTGGCCTATTTTGTGAAGAAAATGGCCAGAGTTGAGTCAAGATGAGTTACTATTATTTCTTCCTGATTCGGCTAGCTTGGCTCAACTACTGAGCAGCAGAGTCCTTAGTCAGGCTGGCTTCCTGGCCAACATTCCTCTCACCACCTCTTTCCCCCGCTTCTTTTTCCAATGCATAAGCAGAAAATCTAGCACCGAGCTCATCATCTCCCAAGCTCATCATCTTCCACTAGGTCGTTGTGTTGACTCATTCCCCGCAGAGGGGAGCCCAGCTCTTGCCTCGGGGTGTGAGAGCCAGCATGTATCAAGTTCAGCTTAAATGAGTGGCCCCCCAACCTGGTCTATAAATCAGGTCTGCCGAGGAAGCGGAAGCCCAGAGAACGGGGCCCCCAGTGCCGAGAAGGTCAAGAAGGCAGATCAGCCAGATTGGGTGGGTGAAGGTGGGGTCCAAGGTCTTGGTAAAAGCCCGGCTGATCACCTCCCACTCATGCCTAACATCAACAATGAGAGAGAATCATTGATCAGCTGCCTTCTGCACTCCCCACACTGGGGATGGAGACCACAACCTGGGTATGTGCCCTGACTGAGAATCGAACCATGACCTCCTGGTTTGTAGGTCAATGCTCAACCACTGAGCCACACTGGCCATCCTCGTTTCTCTATGGAGCAGCCTTGTATCTACATCACCTCCACTGAGTTTCTGTGTTCAAAAGAAAGAATTCATTACAGGCCATTGGTCATCAGGCCAAACATGAGGGAGAAGCGGGTAGAGGGAAGGAGGCGTCGTAGGCAGAGGGCCCCGGGGCGGAAACATGGGAGCCAGACCCTTAAACTCCAGCAGCCTCCTTCTCCAAATCAAATGCTTCTTGGAGGACACTCCCATTTTCGTAGGATCATCTGGGGAAAACGCTCCTGGATTGCAGAGCCGAGATGAGCCAGTGGGTCCGTCATCATTCACAGTGGCCCAGACCCCAGTGTCTGGGACAGCGGAGAGTGAGGCTTCTCCACCTGCAGCGCTCCACCCGGGCCGGGGTCCCCTCCTGGGAACTGTCCCTGCCCCGAAATGGAAAGGGACATGGCGTTCTCTGCCAGGGGCTTCAATGCTGATCTGTTTAGTCACAAAGAGGAGCCCAAACAGGCCTGGACCACTTGTGGGGGTGTAAGTGCTCTTTGCTGCGCAGCCTGGCTGAACTTCTAGTTTGACTAATGATTTTCCTGAATTGCCCGACTGTGTTGGCTTCATGTAGACACAGCCGGCAGCTGTGAGGTAGAACAAGACTGAGAACAAAGTCCTAACACCTTCAAGTGCAGGCGTAGGCAGGTGTAGGCAGTGTCGGGCCGGGATCCTGTGTGCTCTGCGCTCTCATTCTCCCACCTGGTCCTTCTGGTTCCCCGAGGCGCTCAGTTCGTGATCCGCACCCCCCACCTCCTCACACACACACTGTTCCTCTCTTCACACAGCAGTGCCTCCTACGGAGCCCCAAATCTCCTCGCCCTTTCTCCCAGTGTGCACTGCGGCATTCAGTGCATCCTGTTTGTGTCCTGTTTTCCAGGGTGAGCATTTGCTGTGTGGCACAGTTACCCAACTGAATCCTCTCGCCCCAGCTTCCCTCCCCTCTGCTCACCCCCAAGTTCTCCTGTGCCTCCTCCTGCAGGTGCCTCCCCAGCCTTGCTTCCCCTTTCCCGTGTGGATTAGTGTCCTTGGGCTGCTGTGACCAATGACACAGACTGAGGGCTCAAACAACCCAGATTTGTTCTCTCAAGGTCAGAAGGTCAGAGGTCTGCAGCTGGTGTCAGTCATTGGGCGGAAATGAAGGCCCTTCCTGCTCCCTCAGCCGCTGCCATCCTTGCTCTATGGCTCGTGGCCAGGTCACCCGAACGCTGCCTGCTCTGGCCCAT
>NW_006290024.1:1427076-1435632 GCF_000327345.1 Myotis davidii | reverse complement strand
CTGTCGTGTGTGTGTGTGTGTGTGTGTGTGTGTGTGTGTGTGTGTGTCCTTCCCCTCCACTTCTCTCATATAAGGAACCCACGGGGATATCCAAGGTAACCTCCATCTCAAAATGCTCCATCTAATCCCATCTTCTGCTATCTAAGGGCATAGTGACAGTTTCTGGGGGTGGGGCCTGGGGAGGGCAAGGCTGTGCCTAGTTCCTCTATGACGATCCAACCTCTATTTCTGACCCTGGCCATCGGAGAGGTGAGGGCTTGCATCCTTACAAGGGGAAAATCACACCATGTTTAGAATCTAAGTCAGCTGCTGTTCTCGGCCACCATTAGACCCCTGACCCCGACCCCCTCTCCCCTCCTGGCAGCCTGCGGAGCCCAGTTCTGCCCAGGCGTCTCCTCTCCTACCCTCGCTACTTCACCCAGGGTGTCACCCTAACGGAGACCCCAGGGCTTCTCCCTCACGGTCACACTGACGCCCTTTCCCTTCCCCATGTGCAGGTCAGTCACTCTCCCGTTCCCCGATTACCACCTGACACACAGGACACCCAGCTGCTCCATCCTCGCTGCCGCCATCACTGCTGCAGCCCCTTAGCACAGAGCTCATCTCCCCCTGAGCCGTCTGCACCTGTGTTTGTCCATGTAGCCTGCTGCTTCTCTTCACCCCCTGCCATAACCCTTCTTGACAACAGCCTCCATTTTTAATGGACAGAACTCCCTCTGATCTCCTCCCAGCTCCCAGTGCCCTGAGATCCGGCTCTGCTCCCACCGGCCACCACCAGCAGGGCTGCCCCAGATCTCGCTGCTCCCTCCTCTCAGGTCAGCAAGGGGAGTGTGTTCTACACAAGGTTCCCTCACCTCAAGTTTCCTCAACTGCCCTCTGTCCCTCTCTTTGTGGACTGCCCCACCCATGCCTCCCCACCCCTTGCGTTAGATTCCTAGGCCTGTGCACAAATTGCCTCCAACCTGGTGGCTTAGAACATGGTTTCTTCTCTCACAGCTGCATAAGGCCTGGGAAATCAAAGTGTGGGCAGGGCCTCCAGGGGGGCTGGGGGACCCCTTCCTGGCCTCTAGGGGTGGTGGGGGATCCATTCCTGGCCTCTGGTGGGGGGCTGGGGGGAATCCCCTCTTGGCCTCCAAGGGGGCTGGGAGGATCTGTTCCTGGCCTCTAGGGGGGACTGGGGGGATCCATTCCTGGCCTCTAGGGGGGCTGGGGGGATCCATTCCTGGCCTCTAGAAGGGATGGGGAGATCCGTTTCAGTCCTCTAGGGCAGTGGTTCTCAACCTTCCTAATGCTGCGACCCTTTAATACAGTTTCTAGGATAGATACACCAACAAAGTCATTAATGTAATTACTTGTTGACAGGGGATTTGGTAAAGGAATGGGAGTAACAACCAACGTATATGGGGTTTATTTCTGTGGTGATGGAAATGTTCCAGAATAAGATATTTGTGATGGTTATAAAAGATTGTGAATATGAAAAACCACTGATCGAACACTTTAAAAAAGGTGAATTTTATGTTATGTGAATTATATCTCAATTAAAAATATTGCAAAGGAAAAAAGAATATAAGAATGTATGTTCAATCTAAAATATCCAAATCAATAAGGATAAGGAAGGAAGGACATATCAAAAACCCAGTCCAACAGAAGATAGTAAATGAGGTATAAAAAAAAATAAGTCTAACTGTATCATTAATTAAAAGGGAGAGCTCAGTTATCTCTGTAATATTTTATTTAAAAAAATAAGTTATATGTTTTTATCTCCCTCTCCCTAACTCTCTGAAATAAATCAATTTACATACATATATGATTTGATCTAAAAATTTAGTAGATGAATTAATATCTTATATTAAATTAATATAAAATAAATTATGCTAAAATGTATAATGGAGTCATAGATGTTTCTCATTTTCTTTGCTTTTTTATACATTTGAGACATTTCCTAATTTTAAAATATATGTTTAAAGGAAAGTAAAAGAAAAAACTATACCTCAGAGGAGGAATTTTAAAAATGTTGTTAAGAAATAAGAGGTAGATAACATCAGGTGCTGGCAAGATGGTGAGCAGTGGGAATTCCCAGTCATCGCTGGTGGAAATACAAAATGGTGCAACCATTTCAGATGACAGAATGCAGTGTCTTACAAAATAGACATATTCTTGCAAAATAGACACACTCCCGAAATTGCACTGTGTGGTATTCACCAAATTGCAAAGTGAAGTCCACACAAAAACCTGGACACAAATGTTTATAGCAATTTTATTTCTAATTGCCAAACCTGTAATTAACCAATGTGTCCTTCAATCAGTGAATGGATAAACAAGCTGTGATACATCCAGACAGTAGACTATTATTCAGCATAAAAAGAACTAAGCTGTCAAGCAACTGAAAGCAGTGGGAGGAACTTAAATGCATATTATAAAGTGAAAGAAGCCAAGCTAACCAGGATACACACTGTGATTTCAACCACAGGCTCCCCTGCCACCCCAAAGTAGAGCATTCCTATGACACTTTCCAAATGGGGAAAAGGGAAGAATTAATACCATTCATTTGTAAGTCTTTATTTTGCTGACCACGATGGAAACAATTACATCCAGTTTTACGCTAAGTGTATACACCCTTTCGACTCTTTTTGGCTTTTCTGATACCTTAGGACAGTGATGGTGAACCTTTTGAGCTCGGCGTGTCAGCATTTTGAAAAACCCTAACTTAACTCTGGTGCCGTGTCACATATAGAAATTTTTTTATCTTTGCAACCATAGTAAAACAAAGACTTATATTTTTGATATTCATTTTATATATTTAAATGCCATTTAACAAAGAAAAATCAACCAAAAAATGAGTTTGCGTGTCACCTCTGACACGCGTGTCATAGGTTCACCATCACTGCCTTAGGACACCTTGCTAACTGATGAACAAAATAAATCAGGATAAAGAGGGTGCTCACAGACGCAGTTCAAAGCTGTAGGCTTAATGCTGAGCTGCTGGGCAAGGTGCCTCAAGGTGCGCTGCTTCTGCAGCTCCAGCCTAAACAAACGCTAAATGTGATTTTCGCTTGTTGCCATTTTTTCATAAAAGTAAAAATCCTCTTCAGATGTATTTTTCAGTTAGTGAAAACAGATGCTAATTAGTGTAAGTCCTTTGTTAAAGTAAAGTGGCATGAGGCTAACTTTCAAAAAATGGGGGATACCTACACAAAGGTGGGCAAAAGTAAGTCCACAGTCGTTCTTTAAATTACCAGTCATTACCTAAAAGAAACATCATAAGTAAGGATATGAAATGATAACAACAATAATAATAAGACAAATATTACCAATAATGCAGCAATTACATAAATAATAATATAAGAATAAACTCTGTATTTCATGTACTCACAACTAAACCTACAGTTGGCCATGCCAGTATATGACATTCTTGAAAATGTAAAACCATGAAATAAAAAGATTATATCAGTGGTTGCCAGGTGCTTGGGAGGAGAGGGAGAGTGAATAGATGGATATGTTTAGGGCAGTGAAACAATAATGTGTGGTATTGTAATGGCTACATGTCATTATGCATTTGTCAAAACTCACTGAATGTGCAACACAGAGTGAACCCTAATGTAAATTATGGACTTTAGTTAATAATAACCTATATATATAAAAGCCTAAGCGACCAGACGACCGGACAACCTGATGACCAGCCGGTAGCTATGACGTGCACTGACCACCAGGGGGAAGACGCTCAACGCAGGTGGTCAGTGTCTCCCACAGCAGGAGCCCTGCTCAGTGGACAGACGGGCATCGCTCACAGCTGGCGAGCACGGCTGCTGCAGCACAAGCCTCTCCCGCAAACACTCGCTGAGTGGTACAACGGGGCCGGGATGAGCGGGAGCAGCACGGTGCCTAACTTGATGCTGTGCGGGATCGAGGCAGACAGTGGGCTGGAGCCCAGTGAGCTGGCAGCACAGAGGTCTACTGATCCCCACAGACCAGGCTGAGGGACCCACCAGTGCACGAATCGGTGCACTAGGCCTCTAGTATATTAATATTGGCTCATCTATTGTAACAAATGTACTACACTAATACAAGGTGTTAATGATTGGGGGGACCTGTTTATGGGGGTGATAGTGACAGGATATATAGATCTCTCTGTATTTCTACCCAATTTTTCTATAAACCCAAACTTTATCTAAAATAATAAAGCCAATTAACTAAAAAAAAATGAGGAATAAGAATAATAATTCCCTGGGGGGATGGGAGGACAATGGGGGGATAAGGACACATTTGTAATACCTTAATCAATAAAGGGAGAAAAATTTAAAAAGAATAATAATTCTCTAAACTATTAAAGAATTACAACTAATACAATCCTTCTAAAGAACAAATGAGTTCCAAAAATAGATTGAATGTGTCATAAAATGCCTTAAAAAATAGAAGAAAAAGAAAAGCAGGCTGCTAATCGAGATCAGAAAAAGGTAGAAGAGAGAACAAAATAAAGAAATAACAAGAAATGAAAAAAAATTGAATTTAATTTCAAAGATCTAGCAGACAGGCTAAAGTAAATTATACACTCATGAAACTTGGAAAATAAGATTTAAAAACATTATAGAGAAAAGTGTACTTATGAAAAACAAAGGAGATATAATGTACTGTATACACAATCAGTATTGTTTAAAAATAGAATAAAACATTGGATAAAAAGAATGCTCAATGTTACAAAATAAAAATATGTTCCTGAGCTGAAACCGGTTTGGGTCAGTGGATAGAGCGTCAGCCTGCGGACTGAAAGGTCCCGGGTTTATATATTTCCTGAAAAGGTGAAATAAACCATAAAGCTGGAAACATGTTATGTTTCAATTAAAATTGATACAGCAAGGCCCATATTGAGATCTAAGCCAGTGAAGTTTTTCAACTTCAAAAATAGTGAATAGCCATAGCTGGTTTGGCTCAGTGGATAGAACGTCGGCCTGTGGACTGAAGGGTCCCAGGTTCAATTCCAGTCAAGGGCATGTACCTTGGTTGCAGGCTCATCCCCAGTAGCGGGTGTGCAGGAGGCAGCTGATCGATGTTTCTCTCTCATCGATGCTTCTAACTCTCTATCGCTCTCCCTTCCTCTCTGTAAAAAATCAATAAAATATATTTTAAAAAATAGTGAATAATTTGGGTCAACATTTCAGATAAGCATGTGATGTATGCAGACTCCCCTTTGAATCCAGTCCTGAGGACACCACAGAAGCAGGAGATTGCAGCGCACAGGGTGGAGGAAGCCTGAGGAAACGGGAAGGCTCTTCTGTTTCATGGTGGGGGAGGAAAGTGAGAGCCGAGGTGGAGGAGGGACAGGTGTGACAAATGGGAAATCGGCTGGGGAGGCGCTTCTTCCCTTGGGTCTGTCTTCTACCACCGCCATTCACATAAAGGACAGTCCGTAAAATAACAGTGTCCTGAGCTACCCTGAGAGGTGGGGCCAACTGAAGTTGGGAGGGCAAGAGGCTAAACAGGCAGTAGTCAAACCCCGTTTGTAACGCCAGAGTCTTCCCACCCTGAAAAACACGTGGAGGAGCACAGGGCGGGCCTGTCTTGTCCTCCCCAGCTACATATGATCAGCTGATAGCATGAGCTCACTGAGAAAAATCATACAATTGAGGCGTGCAAAAGGCAGTTAAAAAAAAGAGAGAGATGCCTGATGGAACATGCACAATGATTGAAAAAATGTACAGTGAACCCATGAACAATGCGGGGTTAAGGACACTGACCACTGCAGTGAAAAATCCACCCATAATGTAATTTAACTACTTAACCCCAGAATTTAACTACTAAAGGCCTTCTGTTGACTAGAAGCCTTACCTATAACATAAACAGTTGATTAACACATATTTTATGTTATATGTATTATATACTGTATTCATACAATAAAGTAAGCTAGAGAAAAGAAAATCATAAGGAAGAGAAAATGCATTCATAGTATTTATTGGGAAAAAATCAACATATAAATGGGCCTGCACAAACTCATATTGTTTAAGGGTCAACTATACTCAGTAAATGTGTTGAACTGCAGAATGGATAACACCAAAGAATAACTAGCACCATTCTAGGCCAGTGGAAAGCAGAACACGTTTCACAACATTCGAATTGGAAAAATTTAGTATAACCCAAGAATTTTATACCCAGCCAAATTTTTCTTCAAGTCTAAAATGACAATAGACAGATATTCTCAAAAATTCAACAGCTATAGCATCCAGAAACATTTCTCAAAGCATCAACAATAATCATTTATTTCATGACTTCCAGCTAACAACATTATGTATAAAAAATGAAGTTCTCAGATTTCTTGGCTTTCTTGAGTCACATAAAACTAAGAGTAAACAACTTATGCAATTGTGTTAAGAGTGTAAGTAAAACCGTGATAAAGAGAAATAAAATATATACTAGTTAATTTTTTTAAGCTAGCGGGGTGAAAAGAAGTATAATAAATGTGTTAATTTATCCATTTTTCAAACAAGGACTTAATAAATACTGCCAATAAGTAAAAATATGTAGTTTTTAAAGAAAGAATGATTCCAACACTTTAAAATTGAAGTAATTTATAGTTGATAATTTTAGAAGCACACACACATACCGATTGATATGTAATGATCACCCATTTCATGATAGAAGACTACTATTTAGTGTGCCCATTTGAAAAAAAAAATTAAGAGGCAGGGTAATATATACTGTTCGCTTATATTTTCATAAAACATTTATCAAAAGTGTTTACCTCTGAAGAGACACTTGGGTTTGGGGTCAGAGAATCCACTTCTTACAAATTTGGTTATTTTCAGAGTTTGTCCGAATGCTTCCATCGTTAAAGAAAATGAAGAAAAACCTAGCATAATAAAGAGGAAGTAAGAGTGAGGAAGAAGAAACTGTGCATGTAGTTGACGATTAAGAGAAACAGAAAACTGTGTTGGAAGTTTCTGTGAATCATCCCAGAGAAAGAGACACACATGGGGCAGAGCAGAATGAGCACAATGTTCATTAGGAAGTGCCCTTGGGACCAGCACCTGTAGGAGGAGGAGAGGAGGAGGAGGCCGCCTTGGGCAGAGGAGAAGCACAGCTGTGAGACAGGCCCACCACCCTGTGCCAAGCCCACAGGAAGCTCTGGAGTGGCTTGCCCTGCAGGGATGTCTGCAGTTGGCTGGGATGACCAGGCCTCTCCCCTGCATCTGCCGGTGGCTGGGGGGCCACTTGGGGAAGGCGTGTGCTGCCAGCCCCGCAGTCCAGAAGGGCTGACAGCTGGCAGCTGTGTGCGGACAGACCGTGTCCCTCGCGGAAGGGGTCTGGGTGTCACAGCATTGTCCATACAGGGAGAGAGCATGACGCAGAGCTAAGCAGGTGGAAACAGAGATGTCCTTGAGGTGAGAACAGCTGAAATCCCTAGTGCCAATGGGGTCACTGTGTGTCCAGCTGGCCTGCAGCTGCCTGCAGGTGACAGGAGGGCGGGAGGAGGGAGCTGGGGGTGCAGGCAGCAGGGAGGTGGGAGGAGGGAAGGTGTAGACAATCCCCTGGCAGCATCTGTTCTCCGACAGCTTCGAGAAGCGCCCTCTCTTGTGGGAGAGCAGGTACGAAATACTTGTCTCTGGGACTGGGAAGTGGGCCTCCCGGAGACATTTCAGAGTCCAGGCGCTTTGATGGATTTGCCTTCAGGAAGTCTGTGTGGAAATGAAAGCAGGCAGTCTCTACGGCAGAATTTCCTCAACGCAGCGCCCAAGGCCAGGAAGGCTGAAGACAGGATTGGCCTTGGGAGATGCCCACTTGGGGGGAGAGTAAAGGAGGAAAGAGGGGCTGAAGCACTGGCAGGAGGGGGTACAGTGACAGGCAGTGGGACTGAGGCTCAGAGGGTGTGCAACTTGCTCAATTTCGCCCAGCCGGTGAGTGGTGGGAACCAGCTGAGGAAAAGCAATGCAGCCCTGGTGGCGCCCATGCCAGGGTCCTGGCAGGAAAGAGGGCACACTGGAACTGGGCGACCTGACGGCACACCGGGACTGGGCGACCTGATGGCACACAGGGACTGGGCGACCTGACGGCACACCGGGACTGGGTCATCTGATGGCACACCGGGACTGGGTGATCTGAGGAGTGTGTGTAACAGCAGTCTGCTCACACAGCTGCTGTGGAGGAAAACCGACATCACGGTGCCTGGGCGCTGGTAGGGCAGCTGTCCTTACTATCTCAGGCCTGAAGAGTGGGGGACAGCCATTGGGAACCTGGTGATAGCAAGGCCTCCAGCCTTGACGCCTCAGCCAGGAGGGAGCCTGGGCATACATTCTTCTACCTCTCCCCCACCCCCTCATTTCCCAGGGGCAAAGGAACCTCTGGCCCAGAGCAGGGTGCCCTGTGGAGGAGGAGGGATTTGGAATCAGCCCAGGACCTTGACTCCTAAGTGCCTGAAGCCGGTCCATCCTTGCTGCTTGACACAGTCGCTGCAGGAAAGAAACATCGGCACAGCATATGTTTCAAGGGACCTGGCGTATATAGCATACTGTTCTTAATATGTTTGCTCCCCTTAGCGCTGTGTGTTTTAACCAAGGTCACCTCTCT
>NW_006290024.1:1425713-1426239 GCF_000327345.1 Myotis davidii | reverse complement strand
CATGGAGATAAGAAACGCCCTAACCTTTGTAATAGAAATTGACAGGATTAAAATCAACTGTTATAAATACGGATGTAACAAGACAATAAATGGCAGAACTTCTCTGGAGATCCAGACCAGAACTTGGCTGGAGATCCTGGCTAGGCTGCTGATCAACTGAACGCTGTCTCCGTGTCATTCCTTCTTCGCCGACTCCGTCCACACCTTTGGGGACCCCTGGACCTGCTGGGGTTGGACCCCGGCACCTAAGGAAACAAGTCACCAGACCAATGTGGGCATCAAGCAGCTGGCATCTGTAAGATAACGGCAATCGACCCTCCTCTGAGATTTGCAGAGAGCTCCTCAAGCATGGCCATGGCGGTGCTTACTGCAGTGACGTGCGCCTGGGGCTGGCGGTCCTCACCCCCTGGCGCAGCCGGGGCTCGGTGCTGGGAAGCGTCTTTCCTCCAGGTGGAGGCCTCCAGCCACTCTTACAGGGAACTGCTAAGCCCCACAGTGTGTTGCCCAGGAGTGGCAGGCCCCGGGC
>NW_006290024.1:1424615-1425204 GCF_000327345.1 Myotis davidii | reverse complement strand
TGCGGGCGCCTCGCCCCGAGCCCTGATTCAGAAACTCCAGGCCTTAGGTATCGCGGGGGCCCTTTGGCTCCAGTCTCCTATTTTACACGTGGGGAGGGGGTAGGATCAGAGAGTGGCGCGGGGGTAGCGTGGGAGGGGACGCCCCGCCGGGCAGCCAGGGCCTCCCTAGAGGGGCTGCCTGCGGGAGCGGGACCCGCACAGGCCCAGGTGAGCAACCCCAGCAGCTAGTCCCAAACAATCCAACCGAACTCAAACGTGGGCCGCGCAGGTGGGCTGGGCCTGGATTTGCTCCTTCCTGGGTTTTCCGCGGGCGAACACGCTCACTACGTTTAGCAGGTGAACCTTGCCCCGGGGCTGGGCCGCGGCGCTTTCCTGCCGGCCCGGCTCCGGGCAGAGACGCAAACTGTCCACCTTCAGCTTCGCCTCAGCTCCGTCCAGGGTTGGGCCCCGATTCCGCATCTGCAAGAATGGGACGATGGGACCGCGGGTTTTGCCAGGGCAGGGCCTGCAGCTGCAGCTCGCGTGGCGATTTCGAGGCTCAACCTGGGACTGGGCAGCTCAGCGGGCGGCCCAGCCAAGGCGGCTGATG
>NW_006290024.1:1423531-1424413 GCF_000327345.1 Myotis davidii | reverse complement strand
GCATGGACGCCGGGGCGGCGGGGCTCCTGGGCTCAGCTCCGCGGGACTCTCCGGGCCGTTTCCGACGCCCACGTCCCTGATTCCATTCCTCCCCTCCCCGCACCCGGAGAGAAAGACCCTAAGCAGATCCGGTGGCCTCCGTGTGTAACTGCTTACACCCCTCCCGTTTACACTAGACTTCGCTACCTCCCAGACGGAGACCATTTTTATTAGGGTTATCAAAATATTTTTTAAAACTACGATTCACACCCATGCGGGCCTGAAGTTAGACACATGGAAGCTACGACTCTCCCGAACACAAGACAAATCAGAAACCACTACGGCCCCCCTCTCAAAACCCACGAAAGTCGGCAACTGCGGGCCGCCGGAAGACGGAAGACAATAACTTCATTCCCCCCAGAAATAACGTGATCTGAAGACACTCTTTGGAGGCATTAGCGTTTCCCTCTCATATTTCCAAAATAAAGAGTCGGGCTTATGCTCAGAAACAGTCTCATGTTTCAGAAGTTATAAATACACACACACACACACACACACACACACACACGCAAAAGGGGGGGTGGTAAATTACTTCTTCCAAAGAACAAACACAACATCCCAGCGATGGGAAAAGAAAAGCTGGGGGAAAATTCCCCCTGCGAGTGTAAAAGGGGGAGGAAAATCCTTTATCTGAATTATTTCTCCCTCAACAGGTTTGTAGAAAGTATCTGGGGCTCAAAGTTGTTGCAAAAAGGTCGCGCGGAGCACAGCCGGGGAACAGGGGGGTGGGGGCCAGCAAAGCTGTGGAGGCCATTTACCCGATATGCTATTCTATACATAACCTTATACTGCATACTTTATGAATCAATAAAAAATTTACAATTTTTAATTATAAACCTGTGT
>NW_006290024.1:1421352-1423085 GCF_000327345.1 Myotis davidii | reverse complement strand
GCCCTTGCGCCCCTGCCCGCGCTCCCCGCGCCAGCTCCAGCCCCTGCCCTCGCCCCCTCCCCGAGGGTATTTTTCCGGAAGAGACCGGGAGAGCGGCCTCGAGTGGACTCTATCAACTTAGTGGTCGGTGTTTAAAGTTTGACATTTATTGGCGAGAACACAACACCTAATAATTAGTGTAACAGGTCAGCAAACCAAACTGTCTTCTCAATGAAGGTGAACAGGCTTTATTATTTACTCAGGGAAAAGGGAGGATTGAACATTTTCTTCAACTTAATGTCCCCAAGACTCATATCCCGACAAAACTTTCTACACGTGACTTTCACACTCACTTTTGCACTAGGAAACATTTTACCAGCCTTTATCTCCCTGTTAACCCCTCTCCCCCTTCACCCTCATCTTTCTCCAGCAGTTTGGGCAACTGGGGAAGATTTTTTTTCTGAGAGCAGTTTGCACCGATCCCAGCTAACCGGGCCGACCTAGAGAGATCAACTCCTGGTAAAGAATAAGAAAGAAAGACATTAAAAAAAAATCTAACAGCAATTTCCAAATGTGCTTTCCATGTGAACTTCCTAAACCGCCTACCCTCCTCCGCCCCCCTCCCAGCCAATGGGTGGTTTGGGGTCTGCATGTCCCTCATGTCCCGCCTGACTATTGCTTCTCCAACCCCCTCCCTACTGCGCAACACACACACACACACACACCACACACACACACACACACACACACACGCCGGGAGCCGCCCACGAAACAACTGGATGGGACTGCTTCCCGACACATGGGCAACTACAGCCAAGGCTCGGGGAGCGAGTGCGGAAATGCGCGCGGGTGCCGAAGTGCACCACTCGGTGGGGTCTGTCCTCTTCCAGCGCCGGGTTATGCCAGCATCCTTCTTCCCTCGGCTCCTGTCACCAGTCCCTGGCTCCGCCCTTCTGATCCTGCAGCCAATAGAAACTCCCGGCAGCTTTCCTCCGCCTCAAACCCTTTCCACACCCCCGCTTTCCGGGAGCTGGTTGGCTGCTGCAGCCTCAGCGAAGCTGCTGTATTTGCATGGTGGTCCTGGTTTCTGGTAGGTGGAGCGGCCTGTCCCTCGGGTGGCCGGGCCCGCCCACTCCACCTCGGTCTCTACTCTTCCTGCGCAGTTCTCCTTCGCAGCCTCAGCGAGGAAGTGCCGGGGCTGCTCCCAGGAGCAGTTCGCAGGGCAGCGAGGAGGCAGCCCCGGGCAGCGGCCGTACGCACCGTCCGAGCGGCCAGGACGCGGGAGCGCAGCGTTCTCCTGCCCCAGAGCGGGCCGTCGCGCCGTCAGAGCCGACCCCAGGCCAGCAGTTGCCGCCACCCGACTTTCGTTCCAGTTGCGGCTCCTCCCTGGAAACATGTCAAAAGCCTCGGCCGCTACAGCTGCTGCCGCCACCTGGGGAAGAGCAGCAGGAGCAGCAGCGGTGGCCCCGGGCGCACGGGTGCAATAAACCCACCCACCGGGCGTCCGGAGGGCCAAGGAACCCTCTCCGCGCTCACGGCTCCGGCGGGACCAGTGCCATGTGCTGAGCCATGCCCCTCGCCGCGCCCGCGGGCAGCGCATGGGGCAGCGCCTGAGCGGCAGCCGATCCTACCTCCATGTCCCCAGCTGGCTTCTGCCCCAGCCGCAGGCGCCCCCGCCACCGGTGAGGAGGAAGCTCGCGCTGCTCTTAGCCATGCTTTGCATCTGGCTCTACATGTTCTTGTACGTGCGCCGG
>NW_006290024.1:1420209-1421213 GCF_000327345.1 Myotis davidii | reverse complement strand
CGTCCACGACCCGCCAGCCCTGGCCACGGGTCCCGACCGGGCTTTCCCCAGGCTGCTGTTCCAGACAGTACCGGCCACCCCGTTGGCTGCGGCCCAGGAGAAGGCCGAGGGCGCCACGAGCCAAGAGGAGCAGAGTCCCGAGGCGCCGGACTCCCCTAGCCCCATCTCCAGCTTCTTTAGTGGGTCCGGGAGCAAGCAGCTGCCGCAGGCCATCATCATCGGCGTGAAGAAGGGCGGCACGCGGGCGCTGCTCGAGTTCCTGCGCGTGCACCCCGACGTGCGTGCCGTGGGCGCCGAGCCCCACTTCTTCGACCGCAGCTACGACAAGGGCCTCGCTTGGTACCGGTGAGTTTCCCCGACAGGGCCAGGGCCAGAGGCGCCAGCTGCTCCCCAGAACGGGGGAGGAGGGAGACGTGGCTTGTGCTGGGGGAGTGACAGGGGTACCGTCTTGAACCACCGAACCCCTGGGGGCGAAGAGGGGCAGAGAACGAATGCGCGGTGCTGGCCCGCCCCACCCCAGCGCGGTACCGAGTGTTTGGAGGGATCGGGGGGATTCTTGCCACAACCCATAGAAACTTCTCGAGGAGCTCTAGCAGCTCAGTGGCCCACGGTACCCTAGAAATAATCAGGAGAGCTCTCCGCAAAGGAGGGGTACAGCGACTGAGATGGCGCTCCGGGAAGCTCGCAGCCCTCTAACGGTGGCACCCCGCGTCCCGAAGGAATCAATGCAGTGTTGCTGGCGTTTGCTTCTGGAGCTTGGGACGTGCTGCGCCCCGCCGGCCGCGGCCTCCGCCCTAGACCAACTTCTCAGCAGCCCCTGCTCCCCTTATGGGGCCGTGGGGTGGGAGGGACGGCGTCCCGCTCAGGCCGCGGGGAGTCTGGTCGCGTTTTGGTTACAGTCCTCCCTGCCGGAATCCGAACCCCAAGAGGGTCAAACTGGCTTCTCTGGAGAGCAGCTCGGGCTGGGCGGGCGAGCGGCGGGCGGATCGTGGAGCGGTGCTGGT
>NW_006290024.1:1419006-1420143 GCF_000327345.1 Myotis davidii | reverse complement strand
GCCCCCGGCACGGCCGCCGGTTTCCGCCTTCCCGGCCTGGGTGCTGGACTCCACCGGCCCTTTACACGTCGGGGTGCGAAGAATATTGGGGGCCCATTGAATGAGAAATGTGGGTTGCCCGGAGATCGGGGTTTCTGGAAACTCGGTTCTTGAGTCGTGTCGTGGGTCGGGTACCAAAGGGACGGGTAACCAGGACCTCCGCCAACGCCTCCCGCCGCTGCCCGCTTTTGGGGTGAGCGGTTGGGTCGGTCCAGCTTCCGGTGAGATGCGGGAGAGCCGAGGGTCCAGACTCCCGCCTTCCTTCGGAAACTTCTTCGCCAGCCATCCTCTTCCCCCACCCGTCACAGGCAAGACTCAGTCGTATCCCAGGCAGCCCTCCAGGCCGGAGGAGCCTCCTAGAGGCTCGGGACTCAGAAAAGCAAAGGGGAGAATCAAACCGAACTCCACTCCCGGCCCCCAACCCCCTTTCGGCCCCTGGAGAGGATGGGAGATAAAGGGGTCTGCAGGGCCAGAGGCGCCAGCTGCTCCCCAGAACGGGGGAGGAGGGAGACGTGGCTTGTGCTGGGGGAGTGACAGGGGTACCGTCTTGAACCACCGAACCCCTGGGGGCGAAGAGGGGCAGAGAACGAATGCGCGGTGCTGGCCCGCCCCACCCCAGCGCGGTACCGAGTGTTTGGAGGGATCGGGGGGATTCTTGCCACAACCCATAGAAACTTCTCGAGGAGCTCTAGCAGCTCAGTGGCCCACGGTACCCTAGAAATAATCAGGAGAGCTCTCCGCAAAGGAGGGGTACAGCGACTGAGATGGCGCTCCGGGAAGCTCGCAGCCGTCTAACGGTGGCACCCCGCGTGCCGAAGGAATCAATGCAGTGTTGCTGGCGTTTGCTTCTGGAGCTCGGGACGTGCTGCGCCCCGCCGGCCGCGGCCTCCGCCCTAGACCAACTTCTCAGCAGCCCCTGCTCCCCTTATGGGGCCGTGGGGTGGGAGGGACGGCGTCCCGCTCAGGCCGCGGGGAGTCTGGTCGCGTTTTGGTTACAGTCCTCCCTGCCGGAATCCGAACCCCAAGAGGGTCAAACTGGCTTCTCTGGAGAGCAGCTCGGGCTGGGCGGGCGAGCGGCGGGCGGATCGTGGAGCGGTG
>NW_006290024.1:1418756-1418967 GCF_000327345.1 Myotis davidii | reverse complement strand
GATCCTATTATTATTTTTAAGGATACTAGAATTGGTATGAACCTCAGAGTTTATCTTATCTAACCTCCTCATTTTGCAAATGAGGAATTTTAGGTCCAGAGAAGGTAAATTACATACCCCTGGTTACACATCCAGGGCAGTCCCGAGGTTTAGCCAGCCGGGCGGTCACCCTTCCCACCGTCCCGGTCCTGGGCACCGGCTGTTCAGAAGG
>NW_006290024.1:1396769-1418168 GCF_000327345.1 Myotis davidii | reverse complement strand
GAAGGGCTGTGGTTCCCCTCCAGCCCCGCGCTCAGGGCGGCGCCAACACACGCCGGCCTCTGGGCTAGTGGGTGTTTTTAAGGAAAAAGAAAAAACTATTTTAAGTGCCTTGTTTAATGAACACATTTTAATTAATGAAGAATTTTCGGGATGTCTGAGCAAATGTGTAGACTTACAATTATTTTGAAAGCGGCCGTTTTAAGTTTCTGTAACTACACCGGAGGAAACGTCTGACCCAGACGCTTTTGCTAAACCCGGTGCCGGGGAGCACCCTGCGCCCTCCCGGCTGGGCAAGCCCTGGTGCTCGCCAGAGGTGCGTGTCCTGGTATCTCCCCGCGGTCCCTACAGGTGGGCAGCAGATTGGAGACGAGCACAAATAGTAATTAACCTGAGAGTTGCAGTCAGACACGTGGTTCAAACAAGTCCTCACAGCTAGAAAATAGGAGAGGGGGAAACATTTTGAAAGCATTTCGGCATTTCGAAGGCGTGATAAAACTATGGGCATGGCTGGCTGAACCCGAGTGTGGGCATCATAATTGGCTGGAGGAGCAGATCTTGGCTCTGCCTGTGCCAAGCCCTGTATGGGTTCCATCGATTGGTGCCCAGTCCTTCCTGTGGCCTCGCCAGCAGCCTGGGCCTGCGCGGATTTGCCTAAAGTCTCCGAAACTGACTGTAGTTCCTTCCTCGGCCAGAACTGTTGTGGGATTGACGGTTGTGGGATGGAGGCGACCTTGGTCACAGCGACGCGGAGCTGACCTCGCCACCAGCCTGAGAGCAGCAGCTTTCTGCCGCTGCCCTACCTACTTACAAGTCAGTGCGCCCTTCCCCTGGCCCATCTGCCCCGGAACCTGAGTATGTCTTAGTCCGGGATAAGACTCATGGGGGTTTGCTTCTCCAGCTTAGGATCCAGCTCTCTTCCTCACTCAGGCCTCTCAGACTGGCATGTGCTGGTGAGCCCCGAGTGGGGTGCGGTTGAGGCCTGCCCCTTCCCTGGCAGGCTGTGGTGGTGGCTGAGAGCTCTGGGGCTGTGAGCCTACCAGATGGCAGGGGGAGAAAGCGCGCACCTGACCTTTAGGCTCTGAATATTGACTTAAACTTAAATAGATACATGCTTTAATATCTCTCCTTTGGACTTGGTGTAAGTTTGGTAGATTTTCACACGTTAATAATGATAGCAGTTTGGGGATTAAGTTAGCCAAATAGTGTGATTATTAATTTTTACCTAGAAATGTGCCTTAAACTTTCCAGAGCAGAAACTCATTCCTCGTCCTGACTCTTCTTTTCATTTTTGGTTGCACAAAATAACCTGACACTAATAATGTGGCCACGTTAAAAAAAAAAGTGTGTGTGTGTGTTTATAATGCTGGTAGGTAACATTCCTGAATGTTTTCCCAATGTGCCAGGTATTGTTTCAAATTTTACAGAATTAGCAAATGTATTCCTTAGTACAATCCTATGAAGTAGGTACTTTCATAGATGAAAACACACAGGCACCGAGAAGTTAAGCAACTTGCCCAAGTTGTCCCAGCTAATACATGGCTAGCTAATAAACTAACCTCCGCAGTTCTGCTCCAGGTCGTTCTGTGCCATGCTCCCTCGCTTAAGTGACCAAAAACATGATGGTGGTGATATATGACAAGTTCAAAACTGGGTTTGCTGTAAAAGAGCGTGAGCTTTCCAATGGACTCTGTGACCTCACTGTGCATTGCTCACTTTGTCATTCACTTTAAAAAAATATCAGCTTCAGAAGAGGCTCCTTGCTTGACCAGAGTGGGTTTATGACTAGAGTGAGGGTAATTACATCACCATGGCAGTTTCTTTTCTCTGCCTGGACTGGACAGTTAGAGTCAAAGGAGTCATTAAAATGACAAAAATATCCCTCAAGTGTAAAGGCTGAGAAAACAACACAGGTCCCTCCTGAGAATAGATTTATTCTCTTCCATTTGCCCCCTTGTAAGGCTGGGAGGTGTGGAGGACATGGGGTTAAAAGAGATGCTCTAAAACTGCTGGGAGGGAGTGAATTTATTCATTTAAAAGAAATACAGTGCCACGAGTCAAGACAAAACTTACATTTAACTAGGAGACAACTGTAACCAAACTTTGAGTGGATTACTTTAGACTTAGATTTTGAAACCCAGTAACTTCAGAAAAACTCCCTCCTGAAAGCTAATAGCTGAAAGTAGCAAGTTTTCCTGCCATTTTAATTTAATAAATGCTGAGAAATCTAACTTCTCCCCTATTTTCCTAATCTGTTTCTAACAACTTGGTGGCAAAGACTGTTTTCCTCTCCATGAAGGGATATTTGAGATAAGATCTGATTGGGGATAATCCTTTTTGAAGTAATTGTATTTTCAGTCCTGGAGCTTAAACCAAGTATGTAACTCACTTCAGGCTCCTGGGTGAAGATCAAAATTCTACATTTATATGCAACAATTTGAAATATGAACCATCATGTTACAAAGCTGTCAGGATTTATTAGCAAGACGGTGTAGCATGTGTTGAACTCTGTTTTTAATTAGGCACCTAAATTAGACCATAAAATGGTTGATTAATCTTTTACAAGTTGAGGGGAAAATATAACATAAATTAACCTAATCATAAGTGTTTTCCCAGACGCGCTCAGTTAATAAAATATTCAATATTTAATAGCAACCTATTTGTTTTAAATAAATAAAATGCTGAAATGTGTGAATTTAAATTACACGTATTATTTTCCAAATGATATGTTATTATTGAACAGGTCTCTAAAAATTAGGTTGTACCCATGTCTTAAAAACTATTAAAAGAGAGTGCTACAAATTGACTAAGCTGACAAGGGTAAATTTTGCCTTTTTTAATGGAGCCTGATTATTGAAAATTTACAATTTAATAGAGACTAATATTTACAAAAGACATTTCCAGTTAAAGTTTTTTTATTTGAAATTGTAAAGTGACCTGTCACAGCTTCTGTTTTTCTAGTTTGGTGTTTTATTTTTGTTTGCAGGAAAACTTTGAGCTATTTTGAAAAATCAGTATGTCACAAAACCTCATTCCCAATTTGTATGCTGGTGTACCTTTTTGTTTAAAACACGTGGGACATAAGGTTTTCTGGTTTTGTAAGAATCACTAAAACTCTTTAGAATTAAAAGTGCACCAAAAATTTTAAAGCAAACCCATCAGTCAGTCAGTGCTATGAATCAGGGAAGTGGCATTTATTTAAGGCTCAGAACTGAAATGCTACTTGACTAGACTGCTTGTCTGCTGTGTTCTGTCAGTAGTTGCTGAATACTTTATGTTCTCACTCTATGAACATGGAAATTAAGTTGACTGACAGAAGCACAAAATGTCCACGTTACAGGCAGAGCATAATGAACATTTCTTTTGCTGTGAATAGAGTTACTTTCCAAATAGGGTGCTATCTCTCTCATTTAACAGTCTGTGATTTCAGACAGTAAGGGACATTTCATCCGCGGCTGTTGGGGTAGCCAGGAATCCCAGCAAGATGAATTCCCCAAGTATGTGGCACATTTTCAAGGGTAATGAATACAAGATGCTGCCTACCTCAAATGAAAACACTTCCCATGATGGAAAAGAAATGAGATACTGGTATCTTTGAAAACTACTTGTAAGTAGAGCATGAAACTTTAAAAAATATTTTAAACATTACCTGCTAGAACTCTCATGTTCTTCTGAAATCTAACAACAAATAAAACAGATGTTAGTGTTTCTTGAATTTTCTTTCTGATTTTAGATTTGGGGAAGAGTTCAGGAAGCAAGGAGCAGTTACTAGCTTAATAATATGATGATAAATAATTTTCATTGCAGTCAGAGGCTCTGTGTTAAAACACTGCCAAATGCTAATAGACCCTCCTCATTAATTTTCTTTGTAGAGATACGAGTGCTGGTAATTTCCTATAAGTTATATCTGTATTTTAAATTCTTCCTTTAAATGCCCACTTCTGTGACTTCACATATTAAAAAATAGTGTAAGTTACTGGGTCATTAAACATTTTACGTCAGTGTGTCATGGATGAAACATGTTTAAATAGTAAAGCTGTACTGACAAAATTTGCCTCCTGAAGAAAGCTACTTTTAAAATTATTTGTGTGGATCTGTGCAGAAAGTTGGTTAAAGAGTTTTTGCCAGGGAGGAATTCATATCTTTTACAGTCGTTATAAAATTATGTGCATATACACCACATGTATTCACCGTGGCTGTAAGTTGATAAATTAGTTACAGAACAGATAAGCTGTTGGGATAAAACATTTTTCTTCTAAATACAGCAAATGTGTTAAAATAAGTCTCCGGTTTAACATCAAATTGATTGTATGTAAGCCGAAGCTGTACTGTTTCTTGAGGCGAGATCAGCACTTTTAAACGCTTTTGGCCAGAATGTGAATTGTTGCACGTGCCTTCGCCAAGCAGCTTGGGGGCCGATGATGCAGAATAGCTGTTTCCTCCCAAATGGTTGGCCCAGACTTCAGACGGGCACCCCTGGCTTAGAAACCCGTCAGATGCCGAAGGTTCTTCTGGGCCCCACGGGGCTTGGGAAGCAAATGGAGAGTGAAAACGTGGGGAAGGGAGCGGGAAGCAGCAGACTTTTCACGCGCGCTCTTCAATGAATGGGGCCGAGAAAGGCGTGGGGACCAAGTGGCCAGCATGGCCCCAGCAGGCCCGGCGCGGCCACGTGTCTGGGGCTCTCCTGCCGCGGGAGGGGCGTTCGCTTTCACCGGCTCCCGAGGTGGCCGAGCCCGGGGGGAAGAAAATGGCTCCGCGGCCCCGGCCCCGGCCCCGGATCAGGCTGCACAGCCCTGTCGCGTGGGGCCGCGGCATCTGGTCGCGGCTGCGCCCGGGAGACAGATGGTCGCGCCGCCGGGCGTTGGGGGCGGGGCCCGAGACCTGGCCTGGGACTGCCCTGGGTCCCGGGTCGCTGGCCGCGGCCACGTGACCAGCCCGAGCCGCGCTCTGGCCTCACCTGTTGGGCTGAGCCGGGTGTAGCGGCCCGCGCTCGCCGTGGGCGGGGCCCGAGGGCCAGGCCCTGCACCGATTGGCTCTAGGGGCTTCCGGGGAACCAATGGTGTCTCTCCTGCGCGATAGCCCCGCCCCGGCCGGAGCGGACTTCCACGGCCTCCGGTTGTCGGAGCTGAGTTGGCTCTGCACCGCCCTCGGCTTCCGAGCGGAGCTTATCCCCAGATCTGTGTGCTTCCTTCCTTCCTCCCTTCCTTTCCTCTCGGCCTCTTCTAACCCCCTGCACAAATGCCCCTGCCTCGTGGAGGGGCGGTGCTTCTGGTCTGAAGTTTGCTCCTGTTGGGTAGAGCAGTGAGGACTCATGTTCCCTTTCGATTCTGGAATCTCCGCTGCACTGCGGCTCAGATGCCATTTCTCCTCCCAGTACGTCTAGTCTGCATCCCTAGAACCCCTGGGGCACACACTCCCTGGTCGCTCTCCTTTCCTCAGCCCTCGGCCCACAGCCTGAAGCTGCCCCCTCCTCAGGGGCATGGATGGCTCCCCTTTGGACAGCATAGAAGCCCCTTTCTGCACCCTGGGCCTGCAGGGTGGGCTGGAAGCCCTCTGGGTACTGACGAGCTCACCTTCTCCAATCCTGTCCAGGAGGAAGGACAGCCTGAATAAACGCCTCCAGCCAGGAGGGGAGTTAGGCTGGCCCTGGGAATTGATTCTGTTGTGGATTTGCAGGAGACAGCCTTGCTTTCTGGAAGGTTTGCAGTGGTGCAGGAGGTGGCCTGTGTTAAAGGGCAGGAAGCTCACACGGGACGTCGCTCATTGCTGCAGGAGCTGTTGAGACAATGCAGGATTTGGTCCACACATCCATTAAAGTAGCTCCCCCCAGGAGACGACACACTGAGCCTACAATTAGAGAACAGTAATTCCCCGCCAGAGCACTCCTGGTGCCTTCCCTGGCTGAAAGGACTCATTCCCCCTCCTGTCTCTCTGGCTGCAAACTCGTCCTGGTTCAGCCAGCCATTCCTCTGATGTGCGCTGTTCATTGGGTCCCTGGTGCCCTCCTGTCTGATTGTTTCAGAGTCTCCAGGCACTTAGCATATGCTAGTGCTGCCAGTTAACACAGATGCACAAAAAAGTAAACGTCCTGTTCCCAGCCAAGAGCTTTTTACAGGAGACCCAAGCAAACGAGTGGGTGTGGGGGGCAGGGGGGGGGGAGGGAGGGGTTAGCTCATCATTTATGTCATTGACCTGAAATGCTTAATGGAGGAAGTGAAAGGTGACCATTTGAAGTCTTTTTCTGTAGTCAATGAATAATACATTCTTATACATCATGTTGACCTACTTTTTCACTTATCTAACAAAGGTTTATAATAGTTCTTACTTTAAAAAACATACAGACTTTATTTTTTAGGGTAGTTTTAAGTTCACAGCAAAATTGAGTGAAAAGACAACTCCCATATACGCTCTGCCTTGCATAAGCACAGCCTCCCCCACTATCAACATGCAGGATCAGAGGGGAACATCTGTTACTATCGATAAACTGACTGTGACATGTCATCATCATCTGAAGTCCATAGCTTACGTTAGGGTTCACTCTTGATGCTGCACATGTTACTGCTTTTGACAAACGTATGATGGCAAGTACCCATTATTATAGTCTCATTCAGAATAGTTTCATGTTCTAAACATGCCCTGTTTGAGCACTTTCACCATGTGCTATACCGGGCAGCACTTGAGATGCTAAGGAAGTACAAGACATGAACTTGTCCTTCATCGGCCTGCTCGTCCATGAACTAAAATCTACAGGCTCAAAGCAATGTAAGCACTGACTTTAAAAAAATCATTAGTCCTGCCGAATCACTAATAAATCTAATGATGGAGAAGAGGAAGCGTGCGATAAAATGATGCAATAGTACAAATAAGAAATGTGACTTTATATTGTAATTTTCCAGGAGCTTCCAAAGAGACCTAAGGAGGTAAGGAGAAGGAGAGAGGATACTGGTTACTCTGATGCGGTAGATGAGTGAGCACCTGCTGTGTGCAGGCCAGTGGCTGGTGCTCATGGCATCTCAGCAGTGGTCCTTTCTGTGCGATTTCCCCCTTTTGCAGAGCAGCCAAGGGAAGCTCACAGAGGTTGCCTAGGGTCATCAGCTGTCTCCATAGGTGGCTCAGCCTCTTGAAGCTATTACATCCCTGAGGGCCCTTCTAACTCCACAATTCAGTATAAAAGTATGCCCAAGATCATGTATTTTCTCTCTTTTTTGTCATTTCCTTTAGTTCCCCACACTCAGTCCTCAGCCCCCTCTGTTGCTACGACATCTGCATTGATGATGCAGCCTTCATGATGTCATCCATGCACCAGCCTGTCACTGTGGCATCTTCCCTGTTGCCCCTGCTCCAATGACAAAGTCTGTACATTTGGTGCCCCTTGGTGACCACAGCCTCCTTTCATTTCCTCACTGGCCAGCTCATCTCTTCTCTCTCACCTTTTCCTTGAAGCTGCCCACCATGCCCACACCCTCCCCATCATGCGCACACCACCCAGATCTCAGGATCACACTGAAACCCTCAGCACTCACCCCAGTGGATCTGGGTCATTGCTTCCTTAGCTGACACCTGAACACCCTTGCCCTGCCCTGTGGAGACATCCTATTTTGTCCCAGTTGTGTAGAACGTCTGGTCATAGAGTACACCTGGCCCACTCCAAATTGTGTCCTGTCTAAGAACTTGGGCCTTGCTCTGCAACTTGGCCCATGCCGGGCCCCACGATGTACACTGGCCCTTCTGGTGGCATCCTGTGCCTTCAAGCACTGGTCCATAGTGCTCCCTCCACACAAGGTAAAACTCCAGCAAGATCCGGCATTTGTAAGGATGCCGCTCTCTTAACTACATCTCAGTGTGGCCTTATTTCTACTTTTCCCAAGACTTCCTCCACCATTTCTAAAAAGTATTGTGTTCTCTCTTTTCTTTATTATTTATATTATTTAAAGAAAATCTGACATCAAATTTTATTTAAAAATATGGCGTGTGGGTTTTTTAGTCAAATTTGTATGCACATAACTGTAAAAAGTGTACAACTCAGAAGTGTGCAGCCTGGTGAATTTCACAAAGCAAGCACACCCGTGTAAGAGCCATTCAAGAACCCCAAAACCACCCTCATATTCCCTTCCTGTCGCTGTCCCTGTTCCAGGGATAACCACTATCCTACCTTTTACCACCACAGATTAGTTATGACTGTTTGGACTTATTATAAAGGAAATCTGAGAGTGAATATTTGTATGTTTTTAAAAACATGTAAATTCATCACCAATATTGACAGATTCAGAGATTTCACATCAAGCAGCTTTTCTGCTTCTTTTATTAAGGCAGCAACTGGCTGGACCTGAAGAGCAGCAGCAGTGACTGGGAATGGGGCGCGTTCTCTTCTGTTTGCTAGAGTCCCCACTGATCCTTATTGTCTCACACGCAGCGAGCTTCACTTCCTTGTTCCTTGGCTACTACCAGGAGGTCTGGGTCAATGCCAGACAGTGTGGGAGTTACAGACTGGTCCCCCCGCCCCCTTTTTTTAGGCATGCACTATTTCAGGATTGAATTTCCATTTATCATGGACTTTTTTGTTAGATTTTGGAATGAAGTTTTTTGTTTGTTTGTTTTTTCCTATTTGACTAAGTTTTTACTTTACAACTCTGTAGCGATCCTGGGAGAGGCTGCATAGAGGTCGGCTAGTTGGATGCCAGTTAAAATTAGAATCACCATCTTAAAATCATTTTCAGTGACATGCTTCTCCTGTTTTTAATTTTATGTTTGTTTGTGCTTTTTAACTGGCTCTTCTCCCATGTGGCCCCCAAATGGGGTCGGCCTTTGGCTATGGATGCTTTGTGACCTTGGGCAAGTCCCTCTATCTCTTTGGTGTCAACATCCTCAAGTGTACAGTGGGGATGGCCCACCAGTGCTTCCTGAACCGGCACTCCGCAAACCCTGGCACAGGACTACCTTTCCCCACTCACTGTGGACAATACGCTGTCCTACTGCGGGTGACTCCACGCACCCTGTGCCCTTTACCTCCTGCCACAAACGTGCGGCACCACACTCCTCTGTGCTCTCCAGGGAGCTCATTGATAAGAGCCTGGATGTGGAATGCTGTTGATCACTTATGGTGGCTTTAAACACTTCCTCTGCCTCTTGAAGCCACTGCGGGCAGACCACACTTTGAGAAGCACTATCTCAAGTTTCTTCAGGGAACAAAATGTCCTAAAAAGTGTATGTGATTTGTAAAAAATATATCTAAATCGTTCCATGTTAGCATAGTAAAGGCCGTGAGAAGCACTATATCTCAAAAACAAAACACACAAAATCCTGATTAATTTTGACAAAGTTTCCTTGAGTACCATCCCTTGTCATTCAGTACCTGCCGGTAACCGGAGGAGGCTGCTGGGCCAGCGGCCACGTGGGGCGGTTAGCAGAGCAGGTCTCCAGGGTTTCCTGCCCTGTGCCCTCTCTGTCCAGCCTGGGAACAGGATTAGACTCCATAGTCTCCCCGCTGAGACATCATCTCACACCCATGTGACCGCACCCCCGCACCCGCACCCGGGGGGATTGTGCGAAAGGAGTAAAGGGAGGAAATGGGGGTTGCAGTAGATCAGGGGCCCTGGGCAGGGGGTGCAAGGCCGGGCCTGCCGTGGGTCTCAGGCGGCTCCCACCTGCTGCCCTGCCCGGGCCGGCTAATTGCGGTTCTGCTTTCCTCCAAGGAGCCGAGCTGGTGCCCTTTCTCTAAGGTAAGGGCTCCTCTCTGAGCTGTTTACAGAGCAGGCCGTCTGCTGTGTTAGAAGAGGCGAAGCTTTGATCCCCGCCTGCGGGGCACAGCCTGTGGTCTGTGTGCGTTTTATGGCAGCACCAGCGGGACTGCTCACGGGCCTGATGCAGAGGCCCCGCACACAGGGCCTGAGCCTGGAGCTGTGCACCCAGACAGTCGCCTTATTTTTTCAACGTGCACTTTCCCTTTTTGTGTCTGGGGCCAAGGGCAGCTCTGAAAGTGCTCCTTAGTCACACCGGAAGCGAAGGCAACTTTCCGATTAGGTGTCACTGGGAAAGGCGAGTGGAACCTTTTACAGAGAGATAGGGATTCATTTACCTGTTTGCACAAAACTTAAGTTACAGCAGCGTCTGGGTTTCCCTCCCAAGCACTCTGCACTTGCCACAACGATCTTGTTATCTCCTGATACACTTTCCAGGACTCCTCGTATCTGGCAAAATTCTAACATGTGTTCCGGTGGCCCCTCTCCTGGGCCCCGGCCCGCTCACGGCCAGGTGCTGGCCAGGGTGTGTCACACAGTGCGGAGAGGAACAGTTTCACACCACAGCAGGGTCTTCGGTTGCCTGGACCTGACTAGCTTTTCTTTCTTATCACACTTCCCTTCCTATAAAGTTACGGCTCTTTTAACGGGACATTTAATACCCACCCTCTCTTTCTCTGGCCCTTGTGAAAATCAGGCAATAATGTGCAGCCTTGTTGCCAAGTCATGGCCAGAGCATCCGGTGGCGCTACCCACGGAATAACGCAGCGTCTGCCATTCATTCATTCGCGATGTGATTTCATCTCCCAGGGTTGGAACACCTAGAATGGGTCAAAGGGTGTGAAAGTACTTGGGAAATAGGATGTTAAGCAGTTGTTAGACGCCTTGAGGAGATCACTTTCTTGGTTAAGAGGCCGTGGTGAGAAATAATATAGAACAAAGTGAGAAATGCTGTGGGAGCCAAGAGGAGGGAACTCAAAGGAGACGCAACCATTGAGCTGGGCTTTGAAGTATGGGTAGGAGTTTGTCAGCCAATTGTCCCAGAAAGCAAATAAGGGTGTTCAGGGCAGCACTGTGGGAAAGGCCTAGAGAGAGGCATAGCAGAGACCTGGCGGTTGGAGGAGGAGAGGAAGGAAGTGTTGGGGACTAAGAGAAAATGGGCCCGGAGGCTGGCTCAGAGGTGCAGTGTTCTGTGGAGGGCAGGGCCTTCATCTCCCCGGCGAAGGGGTTTTTTTGGCCCAACGCTGACTCCTGTACCAAAGAAATTCAGAGACTTTACACGAATTATGCATTGAAATTATTTTCATGTATTGTTGAGAAAAGTGAAATAATTTGGTGTTCAAGGTAGAGAAGGCAAGAAAACATGCAGGTGGTTTCTGAGGGTAAGACACAGCCCTGCTGGGTGCTTTGTGCACGGCTCTCAGTTCTAGAGCCAGCATTTGTCCAGACGGTGCTCTTGAGAAGGGACGGACATGCTTCCTCTCTCATCACAGCACCCACTCGGCCCTTTCCTGTTGCCTCTTTGGTAACTTGGATGGCACCCCAAACACAGACTGTCCCTCTCAGGGTTGAAGTTTTGGGTGAGAGAGAGCCATTCTTCTCCAACTGCCAACTAGGCTCCAAACGCCAGCTTCCCAGCCCAAAGCCAGGAGGAAACAGCTGCTGAAGCCTGTGGGCCTCCTGACCCCCATCCCCGCTGGGGCAGGAACCCTACCATTCCTGGGAAGGGCTTCTGAGCAAGCCCAGTAAACAAGGTGGAGAGGGGACCCCATGGGCCACCATTCTCTGGCCAGGGGACAGGCCTCCCCCTCCTGTCTCAGAACCCTGCGAGTAGAGAGAAGCCATGTTTGTGGTGGTCCCAGCCTTCCCAAAGTGAGCCTGTTTCTCGCCACCGTTCACTGTGGAGGAACTCGGGTAAGTTGGGGAGCATTCCATGTGAGCGTGTAACAGCGACTGCGCTCCCTAAGGAAGTGTGGCTGAGCCCTGCATCCCCTGGTCCAGAGCCACTTCTTTTTAGAAGAGGGAGACCAGAGACCAAGGGTGTTGGGCTCTGGAGGGAACAGCCAGGGGCTCCTGGTTGGGGGGCAGCCCCTGCGCGGGGCAGACCCTGAGCATGGCCGCCTCCTCCCCATCGGTCTCCTCTGGTGGGATGTCCAGTCAGGCACAGGGGTTTTCAGGGTTGTGTTTTCTTTCAGTCCCAGCTGGAAGGAGAAGTAGAGACAGGCTCGTGGCTCTTGTGTTCTGTCAAAGGAGCATTCGCTGAGGGCACACATGCCAGCTCCCCCAGACTTAAGCTTTCATTCATTCAGAGGACTTTCATCAGAGCCACCTCATCTTACCTGAATGGTGTCTTTTGGGGATGTCAATTTGGGGGATGGGATGCACAAAGGCGTGTCACTTATTGGTGGTTTGCTCAGCCCCCAGGTGGGGCAAATAGGTCACAGGTCCCAGAAGCTCAAGGTGGGGACCCAGCATTAGCGGACAGCTATGTTCTGGGCTGCAGGGAAAGGCACTTCCCAAGTGAGCACACCAGTCAAATTCAGAGTTGGGTTTAGGTCCTAAAGGTCGGCCCCACTCATGTTTAACACGTGAGCTCCATAAAGAATTTTCCAGCTGCTGGTTGCTTGTCAGTTATATTTGAATTTGGATTTGGTGCGTTTTGCTTCCATTGTGAGATTATTTGGCTTCTCTCTACTCAGTGGAGTGTGTTGAGAAGACAATCTGGAGTGGACCGGCATTGGGGACCTTGGGGATTAGATTGTCCATTGGGATTCAGCAACAGGGACAGAGCACTGGGGAGGCATCCAGTCGATTTTGTGTAGCTCTTAGTGTCCCTGTATTTGTATGTCCACTGGTATCAGTGTTATTTCTTATGGTTGCACATTGATTTTATTAAGCATCTGTTCTATGCCAGGCTCTGCAGATGCAAAGCTTTATTCATTTCATGGATTTTATTGCCTGTTTTATTAGCACTGACCCTGCCCTCATGCTTCTGACATTCTATTGGGGAGATGGACAGGAAACAAATAAACAAGTAAACTAATAAAAATAGAAGGTCTCACCCAGTGATGGAGCCATGACAAGAAATAAAACAGAGGGAGGGAATAGAGTTATGGGGAAGAGGGTGGCAGGAGAAAAGGACTGTTAGCAGGAGGTCTTGTCAGAGAGGATGTTGAGCGGAAGCCTGAGCAGGAGGATATTTATGGGCCTGTGAGATGACACTGACCAGAATGAAGACGTCAGAGGAAGAAGGAGGGTCAGGGAGGCAGCTCCCTGTGTTCTTGGAGTGAAGGGGTACCAGTGGGGGCTCTGCCTTGTGGAGACTGACTCTGGAGAGTGAGAGTGAAGGCAGGTAGAGACAGCTAAGTACAGTAGGGCATGGCACACATAGCAGCAGAGGGAGTTCAAGGCCAAGTACAGTAGGGCATGGCACACACAAAAACAGGGAGTTCCAGGCATAGAAATACTGCGGGAGGAGTGATTTAATGTCTAGGTGGGGAAGGGTCTCCCTGGGAAGGCTTCCGAGAGGAGGTGACAACCCAAGCAAGGTTCTGACAGATGAATAGGAGTTCATGTGAAGATCAAGTGGGGCAGGGGTCTTCTTGGCAGAGGGAATCCGGGGAAAGGGCAGGGAGGTTGACATGAAAAAGTGTGGTGGATGCCGGGAAGGACCCTCAAAGGAAAAATGCAGGTGAGGTTGGACAGCATCGTGGGATTGGTGTCTTGTGAGTGCGCCTTGCCATCATGGGGTAACAGTGTATCCTGCGCCTTTTTTTCTCTCGAGTATTTCAACTTGGAAGTGGGATTTGTAAGATGCCGTTGAGTAGCGTTCAACAGGAATTGCTTTTGCTGGTGATCAGAGGAGGTGCCACCCAGAAAAAAGGCAAGTGCTGGGATCCTCTCAGGATGTTCCAGGGCCCACGTCCTCAAGCGGGCTGCTGTTTGCCTGCCCGGACGGAGCCTCTCATTAGGGTACAGCCTAAAGCCATGTAATTAGAAATTCCACTTCTCAGCGCCTCGGACCTACGCAGGGAGCAGCCCCGTGGACGCTCCGTTTCAGCATTCTTAGAGGCTGAGAGGGCCCGGCTGCCAGTGCCAAGATGCCAAACCTGGTAATTAAGTGGTGGCTCTGCAGGCACACACCTGTTCTGAATGTGCAATTAGTGCCTGCTGCCCTTCTTACCGCGGCTTAGCCCTCTGTGCAGGCCATTCGCAGGGATGGCGTGTGTGCAAGCATGAGTGTGTGCGTGCGTGAGTGTGTGTCTGTATGTGTGCACATGCATGAGTGCGCGTGCGTGCGTGTGTGCGTGTGTGTGTGTGTGTGTGTCCCTCCCCTTTCTCTTCCTTATTCAGAAGAGAAAATGCAAAGAAGGAGCCGTGTGGCGGCCTGGAGGATGCTGCTGGGAGGGCGCGCGGGTGCTCCCGGGACTGCTCTTCGGACACTTAGCGCTCTGGCTCCTGGTTGGCAGCCAGGCCAACTTAACGTCCAGCTGCACGGCTGCTCCTGCGTGATGCTGAGCGCAAACGGTTAATGAGCTGGGAGGGGAGCCGCCTCCCGGCTGGGCTCCCGGCTCTCACTCAGTGGCTTCACAGTGCCAGTGGGGCAGCCTGCTTGTTTCTTGGTTGGAGAGGCTTATTCGGCCTGGCACACCTTCGGGAAACTCCCCGCTTCTAAAGATTGAGCTGTGACTTCCGGCCTCTGACATGGAGAACCAGCTTGCTTTTCCCTTCACACACCTGGATGCTGGGAAGGGAAGAGGGAGAGCTGAGGGGGCAGCCGTGTGTCAGCCGTGTGTCCATATCTGTATGCAGGTGGAAAGCCCACGGCCTCCCCCCCCTCCCCTCCGGCTGGGTGTGTGTCACCAGCGGCTGCCCGCTGGGCGTGCTGTGTGGCAGTGTTCCCTCCTGCAGGAGCCTGGCCCAGTGGAAAAGGGCAGGCTCAGCGAGCAGCAGAGAACAGGAATAGGGACAGGCCTCGGGGAGGTGGGGAGGGCCACTCTGACGATATCCACGTTGTGAGGGTTGGTTGCAAGGGGCTGAGTGGAAATGAAGCCTGAGGGCAGAGGTGCCGAGAACAGAGGTTTAGTTCCCAAGTTCGAAGGTCATCTCTCTCTATGTACATGTTTATATGATATTTACGTAAGTGTATTTCCATGCAAGTATATACAGCCCATATAATCCCCCAAATTAATTAAACCAAACCTTTTTCATTGTCAGAAGGGAGGGAAGGCGAAGGTCTCCTTAGAAAGGAAGCGGGTGAGAGGGCGGGGCTGGTGGGGTGGCTATTGTATTTGAGCATTTTATCTTGGTTCTCACAGGTGTTGAGAAGCAGGATGACATGAGACTCTGAGTTGAACATTCTGAGTCCCTGCTTCCTCATTGCCTGATCTTTGATTTGGGGCAGCTCCGTCTAGCCTCCCTCAGTCTCCCTCTCCCCATCTTTGAAACAGAGCAACATGCCTGGAGAAGGTGGTTCAGTGAGCCAGCAAGACCTGGGTGTTCGGTACTTTCTTGTGGATAAAGTGTTAGGAAGGTCTTCGAGTTGACGCCGTGGCCAAGGAAGAGAGAGGACCTTGGGTTTTTCCCAGAGGCACACCTGTTCTGTTGCATGAGCTTGGCTTGTGTGGCGTGGTGTCTGTGGCTTCACAAGACCACCTTTAGACCCTTCCCCTGCCGGCTCCCTATCTCAGTGCTCTCCAAGCTCTGAGGGTAGCTCAGGCAGAGCCTTGGAGGTGAGCAAAGCTCACGGTCTCAGTGCTGTGCTGCCCTCCCCTGTGATGGAGAGTGCGTGTCCGCTCTGCTCTGACCTCCTGAGCACCTTCTTGGCCAGGCCTCAGGCCTCAGGCCAGGACAGCCTGGTGCCTGGTGGCGGCTAGTGCCGGTGGTGGCCGGTGCCCAGTGGTGGTGGTGCCAGGTGGTGGCGGTGCCAGGTGGTGGCCGGGGCCAGGTGGTTGGCGGTGCCAGGTGGTGGCCGGAGCTTCTGGGCTGTGTGCACCTTTGCTGCATCCAGGGGCCATCCCCTTCTCAGACACCACAGTCCCTAAAAGCTGAGGGGTGCTGCGCTGTGGGATTTCATACTTGTTTTGCAGTTGGCGAGGGTAACAGTCTGTTGTGATATTTAATAAGCTCCATTTCTGTTCTGAATATGAAGAGAACCGTCTCTCACCAAAGAAGGAGGGGCCCAGGGAAGGGTCTTTCCTTGGGCAGATGCCTTTGTGTCACAGAGAGAAATCCGGATGGATTCATGGGACACCCTGAGATCCCTCGGACACAGCCTACAGCATCTCGCACAGCCCTGACCCCTTCCTCAGTATGTCACCTGGTCTCCTGCCGCCTCCCAGCACAGTTTAATCTGTGCAGTTAGCTCGCCCAGGAAAACTGTCCTGCAGGGTCCGAGCTGATGTCCCCAATAAGCTAATGGGGCAGCAGAGGCACCTCTTGGTTCTCTCCTTAGAGGGTGTTTGCTTAGGGGCTTAGTGCTGTGTTCCCAGCCCCAGGGCTGGGCGTGGACTCATTTGGGAAAGTAGCAGCTTAAGATCTTTATTTGGCTTTGTCAGCACAGGGAGAATGCCCCTGAGCAGCTCAGAGAGGCAGCCATTCTTCCTGGCACCTGCCTCCGGTGGTCCCCACCCCACCCAGGCTGACCGGAACTGGCTTTTCCAGCCCAGGGGGCTATCTCTCACCAAGGATCTGGTGCTCCCCTCCCCTCAGCTTCTGTTTTCACATGTGGACACGAAAACCACAGTCTTCATTTGTTTATAACAGCTCTTGGGTGAGCACCCTGAGTCTGCGCTGCCCCCCACCCTGTGGAAAGCTCCTGGAATTCACGTGGCTGATTTCAGAGCCCTTTAGTGTCACCTTTGCTTAGAAGCAGAAGGTGGTCCTTGCTCCTACTCTTCCTCACATCTAACCTGTCACTAGCGGTACTTTCTTCCTTCAAAATGTGTTTGAAATGAGCTGCTCGGTCATTGTCACTCCCCCTCCCGGTCACATCTCCAGAATGGCATTGATTTGTACTCACCTTTTTGAAAAGGTACTTAGGGTGGCCTTTAAATGAGACCTAAATGTGAGCGACAAAGGAGACAAGGAAGACCTGAACCGTAATATGGAGCCAGGAGTTGGCCTAAGAAATGGCTCTCAGATGGCTGGCCACGATCCTCAGCTTCCTGTCGGCCTTCACCCAGAGGCCAGCCTCAGTCACACAGCACAGAGAGAGCACGACTGCCCTGGGGTCCCAGAGAGAGGGTGGGCGGCCATGCCCCGGCGTGTAGAGCGCACTTCCAGGAAACTCATGGTTAATCCAGCCTTTTTGGTAAAGAATCCTTTTCTAAAAACAAAAGGTAAAATTATGACTCTCATCCAGATATAATGGTAAGGATTACATCTCCTTAATGATCATTTCACTCATTGTTAATGAGAGAACCTTTGGTTCAAAGGAGAAGTGAAAAGAACGCAAGTTTACTTGGAATAAAGGGATGTCGAGATGAATATAAAAATAAGTAGGGCCCTACCCCATTTGGCTCAGTATATAGAGCGTTGGCCTGCGGATTAAAGGGTCCCGGGTTCCATCCCGGTCAAGGGCACATGCCCGGGTTGCGGACTCCATCCCCAGGGGGGCGGTGTGCAGGAGGCAGCCAATCAATGATTCTCTCTCATCATTGATATTTCTATCTCTCTCTCCCTCTATCTTCCTCTCTGAAACCAATTTTAAAAAATTGAAAACAAAAATAGGCAGGAAGTATGTGATGGGAGATAGAGAACCAAAGCTCCAGAATCTCCACCCAAAAGCATGTATTCTCACGCCCATGGTCAAGAATGTTACTGCATTGCTACCTTATCTATAATTTACAGAGTTGCAAAATATCTCAGAGGCAATAAAAGGCTGGAGTCAGATAGACAGCAGTGCACGGCTTCCGCTGGAGACACCTAGTAAAATGTCTTTATATTTTCTTGTATCAGTCTTCAGTAGGCTCAGGAAGTTTATCACCAGCTAAAAGCCCAAATAGGTTTCATCTGTGCTGCTGGGAAGCACTGCCTCCCCGCTCCTAATACATTTGCATGTCACTCATCTCCATTCACATGTGGCTTCTCATGGCCTCTGAGACCAAATTCAAATTCTTGCTTCATTATTCGTTCACCCTTTATTCACCTAAAAATCATTTGTTTTTGCCACAATGCAAATAAGACACAATCCAGTCCTCAAAGCTTCCAGGACTGTAACAGCAGATAGATAAAAGCTGTGCTAACTGTGAGTGTGTGGCGCAGGGAGAATGTTGAGGGTGGTGGTCGGGAGAAGGAAGCAAGGACTGCTAACCCAGATTGAGAAAGGGATGAGTCTCATCGAAATGTATTAGACCAGTGGTTGGCAAACTGTGGCTCGCTAGCCACATGCAGCTCTTTGGCCCCTTGAGTGTGGCTCTTCCACAAAATACCACGTGCAGGTGCGCACCTACAGTGCGATTGAAACTTCCTGGCCCATGTGCAGAAGTCGGTTTTCGGCCTGGGCAAGTCTATTTTGAAGAAGTGGCGTTAGAAGAAGCGGGGGGCGGGGGGGTGGAGGGGGTGGACATATAGAGAGGATGAACGAAAGGAGATAGACGAAACAAGTATACAAGACCAGTGTGGATGGGAGAGTTGGAAGGGGTCGACCTCAGTGAACCTACCTCAATCAGATTGAGGACGTTTTTAGCAAAGGTCAGCTTAGGAGTACCCTAATTAAGCTAATAAAATGTACATACCTATATAGTTTAAGTTTAAAAAATGGCTCTCAAAAGAAATTTCAATCGTACTGTTGATATTTGGCCGACCACTGTATTAGACGAAGGAGGACTGGAAAGAATGCTCTCGGAGGGGGGAAGTCTATGGGGAGGACGGGTAGGGAACTTCAGGACCCACTTGAGGAATCATAGGGCCTTGTCTGTAGTTGGGGTGAAGCAGAGTTGGGTGCAATGGTGAGAAAGGAAGTGGGGAGCGCAGAATTCACTTCAATGGTAGGCTCAATATTCTGAGAGTTGGTGCCGATTTGGCTTCTAGGTTTTGCTTTTGGAATGATGTCTGTGAGTAGAAGCTGTGTAGATAGAGGGCAACCCAGCTTGTTTTCCAGTCTTTCCAGTATTGCCCACCATTCCTAAAAACACAAATACAGACAAAAATCTTCAGTCCAAGCTAAATGGCTCAATTACTGCTGTATAGTCCTAAACTGAGGTATATTTTGTCCTTGACTTCTTCATTTCCACCTTACCTTTAGGTCCAGCTCAAGGAAGCTTCGATTGTCTCAAAGGACACAAATTCTGGGTGCTGCTTTTCCGCAGACATCATTTTGGACCAAGTAAACAATATCTATGGGTAAACTTCCTTAGTGTGGAATCTCTTTCTAAATACACAATATGTCCCAGGAAGGCAAGAATTATCCCTATATCCATACACACCTGCCTTGTCACTGATTCCCTGACCACCCCTGAGAGATATTACATTTACATTTTTAGTCGGCTTTCTTCCTGCTCCCTGTGAGAGGCGTTGGGGTATCTTACTCCATCATCACTTGATGGACACCTGGGAATCAAGACAGAATTTAATAATCATTGAATCAAAATAATAAGTAGAATAATAATTAATATAAGTCAGGTAATTAGAGTCATTTTCTCATCATTATTAACTGCAACCACTTATTAGTTTGAATAGGGAAGATGGTTTATTACTGGCCACCAGAGGTGGGGCATTCAAGGTTTGTGAGTGAGATATGTCACAGCTTGCTTCTGTCCCACAGGAGACATAAGGAACACTGGTCTCATGCCATGCTTGTTCTTTGCTTGAGCTTCTAATTCAGGTTCAAGACCTTCTTTATGGGAAGGGCCTCTTAATGTAATTGTGTCACTTAATGTAATAGGTCTGATGACACATAAATGTTGCTCTAGAATTAACTTTGGGCGTCGGGATACTGAGATCATCACCATTTTCAAACCTGGCCCAAATGGCAATTTATTATTCCAGGTTGCCCCCAATTCTCTTTACATAGTTACACTGTGACCCCTAGTCATTAGCTTTACACATTGCCCACTCATTCCCTTCATTCAACAAATATTTTTAAGTGTGTCCTATGCCTGGTGTTTTACTGTTTTTCTTGTATTCCTTTTGAAGATAAAAATCTTTAAGAATCACAGTGCCAACAAATAACAAAACAAAACATAGACGGCAATACATTTCAACCAAACATTTTGTTCTTATAAATAGTCATTAGGCCAACCAGTAAGAATAGTTACAGGGTTAGTTATTCATTCAGGCTAATGCAGGGTAAAAGGCTAATCTTACTTGCAATTCTTCACAGCTCTCTCACTAACCATTTAGTTATTTGATCTCCTTGGTGCTTACAGTTTTGTCCCCTTGTGGGAGTTGTGGGATGGGGAGGGAGAGCTCCATCTAAAGTATATCATCTGCCAAAGCGTTCTCAGAGCATGTACGGCATAAAGAAGGGATGTCCTCAAGTAACAGTATTTAATCATTGCTTCAGCCTCCAACATGTCCATCTTCTGTTCTTAGACATGAAACACACAAGGCAAGCAGTTCTCTGTATAATAGTCTGTTGCAAATTTATAAGAAATGGTTGACCATACAATGAATGAGTGAGGATTTGGGGAAGTTAGTCTTCCTTTTCTCCTACTGAAAGTGGACTCTGAGAAACTTCCATTACTTCCCAAGCCGAGAATTCCAAAAAGGGTCTGCGAGGGGGGCTTTGATGGATGTCCTTGGAGGACGCATTGGCATTGCCGTGTCGCTGATTTTCTTTGGACACCTTTTGGTCGGCTTCAAACACTGGGTCAAGCCAACTGGCAAGAGGAAGTACTGAGGACGAAGAGGAGGGCGAGATAAGAAACAGCAGCTTTTTCTTTGTCAGCAGATCCTCCAAGTTCACAAATCCCTTGGATGTTCTCTCTGGGTAGAAAGTACTTCTTTTCTCCTCTAAAATGTTCTTGAAGTATTTAAAGCCTGTGATAAGAAAAGTTTATTTGCACTCATTTCCCTTTGTTTTAGCTTAACTCAAACTTCTGTCTCAAGATTTTTATTGACCTAATTTACTTTATACTGTTTTCAGTTGATAACCATAAAATGGGGTTGTTTGTCGAAGGAGGAGGGAAGCGGGGAGCAGGACTGAGCCATTATCTTGGACTTAAGTCAAGAGTTGATGGGTTTTTCTTTTCCCAAACTCCTCCCGGGCCCCACGGTGAGGACGCAGGAAGGCGAGTGATTCTATCGGGCCTTCCCGGTGGGTCCGGTTTCAGCTCTTGGGCTGTTTCTTTTCATCAGCCAGGACGGACCTCTTCCCCCTAAACTGTGGGGGGTTTGCTCCTTGTAAACCCCGTTCCCTGCCATGTTATAAAAAGGGAGAGTCCTCCAAAGAGGGCTGTGTTTGTATTAAAGATCGCCTCGTTTCCCACTCCTCTTCAGCTTGTAAAGGGGACCACAGTTTTGTGACCCCAAAATGATGCCTGTTGGGGTATTGATTTTTATGCTGGTTGTTAAGACACAAAACGCTCAGTAAGAACCTTTAACCCTCCCCGTTTCCTGCCTAAGAGATTCAGAGGGAAAGGCCTGCTCCGGGAGGGAATCTGGCCGCATGCACCTTAGAGGTAACTAGGGAGGCTCCAGGCAGGCCTAGTAGCAGGATTCC
>NW_006290024.1:1394672-1396580 GCF_000327345.1 Myotis davidii | reverse complement strand
CCATCCCCCCACCACCTAACCCCCCACCCACTGTGCCCCATTGTTTCTGGGCTACTGAGCAAGAATTTGCCTGCCACAGTGTACTGTTCTTTTTAGCTACCTGTAAATTGCCTATTCTTCCTCCTGAAATCCCATCTCTGTCCCCTTTTCCTTTGTCCATAAGGGCATATTCAACCTCAACTGCCCAGTGCCTCTGTGGGCCTCATACCTTATAGCACCCCTGGCATGTGCATCTGTAGTAAACTTTGTACATTTCCTCAGTACTCTGTCTGTTCATTTCCTAGCCCAGCCAGAACTGGAAGGTGGGAGGAGAGTATTTTTTTCAGTCCCCACAAGGGGACCATCCCATTCATCAGTGACAGGGACCCAGGAGAGAAGCTGGGTCTTTGTCTTCAGGGTCCTACTGGGTCCTAAGAACAGTCCAAATAGGGGATTCTCCATAGAGCAAGTGGTGAATTTCAGGAAATGAAGACTCTTTCAGATACTGGTTTTTGCATGAGACTTTGGGTTTAAGAACCAATTTAGTGTTTCTTTTTCCTTAGCAGTATTTCCCTAGGTATATTCCTTGTATTTGGAGCCATATATCAAAGGAGATAATAGAGGGGATATAAATGGATTCATTCCACTTTACTCATGGCTAGGGTTTTGTGCTATAAAAGCATATTCATCTACAAATTATATTTGAGTTTTAGTGTGTGTGTGTGTGTGTGTGTGTGTGTGTGTGCGTAAAATAGGACAAATATTTCCATTTTACAGATGAGGAAAGACAGCTCAAAAGTGTTAGGAAACTTACCCAAGGCCACGCAGCCTGGCCTACTCACTTTTCTTCCTACTCCACCCAGCACCAGGCTACTTAACAAATGGGTGATTGGTTTAGGGTACACTTGACATTGATCTGTATCTGAATTATGTTCTGGGTTGGTCTACAGTATGATACTATAGACTCTTAATGCCCCGGAGATACACATACAAATTCAGTCATCAAGTATTTATAAAGGTTCTTCTTTAACTCTGCCAACTTGTGTCAAACTACTGCTGGCTGAAGGAGGAGGTGGAACAGGGATGATGGGAGAGTGAGATTGTAAAGGTCACCTTAGAGAATTTCAAAGCTGAAGAACACCCTTTTAAACCAATGCACTGATTTTTATACATAGGGAAACTGAGTTCAAAGCTCGAAGTATTGGTCCATGTCAGGCTCCTGTCAGTGGCAGGCCAGGCCAGGAACCCACAATTTCCCATGCCCAGTGCCCTGTACTGTGGCTGAAGGTCTGGAAGCACCCGCCTCCCTGCAGTGTTTTCATTCACTCTGGGTTGGCTGGTGGTGCTGAGTAGATGGAAGCTCTTGGGTGAAGGTCTTACAAACATCCGCACTGAGTTCCCCAGAGCTGTTTGGGGTGCAGCAGGAGCTGGGAGAAACTGCGGAAGCACAGAAAACACTGGGTGCCGCTGTGCAGGGGGAGGGCTGACCCTTTGTTGCAGGGAAGGAACCTACACAGAGCCGGGCTCCCACCATCCCCGGGGTCAAGGCGCCGGTTCCAGACAGAGCCAGCCCTGAGCATCCCGAGGGGAGGCAGCAGTCCCCGCGGAGGGGGGCCTGGCTGAATGGCTGCCCTGGGGCCTGGTGCCCCTTCTCCTTATTCCTGGGCCCTCTGCTCCCCTCTGTCCAGTGGCAGGGCTGATTTCACTGTCTAAAGTCTGCTTCTCAGAACACTTTTTTCTTCCTTTCTCTTTTTCTCATGATCAAAACAACAACAATTTTTTTTTTCTTCTTCAGGAAACGGACACATTACTCTGATTTCACTGATTTGTCCCAGCACAGTGATGTGCAATAAACATGAGCGATGCCCCGGAGAGCTCCCACACAAAAGGCTATTAGCTTTTAATTGAAGCCCGCCCCCCATCCTGCCT
>NW_006290024.1:1389917-1393995 GCF_000327345.1 Myotis davidii | reverse complement strand
CCCTGCAGGAACAGGAACCAGGCCTTTGTGCAGCGGGTCTATAAGGGAGGATTCTGCCCAAATGAAAGGAGTCTTGAGTTGACCCAGAGGAGCGAGATGCTCTTTTGTGCCCCACCCCCTTATGGCATTCACAGGCCTTTCATTTTCTGAGCAGTATTGAAAGTCGGGGACAATGGAGGCCAAATCCTGGTGCTGGAGGTTGGGGGCTGGGAGTGGAGAAGAAGGGAAGGCTGGAAGGGGAGGAGGAGGGCTGGGGCTTTCTCTTTTTCTCATGATCAAAACAACAACAATTTTTTTTTTCTTCTTCAGGAAACGGACACATTACTCTGATTTCACTGATTTGTCCCAGCACAGTGATGTGCAATAAACATGAGCGATGCCCCGGAGAGCTCCCACACAAAAGGCTATTAGCTTTTAATTGAAGCCCGCCCCCCATCCTGCCTCCCCCCCCCCCCCCCTGCACAGGAACAGGAACCAGGCCTTTGTGCAGCGGGTCTATAAGGGAGGATTCTGCCCAAATGAAAGGAGTCTTGAGTTGACCCAGAGGAGCGAGATGCTCTTTTGTGCCCCACCCCCTTATGGCATTCACAGGCCTTTCATTTTCTGAGCAGTATTGAAAGTCCAGGACAATGGAGGCCAAATCCTGGTGCTGGAGGTTGGGGGCTGGGAGTGGAGAAGAAGGGAAGGCTGGAAGGGGAGGAGGAGGGCTGGGGGATCCCATCCTTTGTTATTTTTCTTCTTTCCTACCCATTACCTTAGAAAAGGGGGGGGGGGGAAGTTTTAATGAATGATGACATCACTTCCGGTAGCCCACTGCTGGGCTTCAAGACCCAAGAGGCATTGGGAACAGACTATTTACAATTTCATTTTAAATGATTTTAAACTGTCCCAAGGGAGTTCTTTGATATGCAAACATCTCCCCCAAACGGAGATAATTATTGATGGAGAGTAGCCCTTTGAAGAGGAGCTCAGAACTGGTGGGCTGAGTCTTCCCACCCAAGGAAGGAGGTTCCCCATGAGAAGGGACTGTGCTGAGACACGTTTTCCTCCCGCCGCCTCCCGCCTCCGGGGAAGAAAGCTGCTTTCAAGAAGAAGCTTCCCAGGGTCCCAGCTCACAGCTGCAGTGCCGACTCAGGAGCAGGCTCCTGCCGTAGTCTGCATCAGGTGTTCGGGGAAGAGGGTCGGTTTTGTCCCTGTGTCTGGTCTGGGAGGAGAGAGAATAGGCTATAGCGTTTATCTTTCCTGCTGTGATGTATAAGGCCAGGAGGTGGAAAGACACCCAGCAGTGTTTGGGGTGCCGATTGCGGTGGATACTTAGGGCTGGTACTTGGCTTCCACAGAAGATGAGGATAGGCTGGCCCACACTTGTCACCAGAGAAACTCCTGTGAGTGGACCTGAAATGACTGTGTGCCCACTCTTTCTCTTCCCCCAGACTTTTCCTTTGAAAAGCCTCTGGTCTGGAGCCCCAAGTGCCCTCTGACGACTGGAGGAGACGCCCCTTCCCACACCTCTAGGCCTCACCCCTCCAGAGCCTGCCCCTCTAAGTCTCGCCCCTCCAGCGCCTGCCCCTCTAGGACTTGCACCCCTAGGACTTGTCTGGCAGCTTGGAGTTCACATCTTGGAAACATCACCTCCCTCCATGTCGCACGTCACCTTCCCTCTAAGTCACCTTTCCATGCCCAGCTGTCCCCCCTCCTGTTCAAGTGGCCATATAAAGAATGTCCAAATCTGTAGAGAATTTCCATGAGTTTACTTGAGCCAAGCTGACGACAGTTGCCAGGAAGCAAAATCCCAATGGGTTGAGAAAATGCTCCTGAGAATGGCAGTTTTGCAGCTTATTTTATAAATTACAATCAAAGGAGAGGCATGGGGACAGTTACATGAAACTCCCTGGTGGTAGGCTGAGGAGGTGGGAGAAAGCAAAAGGGGAAATCTCTGGGATTGGATAAAGAGTAAAAGGAGAGGCACACACTTCCCTCACATTGGTGGGTACAGCATAGTTAATACAGCTCATAGGGACGGTATGTGGGGAGCAGGATAACAATGAGGGGCTCTGTGGGCTCCTGCTCTGGTGGGAGGTGGTGCCTTGAAGAGTCTGGAAAAGGGGTTACCCTGACATTCCAAAGGTATGCTATCCTAGATGCAAAAAGACAGTAGACAGGCTCAGTTAAGGGAAAGACTGACCTTTGTCAAGGAAGAAACTGGCCTAGGACATAACCATCCACCTGACTTGCTTTTAGTCAGGAAGCTTTCATTTCAGACCTCCTGTGTGGTTCCTTTAGGTCTCTAGTTTGTAAGGCAACCATGCAGGCCTCCCCTGAACTTCTCAGGTTTAGTATGTGGCCTGTTTTTCGTCCACACGAGTCAGCCAGCTGAATGAGTTTCCTGACCTCCCTGTGCTGGGGAGACTGAGGCACTCAGCTAATGGTGAGCCCAAAACAAAGCCCTGGCTTCTCTCTGGTCCCAGTCCCTCACTTCCTCCCCGGGGACTCCCAGGGTGCCTCCTGAGGCCTCTGGGCCCTGGAAGGGAGGGGTTTGGGCCCCAATTCTGCCAGGTAGTCAGAAATCTCCCTAACCCAAGGGCATCCTTTCATCAAATAACACTTTTAGAAATTTTCAAGACAGAAAGTTTGATTTTTTGTTCTTTGTCCTGCATATCTTAGGTTAAGACATGCTACCTTATACAAATCTCATTTTTACCTGGGAGCGAAGGTTTTCTTTCTTCCCAGTGGTTGGGGGAAGGGGCCAGTGTGTTAGGCAGAGCAGGCCATCTGAGCCCAGGCTGTGGAGGAAGCTGAGTCTGGGGAGAGGATGGGATGAGAGTGTGCACTGCTGGTGGTTGTGGGGCTAAGGGCGTGAGGGCATGAGGCCTGTTCTTCCCCCAGAGAATACCAGGGTTCATAGAAGAGATTGTGTTTTTAGAGTAGTTTTAGATTCACAGCAAAGTCAAGCAGAAAGTACAGAGGTTTCCCACATGCCCTCTGCCCTCCACAAGCACAGCCTCCCCCACATCCTCCTCCCCAAGTGGTACGTTCACTATAATGATGCACTGCAGTCCACTGTGGGTACATCATGCCACTCACAGTCCACGGTGCACGTCAGGCTCACTCCTGCTGCTGTGCACTCCGTGGACTTAGACCAATGTGTGAGGGCGTGTCCACCATTGTAGCACCCTGCAGACTGTTCCCTGCCCTCAGTCCTCTGTGCTCTGCCTGCTTTGCCCCTCTCTCCTAGTCCCTGGGGATTCCAGTGCTTTTGAGTTTTGCTGCTGATATTTAAGAGGCTTACAGGATCCTCAAAACAATGGCACTTTCTTTATTTTGTCCTTTTTAGGGGGTGTGTTTATTTCCTAGCCCACTTGGGACTGTGGATGTGAGGTGGCTTGGTGGCTTGGTTGGTTTGTTAGTTTTTGCGGGGGAGAGGGATTTAACCCCTGGGCTCCCCATTCTGCTGTCTGTGGAGACTTTCCTTGTTGCACTTTGGTTTTGGGAAATCTTGGCGGCTGGACTAGGGCTCTGTGCAGAAGCTAAAGTGGAGCCGAGGGCCCGTCGCCAGGGCAGCTCCTCAGAATGGGCCCGCCCTGCGCAGTTCCAGGCCTGGCCTCTGAGGCCTGGAGAGGCCGCGGGGCCAGGGACACGCCCAGGAGAAGCAGAACTCCAAGTCCTTCTGTTTCACCAGCAGTAAATAACTTTATGTCAACACTTCTAAGTCTCTATTGATTATTTTTCTCATTTCAATCAATATTTTTCTCAAAACTTTATGGAAAGGAGGCCTCGGCCGCCCTGGCTATGGGTGAGGCGCCTGTCCTGAGCACCAGCTGCTCGGCCTTTGCCCAGAGAGCACATGGCGGAGGCTGCGGACAGTGGACCTGCCTCCCGATGGCGGTGGTGCTGCTACACAGCCCTGTGCGTTCGTCAAAATTCACAGAATTGGATTCCAAAAATGATTATTTACTATATGGTAGTATAGGAGCTTAAAATGTTGATTTTAAAACAGAAAAATACATCTTTGTAACCCAGAACATATGGGGTTTTTCTGCAACCAAGCAAAGAAGTCATCTCCCAAAGCGGAGGGGAA
>NW_006290024.1:1368873-1389900 GCF_000327345.1 Myotis davidii | reverse complement strand
ACCCCCCTCCCCGCCGCCCCCAGCATGGTAGTGGTGTGCCTCCCCTCTGAGGTTCATCCCCTCCGTCATCTGTTTTGTGTGAATGTCTCTGCATCTCTTTGGCTGTGGCGAGGTGGGTTCCAGCCATTGTTCTCCCCTTTTCCTGTGCAGTTTGCCACTTCCCTAAGTCCAGGTGCTGACTGGGCGCAGGCATGTGGCCCGAGGAAAGAAAGAGAGAATTAGGGCAACGTTTGCTGCCGGAGAACATCCGCATTACAGGGCTTTTTACGTTGGTTCATGTGAATTTCCTCCTCACTGAGGCCTGGGGCTTGTTTAAAATATTCTGCTTCCCGTGGTCACACACAGGCCCCGGGGACCTGGAAGGTTCCGTGTAAACTGCTTCTGGGAAGCCCCGTGACAGCCAGTCCCGGCGAGAATTCCCCTCCCGTCCCGGGCCCGCTTCCTGGCGGCCTCTCCAGCCTGGCACCCGGGAAAACCCGCTCTGGGACTGAGGCTGGAGATTCCCACCCTGACTCTGGCTGCCGTCTCCTTACTCACCCGCCTGGAGAGGAGAGAAGGGGAGAAGGGCGCCATGGGCATATTTGACATCAATTCATGTTCGTTTCATGGGCTCTTTTTAAAATGAATTGGGTTGCATTGTAAGCCACAGACCCTGGCAAAGCAGATGTCAGAGAGTCCGGGGCTGGCCCTGCTCTTCGCTGGGGAGTATTCCTGTTGGTGTTGGTGTCTAACTTTTGATGATGAAAGAATTAGATGGATCTGTGAGCCTTTCACTATCACGGAAGTACAGATGGCCGTACCCTCCTTCAGGTTCCTTCAGTTTGCCCCCTGTGTTTTGCTGGTAGCTCCATTTGTATCTGATCACTATCTGTGTGTGTGTGTGTGTGTGTGTGTGTGTGTGTGTGTGGCACCTGCATTCGGCTTGTTCTGGCTATTTGTCCTCCGCAGTTTGTGGACCACCGACCAGGCATCCCCTCACTCCCTCTGGGACCTGGTCCGCTGTCAGCTGAGAGAGTATGACCTTCACTCTCTAGATTTAACTCTGGTCCTTTGATTCAATAAGTCTTGGATTAGCTGAACAACATTAAGTTTCATTCACAATATTGTTTTCTCAATTCCCCCACCCCCCGCGATGGTGTCTCCTTTGAGTGGCCATGGGTATCAGCGGAATTAACGACCGAAGGACAGGGCAGATACCACAGAATACTGACTTCACCCCCTGCTGCGCGCCATCCTCTCAGAGAATCTGTGTGGGGCCTCGCCACACGGGCCGGACTCAGGTGGTCTGGGGCCAGGCCCAGGCCCAGGCATCTAGTTCAAATGCCCTGAGATTCAGGGTGCAAGCAGGGGTGAGACTGGCTGCCACAGGGCCCGTCACTTTCCCGTGAAGATCCTGGAACACACTGACCGCCTGCACACCCCTGTCAACCCTCCCGGTTCTCAGCTCCTAGGCTCTGAGATCCAGTGTTCCTGGGCGTTCCCTGGGCTTGGCAACCCCAGGCCCAGGCGGGAGGACCAGCCTGCTCACCCGCAGGTCTTCCTGAGGCAGTGGGAGCCCCTCTGCTCTCCGTCCTGGGTGTCACCTGCATCGCTGCCTAGCATCTTGTGGGGAGCACTAGAGACACTGTGCAGCCCCCTCGGCTTCACAAGCACCCAGTGGTCCCATGTGCCAGGTGCCAGAGAGGTGTCCCACCTGGTAACGAGGGAGGAGGCCGGGCAGGGGCGTGGGGGGAGGGCTGGGCAATGACTGCTGAGAGTTCAGGCCCCACAGAACGCAGGAGTACGTGAACCTCAGAGGTCTGTTGTTCCAAAGTCTGGCTCATTTCTGGACAATTATGATTGCAGTCATCTGATTCTAGCACTGAAACACCTATTATTAAGATCCTAATCTATGAACAAGAGAAAAAATAGGTATTTAAAGGGAGGACAGGTGTGTGGTGCTGTGCGCTCCTCATCGTATTAAGAAGAAAAGCACGGGAGGTTGAGAGGAGAGGGTCAGGGCAAAAGGAAGGGGACGCTTCCCATGGGCTGACGCTAGCTCCCAATCCTGCCGCGCAGGTGAAGGTCAAATAGGATAATGTTGTGCACACGCTTTGGAGCCCAAGCAAGTCACTCTCTCTTCTTTAGCCTCAGTTTCTTCAGGAGCAAGTTGGGGACTGCAGTACCCACCTCAAAGGCCTGTTGTGCACGGTTAAATCAGATAACGTGTGAAAAGTCCTCTGTGAGCTCCTAGCTAATTACTAGGTATGGCTATCAGTTTGAGAAATTGGCTTTCATAATGAGCAGCTCAATTAACCTGCAACCTCCCTGCTGGCTTACTCTGGAGGCTTTCCTGGGGCCGGACCCGACCACTGCTGGGATGGGCGTGTGAGGGCCCACGTGATGGGCTCACCCTTGGCCACGGCCTCAGGCTTCTTCTCTGAGTCACTGTTGTGCTCAGAGCACCTTTGAGTCTGAGGGCAGGCGAGTGAGGCCAGTGAAAGGAGGGGAAAGGGAAGTGAGTCAAAAGGAGTTTGCTCCAGGACCAAAAGATGGGTGGTGGGAGAAGAGCGGCTGAGGGGGGAAGGAGCCTTGCGGAGATTGTCTGCAGGTTCTGTGCCAGGAGCAGTACCCACACTGCTCAGTCTGCTCTGTGTTCCCCGGGGCGGGGGTGGGGGGGGGAGCGGAGGGGGGCTGAGACACCAGCTCCGTGGGAGCCCAGCACCTGTGTACAGGAGGAGAAATAATTCCCCTCCACCCTTCTGAGCTCTTGGCTGAGATCTTTTCTAAGAAAAGACAGATTAACAGGAGAAAAACAAACAGAAGCTTATTAACATGTATACCTGCTGCACATATGGGAGAGTCCCAGGAACACTTATTAACATGTATACCTCCTGCACACATGTGAGAATCCCAGGAACACTTATTAACATGTATACCTGCTATACACATGGGAGAGATCCAGGAACACTTATTAACATGTATACCTGCTGTACACATGGGAGAGTCCCATTAACATGTATGCCTGCTATACACATGGGAGAGTCCCAGGAGCACTTATTTACATGTATACCTGCTGTACACATGGGAGAATCCCAGGAACACTTATTAACATGTATACCTCCTGCACATATGGGGGAGACCCAGGAACACTTGTTAACATGTATACCTGCTATACACATGGGAGAGTCCCAGGATCACTTATTAACATGTATACCTCCTGCACATATGGGGGAGACCCAGGAACACTTGTTAACATGTATACCTGCTGCACACATGGGAGAGACCCAGGAACACCTATTAACATGTATGCCTGCTGTACACTGAGCAAATCCCCCAAATGGCCTAAACCACCAAGTTAAACACCCTCTCCAGCTAAGACAGAAGATGCTGGGGAGGGGCAGTCAGTTACGGAGGTGAGGGGAAAAACAGGAAACAAGGCTAAGGTTGCCCTGCAGGTTGCAGTCCTGCCTTCTCCATTTAGGGGATTTCTGCAGATTTACTTGTGTCTTCTTCCTGCTACAGAGAGGACACCCTCACTAACGGACATTTCCCTTGTAAATGTGAAAGTCTCCCATGAAACAACTTCTACTTGGTTTTCGGAGCTTCTCCGTGTCTGCTGTGTCTTACACACAACCAGCCTCAACTGATCCTCGTGCCAAAGACACACATTCTGGGGTGGCGTGTCTGTTCCTTTCACCTGCCTGGAAGCGTCCGGGAAGCCAGCAAGGGGGCACGGGAGGCATTTGTGGAAATGATGGGAACCTAGTTGTGCTTCTCACCCATCAGCCACTCGTTGGCTGCCACCAAGCATGCCGAGGGGATGGACAGTAGGGCCTTAGGTGGACCAGGCTGAGAAGTTGGTGTCACAGCTGTGGTTCCCTGGCTGTTAGTGTGATGATGAAGGAAAGCCCTGAGGGTCCCTGAGCTTTTGGATCTATGTGGACAAACGCAGACCCTCCTGGGGAGAGGGGTCCCCTGGAGCTGGGAACCAGGATGGCTTGGGTGGCTGCAGGCAGTCAGGCACAGGTGGTCTGCCCACGGCTCAGAGAGGCTGGTTAATGGTTGAGGAGGCTTTGCCTTTGGACTGGCGGCCAGGGAGGCTCTCCGGTGTCCTTTGCACCAATCCTTTGGTGTGGTTTTTATTCCCAGCTGCCCGGGTAGCCATTGTGTGCACACCTGCCAGGCTTTACCTTGACGCTGCAGGAACGCAGGCGGCAAAGGTTCTGTGGTTGTTCTGGAGCCCGGGCCGGTTGAGAGCAGAGCCCGCTGTCCCACATCTTTGCCTCCCCATTGCCCATCTGTGAGGATGGACCGTGTGAGGGACCCGTGCATGAACCTTGCCTCCTTACTTCCTTGCCCAGATCCTGTCAACAAGAGACCACTGAGTACATTTTCTAGCACCACCTAGCTACCAGGCCTGGTACCAAGGCTAGGCTCACAGTTGTCTTGAAAACAGTAAGTGGTGGAAACTATTGTGTTTCTCATATTTCCGATGAGGAAGCTGATGTATGGACAGGTTAATGACCTATGACCTATGCAGGGCCACACGCCTGAATCAGGGGTCAGATGGACTCTCTTCCCCACTCCCCCACCCCCCCATCCCTGGCATGGCTCTGAATAACTTTGGGGGTTAGGTTTCCTTCAAGGAGGTGTTAGCACTTTAATTCTGACTATTAGCCTCTGGTAGGCTGTCCAGTTGCAGAGGCTTAACATGGCGCAAAACTTGGACTTTATCTGAATCGCCCTGCTTTGGAGTGAAATGCAAAATAAGTTGAGAGTCGGATTCTCTTTAATCCTCCATCACATTAGCTGCTGACATGGCTGCAGTAATCTAAGTGATTAATGGGCAAAGTGGGTCAATCAGCTTAAGCTAAAGCCAGGGCTGGGCTGCAGGCAGAGCTCCAGGGCTAGCACCTCCTCTGCTGGGGGTGGGAGGGGAGGAGGGAGCACTCGCCAGGGAGTCCCCTAGCTGGCAGTGAGAGTGAGTTTATGCCATGATTTCCATAAATGTGTGTAATATCGGAGTTGGGTCTCAGTAGATTAGGAGTGGCTTGAAGCTGGAAGTTTAGAATGTCCTGCTGAGAGGTAAATATTTGCTCAAAAATGATGTGGAAATTTTTTTTTTTCTTTTTAAAAAAATTCCTGGGCTCAGATAGGAATCAATCAATGGGGAAAAAAGAGGACATATTAATATTTTCAACAATAAAGATTTCTTAAAATTGTTGCTTAAAAAAATCTCTATCTCATAGGTAGTGGAAAATTGTACATTTGTGACCAAAATTGAGTACCCACTTAATTAACATCTCCTTTGGCTGAGCCTGTTCACCCACATGCTCAACTTTGCTCCTATCATGTGCAAGAAACTGTGTTGAACACTATGATGATGACTATATATCAAGTATATACCATATGCCAGGCATGTTCAAAACATGTTATGATCCTTAATTGTTTTGATTTTAATTAAACTCACCTGAGGTAGGCATTAAGGCATTAGCAGCTTCATTTTTACGGAGGAGGAAAAGAAGGCCAGAACGGTTGAGTAAGTTGTTCAAGGTAACACAGCTTATAAGTGACAGGGGGTCTGATTGCCAAGCCTGCATTCCTTAACTGTTAAGCCAAACTGCTTTGGTTTTATAAATCTCATAACCACTGAATAAAGTAGGTGGAATTATTCCCATTTCACATATTAGAAAGCTGAGGCTCAGAGAGCAAATAAAATACAGTCTTCCATCATTAAGTCTTTATTTACTTATTTATTTATTTTAGTGCTAATTGCTACCGTAAAGCTGGATTTTGGCCCAATTGTCATGGCCTGTATCTATTGCAGGTTGTAACAATTTGTCTACACATTTTTGCTTAAATTAGTGCTGCATTTGGATATCACACAAGTCCCTGTTTAAAAAATGGAATCTATAGTGTTTTTGGAATTTCTTGACAAGTTTGCACAGTTTATGCTTCCACTCATTGCACCCAGTGTTTTGGCTGCTGTGCCCAGCTGCCTTCAGGGATACATCTCTGGGGAAGGGGGTTTTGTCTGGTCCCTGTGATGAAGCCGGTGCAGCCTGGCGGGCGAGGGGGACATGTCTCCGCAGCTCATTGGCCCAGGCTTGGTGAGCCCCTGGAGGCAGGCCAGTGAGGGCTGTGGGCAGAGGAATCTTGGGGCCCCAGGTGCTACTATTTAGGAAAGGCACATACCCAGAGGCCCTTGGTTCTGACATCAGAGTTTGGGACCAGGTAGAAGCAGGGTACCCTGGGAAATGAGGGAGAGGTGACAGTAGGAGGGGACCTTAGAGAGATGGGTATCTTACTACCCACCTCCTAGGACAGCGGTTTTCAACCTGTGGGTTGCGACCCCTTTGGCGGTCGAAGGACCCTTTCACAGGGGTCACCTAAGATCATCCTGCATATCAGATATTTACATTACGATTCATAACAGTAGCAACATTACAGTTATGAAGTAGCAACGGAAATAATTTTATGGTTGGGTCACAACATGAGGAACTGTATTTAAAGGGCCAGAAGGTTGAGAACCATTGCCCTAGAAGGTGTCTTTCTGTTTCAATGCATAGTGTCTGGCCTCCAAACTTCAGGTGGGACAGTAATGGATCTTTCAGCTCAAAAATTCTGCTTGCAATTTTTTCGTATTTCTACAGCTGTTCCCAATGAGGAGGGAGCCGGGGTTAGAAGACATTGAGAGGTGAGGCCAAAGAGGTTCACCTTCTGACCTGCCTTCGGTCTGTTCCCATCCAGATCGGCATCTACGCCAAGCACCTGGAGCACTGGCTGCGCCACTTCCCGCTCGGCCAGATGCTCTTCGTGAGCGGCGAGCGGCTCATCAGCGACCCGGCCGGCGAGCTGGGCCGCGTGCAGGACTTCCTGGGCCTCAAGAGGATCATCACCGACAAGCACTTCTACTTCAACAAGACCAAGGGCTTCCCCTGCCTGAAGAAGGCCGAGGGCAGCAGCAAGCCCCACTGCCTGGGCAAGACCAAGGGCCGGACCCACCCCGACATCGACCCGGAGGTGGTGCGGAGGCTGCGCGAGTTCTACCGGCCCTTCAACCGCAAGTTCTACCAGATGACCGGGCACGACTTCGGCTGGGATTGAAGGCACCTGGCCCGGGTCGCTTACCACTTGGCTTATATATTGAGAGAGATTATATGTATGTAAAATGTACAGAAATATATTTTATAATAATTTATTTTTAATTCATAAGCAATTAATTCACTAAGCTGCCTAGCCACACTCTTTAGAGTTACCTTCATAATCTGTTAACATTCCAAAGTGTTTAACTCTAATATCTTGTTCTTTTTCTCACAACTGATGGTGCTTCCATTTTCCCCTCCCTGCCCATTATATTTAAAAAGAAGAAAAGCACAACTTGAGTTTTTTGTTGTTACGGGTATGCAGCCTTCGATCGCTGTCTGAATTCACTTGCCACCTCCTGAGTGGGTCTCACATCCCCGCTTCCTGCCTGGGTACCACGCAGGAGCTGCCTCCGCAGAGCGGCGCTCTCAAAGCGGGGCCCCATGAAGCGGCTTCCTCTTCACGTGATGCCCTTTCCAAGGATGCAGATGCCCGGCCCTGGTGCTAGAGTTCTCCCTGCTCAGCGCAGGGTGTTACTGCCTCGGCAGGGACACCCACATCCTTAGAGCCTGAGCGCCAGGGCCCGTGTACTTCAGATTTTGAGTGTGAAGGATGGCCCTGCCTCTTCTTGTGCCCTAGTCCTTGTCATTAACCAGCTTGAAGTGTATGCAAATGTTAGCCCCTCTTTCCCAGGTCACGTGTGTGAGATGATCGGGTGCTGCTTTAGAAATAAAGACGGTCTCTTCTAATTTGCATGAGCGCACTATGCTCCATCCTCCGGGCAGACAGTTCTGCTGTGACACACCAAAGAATCCCCTAGGCGAGCAGAGCCATAGGCACAAACCCAGGGTGCCCAGTGTCGAGACCCAAAGGGCTCAGGTGCATCCCATGCCATCAGCGTCCACCAAGGTGCTGCCAGGTGCAGAGCCAACCGTGCGGGCACATCCCAGTGGGCTGACAGCCCAGTGGAAGAAGAGAGAAGGCCCGCAGCAGGACAGGTGGCCGGCAGGGGAGGGGAAGCCTTCCCTCCTGCTTGATGTCTGGGACTCCTCTCCTGGAACTCCTAGCTCATCTCTGATTGACAATACGGTCTGTGCAGCCAACAGCGAACAGTGAGACGCAGGAGTGGCCCCTGCACGGACGGGCTGGGAGAGTGGACCTGTGCTGCCTGATGCGTGCGCAGCTGTCCCTTTCTTAGCCGGGCCCTGGCAGTGGCTGACGGATTCATTGCTGCTGATGCAGAATGCTCTCCCCACACCTCTCTGTTGAGAGAGCAGTTGGGGATTTTTACGATGACTAGTTAATGGCAATTGGGTAACCACATAGCAATATCACATAATGACATATTCACTTTATCCTCAATTTTCAAAACCAGAATGCTTCTACCATAAAAGAATTGTTATTTGAGTTATACATTCTTCAAGGCATATGTGGAAAGATATACACATTGTCATGATAGCTGGGTTGTGATATTTACAAAGGACACTTTTTATGTTGTAAGGCATAACGTGCCCCATAGAGCAAGACAACTTATATGAAGACAAAAACAACTCAACTTTAGAAACTGATCAGAGATGTCACTAGTCTTCAGGTGATGTCTTGTTAATGACCTAGCACCGATTTAGCAAGGTTATGCTTAACAGCAGAAGTGTTCCCACTAGGTTCTGTGTGGGAGGAAGGGAATCAGACTCTGCATTCCTGAGCTGTTCTAGCCATTGCCCAGCTTTGTTACTGCCCCTACCAAGTAGGGCAGCATCTGTGCTTAGGGCATTGCCATCATTGCAATATGGTTTCCCCCTCTTTACTGCTTGGGTACAAAGATATCTGCATAGGGTGCCAACTGGTTGTGCATCTTTCCAGTAGAAGGCTCATTTGAGCCCTGGCCAGGTAACTCAGTTAGAGCATTGTCCTGGTACACCAAGGTTGCAGGTTCAATCCCCGGTCAGGGAATATACAAGAATCAACAATTGAATGAATGAATGAATGAATGAATAAGTGGAACAACAAATCAATGTGTTTTTTTCTCTCCTCCCTCTATTCTTCTCTCTAAAAATCAATAATAATAATAATACTAATAATAATAGAAGATGGCTCACCCAGCCAGCATGGCTCAATGGTTCAGTGTCGACCTATGAGCCAGGAGGTCAATATATATATATATGGCTCATTTGAAATAAAACTGAGAACACCTTTTCAGTTACAGCATAAGGTAAAAGTCAGTCTTCACATCTTCCACTTAATTGTGTCCTATCCTCTTTCTGGGCACTCCCATGATCTGCCCTCACAATGTAGAATTCCTCCTCCTTCTAGCCCCTGCCTTCTCTCCAAGCTGGACAATTTTTGATGAAGTGGTTTGTTCCCTGCCTTAAAACTGAAACAGGAAGTTTTCAGATAGAAGAAGGGTCATTTAGTCATACACACTGAAGTGGGTCAAGATTCTATTCTGGGTCAAATCCTGGAATCCCAACAGATGTCGATAATTAGCACTGAAGGACCAGAGCAAGTTTTTCTGTGTAAAACAAATCAGACTTCCTGCGCATCTGCTCATAGGGTCTGCAAGCTTGCAGTTCTGACTGATCCGGACAGGGCCCCTGCCCCACAGTAACACCCATCCTGTGAGAGCTATCGCAGGGCCCGCGCCCCCAGGTCTTCCTCCTGGAGAAGTTAGGCAACACACTGAATTAAGCCTTGGGTTCCTTCCTGTTCTAGCAACTGCAAGGCCACCAGCTTAACCTCAGCTGCCAGAAAACAAGACAAACACCCGCTCATGTTTGGCAGTTTGTCCTGGCGTGTATCTTGTGTTCCTTCCAGTTTACAGGAAGAACTCTGATAGTCATTGGGACCCTTTATTCCTCTCAGTTTTGTTCTTTCTCATTAAAAACAAAAAACATTAACAAAAACGTTGGAGGATTTTGTTGTTCTTATCTTCGTGTTTGTGCAGTGGTCTGTTGACTTGGTAGGTGGCACCTGGAAAGGCATCGAGGTATAGTGACAGAACTGGATGATGGAGGGGGAGAAGCTTCCTTCCATCAGAAGTACTTTTGAGTGACAGATAAAGGTGAGACGGTTGGAGAAACAGTCTCAGATCCTGCCAGGGTGTTTTCATAAGAAAGGAAAACCAAGGTTCTACTTTAACATGTATCTGAAATGCTGATGCAGAAGTCACTGTCTTTTCTTTTTCTTTTCAGTTTATCAAAAAGGATGGTCAATACAACTTAAAGGTGTGGTTAGATTTTTCTTCACTTTTGTAACATTAATTTATGACTGCGTTTCATTCAGCCTCATAATCTGAAATACTGTGCAAAATTTGAGCAGTGTCTCCTGTAACCTGGATGTTAGAGTAGCCAACATGTGCAAAAATTAAATCACGTATTTTGTCCTATGTCTAACACAATTTAATTTTACACAGAGAAAGACGTTTCTAGGAAAATGAAATTCTGGTAATTGATACTATTTCTTTGTATGAACAAATAAAATATATTTTACCAACTGGTGGGTACTTTTTTGTTTTACTTTGTGTTGCAGAACAATAAGGAAGTGATATTTTATTCAGTAACTAATCACACACACACACACATATACACACCACAAAGGCATCTGTGGGCAGGTTGGCCTTTCACATCTTCCACCTAATTCTGTCCTGTCCTCTTTCTGGCCATTCCCATGATCTGCCCAGCTCACGATCTAGAAAAGTTCAGAGGAGGGTGTGCAGCAAAGTGCTTGGAAAGCATACATGAGCCCTTCCTTCTTCAGGCCTCTGCCTTCTCTCCAAGCTGGACAATTTTTGATGAAGTTGTTGCCTCCCTTAAACTGAAACAGGAAATTTTCAGATAGGAGGGTCATTTAGGGTCAAGATTCTATTCTGGGTCAAATTATAAAGGGTCCAATCCCAAATCCAAGCAATCCACAAACATCAGGGCACATTTTTGTAAATGACTGAAGGATACAGGATGGGTGAGGCCTCCTGTCCTGGGAGGAGCATAGCTCCCCCAGAGGGTGTGCTGTGCGTGTGTGAGTCCAGGACACCCTGGCCACTGTGTGGGGCAGGCTTTCAGTGCTGGGTTCTGGGCAGGGTGGGTGCATGGGAGCTGCCGTGTGCGGGCATGTACATGTCAGGCATGATGGAAGCACTGGACAGGGTGGTGTTCCCGTCTCCAGTGTCTGTTATTTAGAGACCTTCCCCTGGAGCTAGAAGACAAAAAGCCTGCAGAGCCGGGCATTTCTGGCTCAGCTGCCTCAGTGTCCCTCTGCTGTTTTCCTTTGATTTAGCTCACATTCTTTATGATTACCACTCACTAGTTTAAACACTCCCTCTTTCCACTTCTGGTTGAGTTTTAAAGTAGCTGACACCAAATTAACAAGATAATGCTTAACCCCAAGAGTTCTGACTCAAAAAACCACTTTACTGAGGTATGATTGGCATACAAAAATGTATATATTTCATGTACACAACTTGATGAGTTATGAAACTTTCACCATAATCAATACCATAAGCATAGTCATCACCTCCAAAAGTTTCTTCTTGCCCTCTTATTTGTTTTTGTGATAAGAATATTTAACATAAGATTCACCCTCATAGCAAGTTTTTAAGTATTCAATACAGTCTGGTTAACTACAAACACTCCCCGCACAGTAGGTCTCTGGGACTTAATTACATAACTGAAACTTCATTTAAAAAGGAAACATTATAATCTTAGGTGAAACGCCATGATCTATGGCCATAAAGAGGAGGTGAGCGTAAAAAATGCAATGAAATCAAAGCAATGAATTCATTTCTAGCCACGCCAGCCTGAGGCTCCCCTCGTGCCTCCAAGGTCGCTCCTGGGGGCCAGCACTTACAAGAGCTGCATCCCGCCAGGAAGGTGAAAGAACTGGGGAGGGACCACTTGCCCAGGGCCGCTGGTGTCGAGTCCACCAATGCTCCAAACAGGAGCATCGTCTCCAGTAGCGCCGGGGGCTTCCTCACATTTCGGGAGACTGGTCGCACTGAGAAACACCTGGGCGAGACCAGGTTGGAAATGAGCCTGGCATTTTGGGAACAGCCTGTGGAGGTCAGGTGGGAAGGCAAGTCTCCGTGAACGCTTGGCTTTCGAAAGCCAGAATGATAGAGAGACTGTTCCCTCAAGCCTCGGCACAGGCCAGCAGGTGAAATATGTGTGGGCCTTGAGTGCTGACTCAACGTTGCTGCCCATCCATTTGATGCTTTTTCTACAAAATGGTAATAAAACAAATGTAACACCCACTTATCAACCCAATGGCACAGGTTAGAACAGCAATTCTCAAGCTTGGCCAAACACTCGAATGGCTCGGAGAGGTCTTAAGAATGCTGAGCCCGAACACACCTCAGATAAGTGACAGTAGATCGAGGGGAGAGGCCCCCGCATTGGTATCTGTAAGAAGCTCCCATGGTGGACCTGGAGGGCATGTGCTAAGTGAAATATGTCAGACAGAGAAAGACAAATACTGCATGATCTCTTATATGTGGAAGCTAAATAAGACAAACTCCGAGAAACAACAGAATGGTGGTTGCCAGGGGCTGGGGGATATTGGGAGGGGAAGTGGGGAGATATTGGTCAAAGGCACAAACTTTCAGCCCTAAGCTGAGCAAGCTGAGGGATCTAATGAACAGCATGGTGAGTATAGCTAAGGATTCTGTATCATGTATTTGAATGTTTCTAAGAGAATCGATTTTAACTGTTCTTACCACACACACACACACACACACAAATTCTGTGACAGTGATACCGTTATAATAACCTGGTTATTACTAACAGGACAGGAGGAAAGGGAAGAGTACAGAATGTAGACATGCCATGTACACAACTTTGCCAGGAAGCTGCAGTTAACACTCTCCAAGTCTGTTCCCCGCAGGTCGCTGGGGGAAGGGACTGGACAATAGATGCATGCCCAGTGAGGTCTGGGTGATGTGGGAAGGTGCTTACTTGTCAGTCACACTGGGAACAAACCAGTGACCAGAATAGGCATGGCCACTGCAAAAGCACAACACCTGAATATTTAAACTCTGGGACAAAGGAACCCTCTCTCTCTCTCTCTCTCTCTCTTTCTCCTGCACTCCTGGGCTCATGGCCATGTGGACTCCACACATGGACTAATGGACTGTGATTAGCCTCATGCTGTACCGGACTCAGTTCCACCATGAAACAGACGCTCTGGACACTGGCCCTCCTCTGGCTCTACTGAACCCCATTTTTCAGGATTGGATTAAGAAACATGGGACTTGGCAACCGAGAAATGTAACTCCACAAAAATAAAGCCTTTTACCACATCTAATCCTCCGGGGTGGAGGGGGGGAGGGCTCTGGAAGTGCCCATTCCAGCAGCGCCCCAAGAACCCCACTTCCACTACCAACAGAGAAATTCAATTCTCTGCTAATAATAGGATGGGGGCGGTAGCTAGTGCAATGGGGGCCATCATTTTACAGTTCATACATATATCTAATCAACACGTTGTACACTTTAAACGTATACTATATTATGTGTCAATTATATCCCAATAATGCTCTAAACAATTTGAAAATAAAAGAAAATAAAAGAAAGGGCTCCACAGTGATTCCCACGCCCAGCCACGCCTGAGAGCATGTTCTCACAGTGTGGTTTCTGGCCCACACCAGCCTCCCCTGGGCACTTAGTAGACATGCAGATCCTCGGGCCCCACCTCTGACCTACTGAATCAGGAACTCAGGGTTTAACAAGCATTCCAGCTGATTGTGATTCATGCGAAAGTAAGGTGTGGATGGGCTTCATAACATTTTAAAGCTACAGAGCTTGAATTTCTAATCCAGTACATTTTCCTCTGCACTACACTCTTCACCAATAAAGCCAGGTACCTAGCAGTCACCCGTCATCACTCTGAATCTCCCTTAAGGGAAACCCTGCCACAGTCAACCTTAGCATTTCAAATAGTGGCCACGTGCCTTGCATCCCTCACCCCTGCCCACTGGGCCCTCTTTTATCACTCAGCCCCCAAGCCCTCATCTATAGTGTGTTCCTAGAATGATAGACTTGGGTATCATAAGCGATTCTTTTTATAAAGAGCTAAAATCCATTAAATCTCTAATTTTACCTCATCTTCTAGATTCAGTCTTCAATAATATATATTTTCAGCATTTTGAATATGATTGATAATTATTTGTTTCTCATCCTTCACAACTGAATACATACTGACTCCCTAAAGTCTGCTGATGGGCCATTCAAGGTTAAAGATTCCATCTGGCCATCGTTTTCTCAATAATAATAAGCTTATTTAAACCCATAGTTCCTATCATTAGCATCTAGTTTTATTTTTCTATTCTCATTTTTATTATTACTAGGCATGAAAGATTGTTATGTTATTGCACAAAGTCTGCTGTTGTAACATATCTGTGGGTACAAAGCCTGCATCTCCCACTTGAGAGCTTGAGATGTTTTTGTTCCCACCCAGCAGTCTATTTTCATGGGAACTAAGTGACTTAAGGACACTAGTGCCTAGTTCTTGAGGAAGGTGAATGCAAGGCACTGAAGACCCTGCCTCTGCCATTATACCTGTGCCAGCACCTCTGAGGCTCCTTATGTATCCCCGTGAGGTCCCCGTGCCCCCACTCCAGTGTCCCCCTTGCTATGTAGAAGCTGTTATAGTTCCTCCATGGAATCCTGACCTCAAAACATCTAGGCCTTTTGTGCTTTCTCTTTCCATATACTTAGCAAGAGAAGAGATAACAGAGGACACCAAATCTCCATTGGAAGCAGTAAACACCAGCAAGGCTCTGGAAGTTCTTGAGAAGGGGAGTTGTGTGATGGGAGGGATGTCCAGAGAAGTTGATGTTGGATGATATTCCATATGAATTGGAGCAAGAAGAGGGTGCAGTCAGAGATAGGTTGAGTCATTCAATAAATATTTATTGAGAGCCTACTGTTGCTAGGGACACAATGCTAGATAAGACACATTTCCTACTTCAAGGAATTCATATTCTATGGAGGAGCTGAAGATGTAACCTGAATGCTCTGAGACAGGGGCCATGACAAGGTGCTGTGGGAAACCAGGACAGCCATACCTAACCTGATTTAAGGTAGTGTAGGATAAAAGTAGGGTCAAACTACAAATCTGGGAGGATGTAGCCAGGTGATGATTAGAGGCAGGCAGGGAGGCAGAGGGAATTATATTCAAAGATCTAGATGTGAACAAAGACGGCCTGTTGGGAACTGCTGTTCAATGTGGATGTAGCAGGGAGTGCATGGGGGAGGGGAGAGTGGTGGTTGTAGAGCGATAAGTAGAAGATTGTACTGCACACACATTATCAGTAGCCCAAGTGACTACTGGGCTAAGAGTCTTTTGAGTTCAAGAAGATTGTACTGCACACACATTATCAGTAGCCCAACTGCTTTTGAGCTCAAGGCTCTTCAATCCAGTTGCTACCCAACACTTCTGTTTGGATATATTTGTAAGAATTTCAAATGAAAACATGCCCAAAATTGAACTCTTGGTTCTCTTTACTAAATCTTCTCTGCTAATCTCACCTGCTCAGGAGTGTTCCAGCTAGAAAACATGGAGTCCTACCTGGCCATCTCTTTCTTTTACATTCCTCATCTCCAATCCATCACTAAGTCCTATCAAGACAACTTCCAGAAAGTCTCCCAAGTTCATTCACTTCTTCCTAGTTCCTCTATCACCTCCACCTGGTACAAGCTACATCTTGTCTCCCTGGACTCCTGCAGTGGCTTTACCTGACCTCCCACCTAGTTCCTCCTGCTCTTTCCATTCTATTCTGCTCACAACAGTTTGGGGGATCTTTTAAAAACTCAGATTGGACTGTGCACTCCTCCAGCTAAAAGCCCTTAAGTAGCCACCGTTATGTTTCAGATAAATCCTAACTCTTTATTTGTCTTGGAAGTCCAGCCTAATTTAAGCACTCGTCTCCTTGGTCCCCATGCTTTAGTCACAATAGTCTTCTTTTAGCTCCTGTGAGGGGTTACATTCTTTTTGTGGATGCCTTTCTTCCAATTCCTTGCCTGGCTAACTCATACTTTTCTCTCCGATCTCAACGCCCCACCTGTATGAATTCCTCAGGGAGGTCTTCTCTAACTGCCTGTAGTGGATGGTTACGCAGTGAACCACACCTTCTGGGAGTTGTACTCTTGGGGAGTCCTCTCTCACACTGACTTGATGCTGAGACTACGACTGCTTTAACTAACGGAATACAACAGAAACAAGGCTGTGGCCATTCCAGGACAAGCCCTTGATTGGTCTGGCCTCTGCTTCTTCCTCGCTAAAAACATCCACTCACTCTTGTGATGCTTCCCTTTGGAACCCAACTGTCATTCCTTAAGTAGCCCCAAACCTTTGGAGAGATCACATGGTCATGTGTAGGCATTTTAGTCAACAGTCTCAGCTAAGCTCCCAGTAGACAGGTAGCCTCAATTGCCAGCCACATTAGTCAGATGTCTCGGGTGTTTTAGCCACTCAAGCCCCTGGCCGACTGCAGCTACAGTCAATATCATATGCAACAGAAGAACTGCCTAGGTGAGCCTAGTCAACCAATAAAATTGAGAGAGATTACTAGTATAACTGCTTTTTGTTTTAAGCCACTAAGTTTTGGGGTGGTTTGATATGCAATAATAGATAATTGGAACAATCCCCAATCTAAATGAACTTTTAGCTCTGAGAATGCAACTTAAAAGTTCCTACTTATCTGTTGAATGAAAGAATAAGAGGCTTAGATTATATCCTGAGGGAAAAGGGATACAAATTTTAAAGAGACATGTGATAACACACTTTTATATGATAAAAAAGGTGATATTTTAAAATTTAGCTTTTAATGAGGGCAGAAAACTTAGTTTTTGTATGGTTAAGAAACAAAGACTTTGGGTTTTGAAAAGAGAAGGCTTTGGGCTAAGTCTGGGTGAGAGAAAATGACACAAAAAAGTTTAAGTTACTGAAAAATAATGTAAAAGGTGATTTCCTTGGACAGAGAAAAAATGAGTTACAGGATTTTACTTTTTTGAAATGGGCTCTAGAGAGGCATTGAGAAGACAGAAGCCTAGAGGGGAATTCGTGGAGGCAAACTTGGTTCTGAGAGTGTCCTCCAGGGGCATAGAGAGAGGCCAGGTCCCAAGAGAGAGATGTGTAGGTTCCTTATGGTGGAAGAGTGGTTAAGCCTGGGTGTTAGCTTCCTGTAGCTGCTGTAACAAAGGGCCACAAACTGGGTGCCTAAAATTCCAGAAATGTATTGTCTCACAGTTCTGGAGGTCAGCCTTCTGAAATCAGGGTGTGAGCCGCGCCATGCTCCCTCTGAAGCCTTTAGCTGAGATCCTTCCTCGCTTCCTACAGCTCCGGTAGCCCAGGCTTCCTAGGCTTGTGGCAACAAAACTTCAGTCTGTGTCTCTGCCTTCACATGGCCATCGTCTTCTGTGTCTGTCTTCCTATGGCATTCTTCTCTCTGTCTGTGTCTGACTCCAAATTTCCCTCTTCTGATGAGGACCTCAGTCATATTAGACCCACTCTAAGCACCTCATCTTAACTTGTTTACATCTGCATGTTGTTTCCCAATATGGTTACATTCACAAGTACATTCATGAGTTAGGACATCAACCTAATTTTTTGGGGGGATACAATTCTACCCATATATTGTTACCCAATTTAAGTTGTTACTGGGAGATGCTCTAATTCCTTTCCAATATGCAACCCCAAAGACTTTTTAACCACTACGGGCTTCATGAACCTTTGCAATGAAATATCAGAGATCTTTGGGAATGAAGCGAGGGTTTGGGGATTGAGTAAGAGAGAGAAGGCATGTACCGCAAGCTCCCTCAGGAAATTTCTTATTTCTTATTCCTCAGAAATGAGATTTAAGAGCCTGGACTCCTGCAGTGCTATCCTAGTTATCTCATTTGGCTATGAAAGAAAAGCATGAACTTGGAAGGCTATGGAACTTGGAAGAAAATCAAGTTACAATCAGATTAGCACTTTAGAAAGATGATGTTGGCTGCTGTGTGGAAAATAGATTGGAATAATGAGGAGGAGGGACCAAGGGGTCACTTGGGGCTGTTGCAGTGACTCAGATGAAAGATGATGGTAGCTGGACTAGGGTGATGGATTGGAGGTTGGGGGAAGTCATGGGAACCATGGCGGGTCGATTGAAGGTATTTAGGGGGTGAAGAGGCATCAAGGATGACAAACAGGCTTATGGCTTAAACACTTGGGTGGATATTAATGCTGAAGCTTAGCTGAGAAACTGAGAAGGAGAAACACTTTTCTACAGTAACATGGATGTTAAGAATGAGGGCCTGGGTGAGGTGGTGGCTGGGGCAGGACTCTGGCTGGCCGACTAACTCCTGCTTTTCCAATTGACCTGCTTCCCCAAATGTCACAGTATGGGCACCACCAGACTGAATAAGATCCTTAAGCATCTGAGAGCACAGAAGGGTGGGCTGAACTTGGAAGCCAGAGAAAAGTCTTAGCAGAACTGGGGACTCTGCGGAATATTGCATCATCTTATTGAGTTTTTAATCATCATTTATTGTGTATAAGATGTTTTTCAATATTATGCCAATTTAGCTTTTTTTCCCCTTAATGATCCATGGGTAGAAATATATGCTCAATAGTACCAGAACATCGCCAACTTAAATGTTTGTTTTTTAAGGTTTATCAGGCTCTTAGAGATGCAGGCATTTATGCAGTATCAGCACAATATATTATGTGTGTCAAGAGACAGGTGTTTTAAATTGGTGTTTGGTGACTTAGTATAGTGTGATACATCATTAAATTAACCCTCATCACAACATGGTAATTGTAAAGCATCTAGTTGATAACCATTAAAATCTGACAAGCTCATTCAATAAGATGGACTATCATTTATATCTATATATCTACATCTATATATCTATATCTATATCCTACATATCAAGAATAATAAGCTCTATTCAAGACCTACAAGTGCCATTTTGATTATCTTAAATGTAAAGCTCCATTTGGGTCTTTGTCTTCTGCCCAGATGACCATTTACTCATGTCTTGTTGGGGTCTGACCATAGGTTCCATGGGGACACAGGAGAAGAGGAACCTAGAAGTTTGTGAGGATGGGGAGTGATGTTCAGTCTCACAGTATCAGTCCCTTCTTGCCTCAGTTTTCACAACTTGAGTTTCTTACACCTTCTCTCTGCAGGCTCAGCCCATTCCACTCCAGGTTTGGAGCTCTGTGCCACCACTTATTATCTCTGTTTCCTTGGGGAAATTACTAAATCTCTCTGAAACCAAGATTCCTTAACAGTTGATTGGAATCCATGATACTGACCTAACAGGTTTATAAGGATTAAAAGAGATTTTATCTGCAAAATACTTTTTTTTAAAGCTTTATTATTTTTTTTACGCTGCAGTTTGACAATCTGTTTCAGGCAGTTCTGCCTCTGTATCTATTATTGTTCAAAAGTTTATAATGGTCTCTATTATCCATGAATGAGTGAGATCATGTGGTATTCTTATCATACCATCTGGCACAACCAATATTTGATAAACATTGCTTTCTTTCACTCACCCCTCCTGAGTTAATGTCCATCAAGGCGGGATGAATATCTAAGTCTCAGGTTAATTTTTGGTGAACATCCCCTTTGCATAAAGCTAGGCTTTTGTATTCCAGGGTAAATCCAATAAACCCAGTGACCTCAGAGCTATGGGAGTCCCTCCTGCCCATTGGCCTCATTTACCTGCTTTAGGATTTCATATTTGCTCTGGAGTAGAGAATGCCATGGACTCCACTGTGCTCAGGTAACACATTCAGCTCTTTCTCAAACTCTTCTATGAACTTTCCTCTCTAGCCTGGGCCTTGAGCCCAGCAGGGTGGCCAGCCTGTGCTCTGCAGTTCTCCTCCCGCTGCCTGGCAGCTTGTGGACATCTGGTTGCCACATGCAGTGCCCTTCTTGGGATTAACCCCCCAGGTGAGATCCTGAGCTCGCCCAGCTCTGACCTGGTACACCTCTTGGCACCTCCCACTCCTGCCCTGCTCCCCACCACTGACAGCCCAGGGGACACTGGCAGGAAGGTTGCACAGGCACCCACGTGTGAAGAGAGGATGCAAATGTTGACTCAGACTGTGCCTGTGAAAGTGGGAAGATAAGCCTTAAACTTCTGGTCACAGAGGAAAAACAATGGACTCAAGTGATGACTGAGGTATTGTAATCACTCTTCAATTGATCCCAGTACCCCCACAAGGAAATGCTTCTCATCCCCTTCTCTAACCACCTCCCTCACCTGCAATTTCTTGCCAGACTGCCTGGAACCCTGACCATTCCCAGCCCCCTTTCTCTTGTCCCTTTCTCCCTTGCAGCCCAACTCAAACCCCATCTTTAAAAAATCCTTTATCAAAGGTTTAAGTGCACACAGTCATCTCCTTTCTTTGAACATCTGCTGCCCATTTTCCCAACAATACGCGCTTTAGCACTTGGTAGTTCAGCCCACTGCCCGTCCTCTACTCATACCCGAGAGCTTATTGTCTCAGAGAAGTTCCCGTTCTGAGGGTGTCTGTAGCCCTCTCTACCACTCTGTGCCAACACCACAGCATCTCACGTGATTACGGGAAGAACCTCCGCCTAGGTGCCTGCCTCTGGTCCCACCTGAGCAGTGACCACCACCATGCACCTGGTGGGGTATTGCAGATTCTCTGGTGGGTCCCACCATTTGCAAGACCTGATCTACATTCCTTCATGGGATAGCACACACTCTGTCATAATCTGGGCCCTGCCCACCTCTTCTCTTTCCTAATGACAAGAAAAAAAATTCTTTGTAGGTTGGAATTTGGGGTAAATTTCCAGGTGGCTATTTCCATGATTATTCTAGAGAGAATAGCTGACCACCAGACATATCCTGCTTGTGTAGGGCCTTTCTGGACTGTTGCCCATAATCAACCCCAAATCAGCAAGCACTTCTACCTTATGGGCTATGATCTATCCCAGACCTGCTCCCACCTCACCTT
>NW_006290024.1:1357187-1368178 GCF_000327345.1 Myotis davidii | reverse complement strand
CCTCAGCTTTCTCAATCTCTTCTATGCACTTTCATTCTGAGTTCACATCTGCTTTTTCCTTTTAATACATTTTAAAATTTGTGAAGTATACCTGCAGACGAATACATAAAACATCTGTGGGCAGTTTAACAGCTGCCCCGTTTATATTTACTCAGATAAGGAAATAGACCATTATCAGCACCCCAGACGCCCCCTGATGTCCCTCTCTGATGGTATCCCCTCAACTCCCCCCAGAGATTACCAATATCCTAACAATTGTGATCATACTTTTCTGACTTTCTTGAGTCCTGCCCCGTGAATATGGGTCCCTAAGCAGTAAGGATTAGTTTTGCCCACTTTTCACCTTTATGTGATTGAAACCATATTCTTTTGTATCAGCTTCCTTCACTCACCATTGTGCTGGGGAGCACCGTCTGTGTTGTGTGTGTAGCTGTGGTTCTATCTTATTCCCTCCTGTATCTATTCCATGAATATACCGTATTGGAGTCACATCCCGGTTAATGGACATTAGGATTTTGTCCGCTTGATTTATTCTTCTTCACACTGTTTCTCTACCACTAGCATATTACTTAAAGTCCACCTTCCTCTAATTGAATGTAAGTTGCACGGGAACAGAGACCGTTTTGTTAAATATTGGATTTCCAGAACCGACACAGAACCTGGAACATAGTAGGCGCTCAAAAGAGGTGTTGAATGTATGAATGTTGACAAACTCTTCCTGTTCCTGAGAGGTGTTCCTCACGCATTTCCTCCTCTTCCAGGCCCCCATCAACTTCTCCAGGCAGACCTGCAGCAGCAGCAGTAGCAGCAACAGTAACACTCTCGTGGTTGAGTGCTTACTCCGAGTTAGGCGGTGTACTAACATGATGATCTCAGTTACTGCTCCCAAACTCTCCCGAGGTAAGGCAGTCTTATCATCCACACTACAGAGCCAGACACCATCATTTCAGAAAGCTGTCACACCCCACGTCACAGAGTTTGGAAAGGAGGAGTCAAACCAGTGATTGATTTCCAAGGTGAAGTTCTTTGTTCCAAGGACATAGTGATCCCCATGAGACTAATTCTGTCCATAGATGTATTCAGCTCGGCTCACCAGGGTTTTGACATTGAAAACAAAATTTTATTGCAGATGTTTTAAAAAGTGGAGATTTTTCACAGGGTTGTAAGGAGTCTTATCACAATATCAGTGATAGACAAAGGCTCAGAAAGGTGACACAAACATTTAAAGTAGTTACGCAGCTTCCATGTAGCTCTGCCAAGCTTACACCCATCTACGACGTCTGTTCTTTCCACTTGGATATTCTGCCTCAGCACTGTTAAAGCAAATGTGAGCACGAACAGTGCACTACGGGGACCATGAACCACTTCCTCCTCAGGGCCGTCCTCCCCAGCCCTTCCCTGCTCCCCTCTCCCAGGCCTGGGGGCTGGGCCTCTCCTTTGAAGCTGTCCTACAGATTAGGAAATCTATTCAAACTCTTCATGGGCCATTAACATCTTTCTTTTGGCTTGGCCTTCTGTGAAGAGACTGCCCTGTTTCAGAGGAAAGAAACATAAATACGTCCTTGAAAAAATAAATTTTGGCCTGAAGAGTTTGTAAAATTCACTTCTTTATCATCTTGATCATCTCCAGTCCCTAAATTGGTGAAATAACATTTCAAAATGTCATAAAATAAAGTGGCCTGGATACTCAGTGATTGATTTGGGGGGCCTGACAGCTCTAGTACTTAGCTTGGAATTTATGAATCAAAAGCTTTAAAACTTAACCCAAGAAAGTTTTTTTAAGTACTGCTATTTCCACCTAATTAAGAACTGTCATACAAACATGATTTATTTACAGCTATCATTCATCCAAGTTTTTTCTTTTTTTAATTTTTAATGACTTTTGTGCATTAACTCAAAGGGCTTTTAAAATATATTATCTTTTCCTTTCTGAATAAGAAATTAATGCCTACTTATCATATAAAATTTAGAAACTATAGAAAAATATAATGAGCACATAAAAATTACTTGAATCTTACCACCTCAAGGCAATCATGGTGACCACTTATATGATTATATTTTCAATTTTTTGTGTGCACAGTTATACGTAAATTTATATATGTATATTATAAAACCTGGTTAATACACTAGAGAACCTAGGCACAAAATTCATGCAAGAGTAGGCCTTCCTTCCCCCAGCTGCCGGGACCAGCTTCCCTCCCACACCTGGGACCCAGGCTTCCCTCCCAGACGGAGGCCCTGCCCACCCGCCACAGCCTGCTGGCCAGTGGTCTGGGCCTCCCTCTTTGGGGCAATTGTGGAGTACCCCTCCTCCCTTCCCACCCCCATTGATCGCCCTGCCAGCTGGTGGCCTGGGCCTCCCTTGGTGGGGTGATCATGGGGCAATGGCCCGGGCCCCCAACCAATCACATCGCACCAGCCTTGGTTGGCCTGGTGCCAGTGGGTGTCATAGCATGATCCCGGATGGTCGTCCGGATGGTCATTCCGCTGTTTGGCCTTTTGGTCAATTTGCATATTATGCTTTTATTATATAGGATATCCTACTTTATTTATCTCACATGACATTGTTACTCATTAAAGATACTCCCAACCATACACACTGCTAGAAAACATCATCTTGAATGACTTCAGGGTAGTCAAGCTTGTGGATTTACTGTAGTTGGTTTAGCTTTTCTCTGTTATTGGAAATTCCGTGTTTCCAATATTTTTACTATTAAAAATAATGCTTTAAGGAAAAATTTTTACATAAATACTTGTCCATTTTGGATAACTTTCTTAGTCTAGATGTAAACAGCATTAGTAAGATTAATATACAATAAAAAGTTATGGCTTTTATACAGATTTTAAAGAATTGCTTTCTCTCTTTTTTGGCAATAGCTTCATGAGAAAACATATTTTTTTGTATTTTCAGGTGAGATAAGTGGGGTATGAAATTGTATCTTCATTGTATCTCAATTATTTAAAACACTTTAAAAGTATTGCTATATGAGAAGGATTTATTTTAGCACTTGCCTCTAAGTCAGCGGTTCTCAACCTGTGGGTCACGGCCCCTTTGGGGGTCGAATGACCCTTTCACAGGGGTCGCCGAAGACCATCGAAAAACACATATATAATTACATATTGTTTTTGTGATTAATCACTATGCTTTAATTATGTTCAATTTGTAACAATGAAATTGGGGGTCACCACAACGTGAGGAACTGTATTAAAGGGTCGTGGCATTAGGAAGGTTGAGAACCACTGCTGAGCGGTGAATTGCCTTTGTCCCTCCTTTAGACTTTTAAGCATCTCTACAGTAAGGGTTCCCCCGAGCAGTCTCTGCTGGCCCTCATGACACATTTCAGGGGCGACCACAGCAGCAGCCTGAGCTCACTCTGTCCAGCCACTGCTTTCTCTTATTTTACGTTCTCCATTTCCTCTTTTTTTTCTTTGTTGATTTGGTTATTGCTTTTTAAATGAAGATTATAAATGCCAGTTAATTCTTTAAGGCTTCTTACCCAGGGCCCCCTGCGGCCTGCCCCTCCCACTCCTCAGGAAGTGTGCGGTTTCCACTCCTTGGGTAGATGGTTCCCATTTCATCTCCTTCAGAGTCTTCTGCTGCCAAACTACTCAGGATCTCATGTGATTAGTGGACACACAATTGATGCTGAATCTCAGAAAGCAAGGTTCAGGGTAAGTTACAGTGGACTTTTCCTGGGCTGGATGCTCCACCAGAGTTTGTTCATCCCATGGTTAAGGACGGTCTATTCGTCTTGCAATCTACGTATGTGCTGTATCACGTTTATTGATTTGCAAATATTGTTTCAGCCTTGCATCCCCAGAATAAATCCCACCTGGTCATGATGTTTGATGTCTTTATTGTATCGCTGGACCTGGTTTGCTAAAATTTTGTCAAGGACTTTACTGTCCAGGTTCATCAGGGATATTGGCCTGTAGTTCTTTTTCTTTTTCCAATATATTTTATTGATATTTTACAGAGAGGGAGAGGGAGAGAGAGTTAGAAACATCGATGAGGGAGAAACATTGATCAGCTGCCTTCTGCACACTCCCTACTGGGGATGTGCCTGCAACCAAGGTACATGCCCTTGTCTGGAATCGAACCTGGGACCTTTGAGTCTGCAGGCTGACGCTCTATCTACTGAGACAAACCGGTTAGGGAAGGACGATCAAATTTTAAAGAGAAAAGTACTGAGTTATGTATAAGTACAATTATAATTACTTCAATCGTATGTAAGTACTGAAGAGTTTTTAAAAAAATGTTGTCTTTTAAAATCTTTTAATTGCTGTGTTTATTCAGAATATATGATTGAAGACCAGCCTAACTCCTGAGAGTGGGTTAGAGTGCAGGCTGCTCCCCTGGGGGGTCAAATATTCTGTTATCTTGGGGAGCTCTCTGTGTCCCCACCTGTTGCTGGTGGAAGTGGGCTTCTGGGGTGCCATGGGGATAAGAATTTCCCGAGGTCCCCACCAGGGAAAATGTCCCATTTCCTCTTCAGCAGGGCTGCCCAGAGCTCCCGCTCAACATCTGCACAGCCCAGGCCAGCATCTGGCTGGCTTGGCTTGTGTTCCGAGCTGCAGCCATTGCGTGTGGGGTCCGCGTGGCCATGGGCCATGCGGCTTTTAGGGCCACATGCCTATGGAGGCGCACAGGTGCGTGCAAAGAAGCAGGAGCAAAGCAAAAGGAACAAGAGAGAGGGAATTCCTTTGTCTGCGGATTATGCATTTCCAAGTTTTTCCTGGGCTTGGAGTCCACCGTCCCAGCCAATGACCCTGTTCCCAGGTGAGACTGACAGGCCACCTTCCCCGTGTCACCCTGTGTTCACTGTGCATGCTTCTCTCTCCCCTCTGCCCCTTGTTGGACCCCTTCTCCAGTGATCTGAGGGCAATGGTGGTTCCCTGGGGAGGGTGAAGTTGCAGCTTCCTAGTGAAGCCACCCAGATGACCGTGCTCACAATGTCTGGCCTTCCGTTGCTTTCTTCTTACTATTAATATTAATAACTAGTTAATTACAAAAGTAACCACTCTAGCACCAATTCTAATGTGTGATTACTACCAAGTAATTAACTCTATTCTGACACTATTTACCGGATCCCACAGGTTAAGGACTTGGTCCTGCAGGACTGACCCTTCCCCTTCTCTGTCTTCGGGCACCAATCACAAGTCCAGTTTGCCACTTAGGCTTTTGACTGGCTGTAGGTTCTCCATTGTTCACCAACCTGGAAAAAGACGTTTTGATTGCTCTTGGTACAAAAATTCCAAGGGTTTTCAGAGCTCTGCGCCAGAAATAGGGACAAAAATCAAATACATGTTTTTATTATAAATCACAATATCACAGGAGAAAATGGACATTTGTGGCATAACCACAGTAATTACAAATAAATATGCAATTAGAACATGTGGTAAGTATTCAGAAAGAAAGCACATTGTGAATCGAGGAGCATGATTTCATCTGAGGAACTGAAGAGAAGATTGTGCGCTAGGATCTGAACAAATGAAACAGATGAAGATGGTCAAATAATTCAAATGACACAACGGATCAACAGGAGAAAATCAGTGTTTAATATGTGTGCACAGGGAATTCACATTAGCATGAAAATCCCAAAACAGTGAAGCAAAATGAGATACAAATGTAAAGTTGGGGGAGGTAGGCAATTCACAGGTAGAGGAGAAAGAGCAAACATTTGGTAAACAAATTATCTTAGGGCCACCCAGAAACAGTGGGACAGGGGGACTGTAGCAAGCAGATTCTTGCAGGGATGCTTATTGTCGCCCTACTCAATCCGGATGTGCTAAGGTGAGCATGCTAGGTAGGGCTCCCTTCCTGAAGCAGGTTTTTCTATCTAATCTTTTTTTCCTTCTTATTAAACCAGTTTTATTGTGTGTTTTTTTAAATAAACTTTTTACTGTTGATAGTGTTACAGTATCTTCCTCTCCATCCCTATCCCCTTCCTCCCCCCCCCCATCCCCATCCCCCCAGGATCGTTTTAGGCAGGTAAAAATCTCTTTCTGAGTTTGTTGGGCTTTCATTGTTTTTAGCTCAAAATAATCTGCACACCTGGGTGACACATTTCAGGGGAAACTGGCTCCTGTGTGCAAATGAGCAACTTTGGCTGGTGGTCCCTTATCCCACAGATAAATTAGTTTGAAACATTTTTCACAAAAATAGCCATATTTTAATGGAATGTTTGAGATATGCAAGGCACACTACCTCATGTTTCTTATTAAAACCCAGCATTCTAAGCTGTATACTTCTAAAAAATAATTTTTTATTTTTCAATTACAGTTGGCACGCAATATTATATTAGTTTCAGGTGTACAACCCAGTGATTAGACATCTGTAGAACTTACCAAGTGATCATCCCGGTAAATGTAGGACCCATCTGACACCGGTACATAGTTATCACAATATTATTGACTATATCCCCTAAGCTGTACTTGACATTCTGTGACTATTCTGTAATTGTCAGTTTGTACTTCTTAATCCCTTCACCTTTTTCATCTATACCCCTACCCTTCTCCCATCTGGCAACCGTCAAAATGTTCTCTGTATCTATGAGTCTGCTCCTGCTCTGCTTGTTCGTTTATTTTGTTTTTCAAATTCCACAAATAAGTGAAATCATATGGCATTTGTCTTTCTCTGTGTCTGACTTATTTCACTCAGCACAATACCATCTAGATCATTCCATGTTGTTGCAGATGGCAAGATTTCGTTCTTCTTCTTTTTTTTTTAATGGCTGAGTCTTGTTTCATTGTACATACGCACCGCCTCTTATTTACCCATTCTGTATCCATTGATGGACACTTAGAGTTGCTTCCATGTCTTGGTTATGGTAAATAATACTACAGCGAACATAGGTGCATGTGTCTTTTTTGATTTAGTGTTTTGGGATTCTTTGGATAAATACCCAGAAGTGGAATTGCTGAGTCCTTCGTTGTGTCTTGTTATAGCCTTTGTTTTAAAGTCTGTTTTGTTTGGTATAAATATTTCTACCTCAGCTTTTTTTTGGTTTCCATTTACGTGAAATATTTTTTTCATCCTTTTATTTTCAGTCTGTGTGTGTCTTTCAATCTGAAGTGAATCTTTTATAGACAGAATATATAAGGGTCTTGTTTTGTTATCCATTCAGTCACTGTATGTCTTTTCAGTGGAGCATTTAATCCATTTGCATTTAAAGCAATTGTTGATAGATATGTAGTTATTACCATTTTATTATTCCTATTTTTCTTTTTCTTCTTAAAGAAGACATTTCTTGTAATACTAGTTTGGTGGTTATGAACTCCTTTAGCTTTTCCTTCTCTGTGAAGCTCTTTATCTGACCATCGCTTTTAAACGATAACTTTGCTGGATAGAGAATCTTGGTTGTAGGCCCTTGCTTTTTATTATGTTGAATACTTCTTACCAAGCTCTTCTGGCCTGCAAAGTTTGTGTTGAGACAGTCTTATGGGAACTCCCTTATAGATAACTAATTGCTTTTCTCTTGCTGCTTTTAAGATTCTCTCTTTGTCTTTAACCTTTGGCTTTTTAATTATGATGTATATTGATGCAGGCCCCTTTGGGTTCATCTTGTTGGAACTCTCTGCACTTTCTGGACTTGATTTTCTTTACTAGGTTACAGAAGTTTTCTGTCATTATTTTTTCAATAGGTTTTCAATTCCTTGTTCTCTCTCTTCCACTATTGGCACCCCTATAATGTGAATGTTGGTACACTTGAAGTTGTCCCAGAGACTCTTTAAACTATCCTCATTTAAAAATATTTTTTTCTTTTGATGTTCTCATTGGGTATTTTCTGCTTTCTTATTTTCCAAATTGCTGATCTGACCCTCTGCTTCATTTACTATTGATTTCCTATACTGTACTCTTCATTTCAGTTGTTGTATTCTTCATTTCTGACTGGTTCTTTTTTTATGTTTTCTTGTCTCCATATTTATGTTTCTGATCTCTTTGCTGAAATTCTCTCTAAGTCCATCCATTCTTCCCCTAAGTTCATTAAGGTGTATTTTGAACTCTGAATCTGGTAGATTCCTTGTCATCATTGATATCTCTCTCTCTCTCTCTCTATCCCCCTTCCTCTCTGAAATCAGTAAAAATATACTAAAAAAGAATGATTGTTCCCCAAAGTTGCTTTATTATGTATTTAATTTCCACTCAACAAAATATTATGAACCTCTTTAATAACAATAGGATCACATTTAATGATTGCCTAGAATTCCATGTTCCCTGATTTTACTTGACCATCTCTCTGGTGGTAAACTTTTGATGGTTCCCAACATTTTAATAGTATAAAAATGTTGCAGTGGATATGCCTGCACATATATGTTTCATACTTTCCAATTATCTCCTTAGGGTCCATTCATCACATGGAGATCTTGATCTGTATAGTGAGTCTTCCCTGTAGAGAGGGCACACTGTTTCCCCCAAAGTGTATGGGAGAGTGCCTGCTGTCTGGCATCCTTACCAGCACGCAGGGTCACCACTCTTTTAACTCTTCACCACTCTGACAGGTTAAACATGTACAGTTCCCCTGCTGTCAGCCTGGTCCATATGGGAAAGGCCGGTGGGCGGGAACTGGCCCTTCCCTGTGAAGATCCAGAACCGCACTCTTTGCTGGGCCTCACAGTGATCAGCTCCCAATGGGCAGACTCTCCCCAACAGAAATGCACAGGAGCTGGAAGCGATACCAAAATGTCCGTTATTAATTGTAGCACACGTGCTGCCAAAGTGAGCACTGCCCATTATTAATTGTCCATGTAAATGACGTGTGAATATAACCAGTACATTTGGCATTGGGATGCTCAGCGTGTACTGAATGTTCACTGGAAACCTCTCTACTGGTTTTGTGTGAGAAATCACTGTAAAATCCATATCGTCAGCATATTCTCTCCACATAAGATGACTGCGTACGGGTAAAAAAGTTGTTGAACATGGAATCAGAACAATAACAAAGATAATGTTTAATGGCACCAGGGATGCCAGCAGGCTTGGCTTCCAGAAACAACAGTTGAATTCTGTTGGCATAACCTCTCACCTTCAGCTGCATCGTAAGGGCCGTACTGCCATGGGAAGCGGGAGTATATGTACTAGTTGGTTCCTTTGGGCAGCACTTGGATGGCACTGTTAACACTGACTTCTCAATCACCTTTTCTGTTCTTCTATTACTGACAACCCCTTCTAATAAACACACTCTTTTATTTTTTTATACTGATCTACTGAGGGGGTTGTTGTAGAATTTTCTTGGCTGCCCTGTTCCCTTCACATGACTTTGCATTGTTATCATCTGACCTGTCAAGTGTTTATTTTTATTCACCTTTTTTTTTTCATTCAGTAAATATAAATAGGTGAGGCCAAGAACTATGTTTACTTGCTATATTAATCCAGCCTCTAGTTACCAGCAACAGAACTCTGGCTTAACTTAGCTTAGAGAAAATCAGGTATATTTATTGGCTCAAGTATCAAAATGAAGGGAATGATATAGATTGAGCTGGACTTGTGGAAAACTGGAATCAGTGATATGAATGTCATCCATTCTCGTCCCACTCTTGGTTTCTCAACGTGCCGTGTAACAGATGACTTCATTCTTTTCCACTGCTGAGCTGTCCGCGGAGCGAGGGTGGGCATGCATGTGTGCTGGTGGGGAGAGGATGGTATGTCGATGTGGCTGACAGAATTTACAGCTCAAGACTTTCATGACAGGAACAGAAATCAAAGATCTTCCTTGCAAGTTCCCATTAATATAAAAACTCTTGAAAATACTCTGCTTCATTCAGCGTGGGTCCCATGCTCATCCTGGTGCCTTGGGAGGTCAGCACTATAGGCCTTAGCAGTACATGGCTGGGTGGAGCATTTTCCAGCAGAATTTAGTCCCTTTCTTGTGCAGGCATAATGATGCATGTCCACCATGGTTACCTTTCATTGCTCAGCAGTGGGATGGACCACCTTTTAATGACTTTATTGCCATTTCTAGTTCATCTTTTAGGAATTCTCTATTCGGATATTGTGTTGTCTTTGAAAATGTATGTTTTTTCATAGTTAGATTTTAAACTGCCCATACATTAGCTTCCTCACAGTGTCTTGCCTCATAACTTTGACACAAGAGCCAATTTGTAAACCAATGCAGTTGAACAAGGCATCCAGCTGTTTGTCAGTCTCAAGGGAATTCATACCTGACCAACCAGGAGATTATTCTGAAGGTTTCAAAGGGTAACAGTGGTGAGATCTCATTACCTTCTATGTTGGTGTTTTTCTCTAGCTAACAGCAAAGAGCAAACTCCAATTGTCTAAGGAACAGACTAGAAAGAATGCACTAAACTATATGCATGTATGCTCATCAGCAAGAGACCTCTGAGCTTTCTTAGAGAAGAATATTCAGACAGTGTGGTAGGAGGAGATAATTATCCTCCATGAATCCTATATAATAAAAGGCTAATATGCAAATAGACTGAACGGCAGAACAACTGAACAACTGAACAACCGGTTGCTATGATGTGCGCTGACCACCAAGGGTCATATGCAAAACATGGCAGGCATCAGCTGGGACAGGATGGTGGAGCAAGTGAGTGCGGATGCCAGACCAAAGTGAGGTGCCGGTCGCTGTCATTGGGGTAAGCCTCTGGTGGTTATCAAAAATTCTTTTGCTGTTATGTGCTGTGGTCCCGCCCTGTGCTTGCACCTGCTGCTGGTGCCCAGTGCCAGCCCCTATTGTTTGGCACTGTCAGCAGATGCAAGCTGCAGCTGCTGGCCCCAATTGCCCCTCAGGGCTTCTCCACCTCCCCCTGTTCCTAAGGGGTGATCTGCGCCTTCAGGAGGTGCCAGTGGGGCTGTGGCCATCAGTGTGTGGGAGCGGCAGCAGACAGGGAACTGGGGGGCAGGGAGGTGCGGTGGGAGGGCCAGGCGGGGGAGAAGAGGATGGGCCAAGACTCTCCCCTGTGCCCACCGCAGCCTTGTGGCCCACAGTTCCTTTCAAGGTGCACAAATTCATGCACTGGTCCCCTAC
>NW_006290024.1:1323367-1356349 GCF_000327345.1 Myotis davidii | reverse complement strand
AAATGTGTACAGCAAAGCAAGAGAATTTGCTCAAACCCACCAGTCCCATGATCTCCATTGCATCAACTGGCTTGCTGCACCAATCCCTCCCCACCTTGAATTCACTATGTGGCACCACAGGGTCCACAGAGGGGATTTGGAATTTAATAAGAACATCTGTTTTTCCCCTGAGTTGAGGATTTGGAATGGGTGGAGCTGATGTGTTGCTGGCATTGTGCAGCTCCTGCTGGAGTGCTGCCCTTTGTCCAGGCTGACCTGTAACAATGCCTTCATTTAACAGTCCTCGAAAGTGCTTTTACGAGCTCTGTTAGTAAACTTCTGTGCATGGGTCAACAAGTTGGTGCCATGTCCCTGGTCATCCATTCAGGTGTCTATATATTCTTTAGAGGAACAGACAGGATAAGATGTTGGAGCTTTAGCCCTCAAAAATCCCAGAGCCCATGCTTGCTTTTGCAGATGGAGGAGCTGAGGCCCAGAGATGCACAGGGCAGGGAGTGGGGAGTGTGATTTCAGAGCTGTTGAAACCCAGACCTCCTGACTCTTCATTTGAAGAATATTCTACTACAATAAAGAATCACAATACGAGAAATCACACCCGGTGCCGCGATGGCCAATGTCACAGGCATACTTGATCGATTGTCAAGCAAGAGGCACAGAAAGTGAGGGCCCAGCTCACATAGCTGGGAAGATGGATTAGAAGATGGATCTTGAAGCAGAGCAGTGACAAGAAGCTAGGGCAGTACTGGTGGGAGGATCTCAGAATCTTGAAGAATAAGGGAAAAAGTGGATGCTTTTCTGATGTTCACTGACCCATCTGTTACTGCTTCCTGTAAGATGGCTACCTGCTCTGTCTCAGGTTCCGCTAATGACTTCATGATTCTTGTTCAGATCCCTGTGTCTTGGCAATGTGGTCTGTGTCTAATGCATCGGCGGTCATTGCTGCTTAAGCCTCTAGTTCCCGCCCACGAAGCCTCACTCCTCAGTGTGGCTTTGGAAGCTCTTACTGCAGATGATTTCACACTTCCACCTCTCCTGTTGAATCCCCTTCCCTCCCTGCTTATTCTTGCTACTCCATTTTCAGATTTACGACATGGCTTTGGCACTTGCTGCTCTCGCCAGATGTTTAAATCCCCAATTGCTGGGTGACTCTATGCTCTGAGTTATCTATACTTCTTACACTGGCGGTAGGCAGTGACCATCTCTGATATTCTGGGCTGGCTGTCCTGAGCAGGAGCTACTGCCTCCATGCTCTGTCAGGCGTGGCATGTCTCCATCTGCTCCCAGGGCTTTTGCTGTGGTCGGAATGTCTGTGTCCCCAGCATTTTGTATGTAGAAATTGTATGGGATTAGATGGGGTTTTGGGGAGATGGTGCCTTATAAGGAGATTCCACAGAGCCCCTAGCCCCTTCCCCCATGTGAGGACACACAAGAAGAGGGCCCTCTTCTGACGATGCTGGCACCTGCTCTCTGAATTCCACTCTCTGAGCTGTAATAAAGTCTGCTGTTTATAAGCTATGCAGTCTGTGGGATTTTATTATAGTAGCCTGAGCTGATTAAGATAGTTTCTACCTGGTTTCATCATTATAGATGCCCACCTGGTCCCTGTAGGCACTGAGATCCTAACCTTAGTGTGCTTAAATATTCTTTTTTTATTTAATTGTGGGACATAAAATTGACAATTGTAACCTTTCAGTGGCACTAATACATTCACATTGCTGGTTATCCACCACCGCCATCCATCTCCAGAATTATACATCTTTCCCAACTGAAACGCTATCCCCATTAAACACTAACTCCCCAGCCCCAGCCCCCCAACCTCTGACAACCACCCTTCTACTTTCTGTCCCTAGGGGTTTGACCACTCTAGTTACCTTATATAAGTTAACCTTTCGTGAGTAGCTTATTTCACTTACAATAATGTCCTCAAAGTTCAACCATGTTGTAGCATATGTCAGAATTTCCTACCTTTTTTGGCAGAATAGCATTCCATGTATGTGTTTACCACATTTTTAAATCCATTTATCTGTTGATGAACACATGGGTTGCTTCCATCTTTTGACTACTGTGAATAATGCTGCTATGAGCATGGGTGCACGAATATCTGTTTGAGTCCCTGCTCTCAATTCTTCTTAAAATTCTCTTGTGTGGGTTCACAGTGGGCAATTTTCCCCTGAAGGAGAGACTCACAGTCATATTGATCCTCCATCCAAATTCACTAAGTGGAGGTGGAAGGGGCCCCTCCTGGGGTGGACAGCTCCCCGGGGCTTACATGGATGTTTAGGGTTTATATGAGGGTGTTGTTTCCACCCTCACAGGTACAGGCAGCGGGGGGAGCTTTTCCTTAATGACTCTCAAGGGTGCACATTTTACAATCTACAGGGCGGTAATGGGAGCTCTGGGCTGACTGTTATGTCTGACCTCTGCCACCTCCCCCTTAAATGGTTGTAAAAATGGGGGAGTGTGTGGGTAAAGGATTACTGTTACCTTAATTATTTTTGAGTCTTGAGAAATTAATCAGTGTCCCAATGATTGTTTACATTAGACCGCACAAAAACCAATCCCAGCACCGCCAGCTCGTCCAGCTGTTCACAGATGTTGAAAGGAGCCATCATGAGAATGGAGGAGGCTTGTGAAGAGCAGAGCTGAGGGTATTTTCTTAGTGAAGGGCAACTGGTCAAAAATGAACTATTTGCTTTCAAACCCAGATTTAGTTTAATCCATGACCTTTACTTGCTCAGAGAGGAGGGAGTTAGAAAATATACTGTGGCTACTGAACCCCTTTCAAATGGTGGCTTTCTCCCTGGATGAAATATTTCAATTACCTGAAAAATACCACCACGATGCAAAGACCTGGGTTTGGGGACCTGTTTTAATTAGTAACGTGAATAGGATTAAACTGTTTTATGAAAATCAGGAGATGCAAGTTTGTCCCCAGATTTATTTTTATTGATTCCTTTCACAGGCTTGTGGATACCAACAATTTCACACTGTTTAGGAGACGAGGAATTGCTACACTGTTAACCCCGGATTAGCCACAGTGAGATTTTATTCACTCATGTAGCCATTCAAACATATTTCTTGAAAACCCACTATGAGCCAGGGTCTCCCTTGGGCTAACTTCAAAGCAGGCGATGAGGCAAGGATGTGGCTGCAGTGGTTTATCTCTGAGATGGCCTAGGGCAGAGATCCTGCAACCTTAGGCTCGGCAAACTGTGGCTCCCACATGCGGCTCTTTGGCCCCTTCAGTGTGGCTCTTCCACAAAATACCGGCTCTTCCACAAAATACCGACTTCTGCGCGTGAGCCACGAAGTTTCAATTGCACTGTAAGTGCGCGACCGCGCGTGGTATTTTGTGGAAGAGCCACACTCAAGGGGCCAAAGAGCCGCATGTGGCTTGCGGGCCGCGGTTTGCCGACCATGGGCCTAGGGCACTGGGGGGAGGGAGTGGGCGGTGGGGCGGGGAAGGAAGGAGGCTCAAGGATGGGCCTGTTAATGAGTGCCACTCAGTCCTGGCATGTGGCTTGAGAGCCGCGGCTTGCCGACCACGGGCCTAGGGCACTGGGGGGAGGGAGTGGGCGGCGGGGCAGGGAAGGAAGGATGCTCAAGGAAGGGCCTGTTAATGAGTGCCACTCAGTCCTCCCGTGGACACCTGAGGAACCAGGTGAACAGCTCAGAATTGTCCATGCCCAGGGCTGGGGCACTTTTTCTTCCCCTCACTCTCAGGGGTTGGGAGTTGCCCCTGCAGGCATTCATTTGTCTTCAAACCCTAGCAAACTGCTGAACAGCAGGAAGTCAGTCCTTGAGGTGGGGGAGCTGTCAGCTTGCAGGATCTGTGTTCTCCAACGGGGCTCAAGTGGTACGGGGCTGGGCCCGGCCACTGACCTTGGCTGCTCTCCTACCGTGGGCAGTGCTGGGGCAGTGATGCTCTGTCAGATACCTCTATGCTCTGACGTATGAGGGAGGACAGACTTCACAGGAAGAAGCCCACAAGCAGTGGCTGTAATTGTGATAAGCGCCATGCAGGAGAAGACCAGGGTAAACGCATAATGGGGAGTCTGATGTTAAGTAAGTTTATTTTAGATTCCAAATAAATAGAGTCTTGATATGATTCATTGAGTAATTAATTATGTGCTGTAACTGAACTTTTTCATTTAGTGTTGTGACTAAATCTCATGGGTGTCTGTGATCACACAAAGCCCTACCAAAGAATTAATACCAGGCGACAGGCTAATTCTGGACGGTGCTGGAGGCTCTGTCATCCTGACTGGCTGGGTTGTTCTGATTGAACTGACTGAGCAGTTCTGATGGAATGGTTTACACATGGATACATGTAAACAAGAAAGATTTATTTTCTAATTAAAAATGATACAGACTTACTAGAGAAATTATAAAATGCATAGTATATAATATACACAATGATTATAATATATAGTGTATATTATATTCTATTTAATACACAAATTATATATTATGACATATACTAGAGGTCCAGTGCATGAAATTAATGCACAGGTAGGGTTCCTAGGCCTGGTCATCAATCAGGGCTGAATCGGGGCCTTCTGGCTGTTGGCCAGGGAATTCCAGCTGCCGTCTATGACCTTCCTTCATTCTGCACCGCACCCTCGTGGTCAGCATAAGTTATAGAGAGTGATTGAACTCCTGGTCTCCTTGTCGAACTCTCAAGGGGACACTTTGTATATTAGCCTTTTATATATATAGATTATAAATAATAAGTATTATATAATCAATATATATATAATCACTGCAGAGAAAAATGCATTGTGTAAGGGTAATTTCCTTCCCATTTGCTTCATTCACAGTATTTGGTAAGTCTTTGCTGGTCATGAATTTAATAGTCAGTCTCCCTTACCCTTGGATGATGCTGAAACTTCACTGCATGTAATGAGTTGTGAAACTGCAGATGTGCGGATTTGAATCACACTAACTGAGTGAATGAATCCAGCCAGCTAATTAAGAGCAGGCTCATTTGGTGAGAAGAGTTCTATTCTCTGGTGGGAGCTGTAAATTTGGAGATATACAAACTTTCCAGGCCTCTTGTCCTTTGTGAATATCATAGATATATTGTCCATGAATGTGAAGCTCACATGTATGTGGTGTGTATACTTGTGTGTGTGGGCATATACATATTGCCTATATTTTTGATAGAAATTACACCAGATATGCAGTACAATTTTTCATCATGATAACTTTGATGGCAGAATCATATTCTATAGAGTGAATATATTATAATTTACTTTTATGTCTAATTCTATTATTGGAATGTCAGTAGCTTCCAGGTTTGTATTTGTATACACAATATTGCAGTGGATACCTTCAGCATCCAACTGTGTCTGAATTTTTGAAAATATCCTGGTATAGATCTCTAAAATTGAAATTTTTGGGTCAAAGAGAATGGATGTTTTTAAGGCTTTTCATAAATGTCAAATTACTTTTCAGAAAAATCGAAGTATGGGTATATATTTTTAGAAAACTCAATCTCTTAAATTATCAATCTATTTTGTCAAAATAATCAATACGGTTATCTGTTCAGAGCTTATACTAGTATATGCTTTATACTAGTATATGCTTTATACTTGAAAAAACTCACCAAGGGCTTTATTTTAAATATAGATTTTAAAATATATAATTTTAAAGTATTTTTTGTTTCTCCTTTATTTTTCTGGTAAGTCCCAATTTTGTTTAGTTCACCAACACATAAGCTTTCTTTGGTGAGTCTATATGGTAAAGCGTGTGTATATGTGTGTGTGTGCCCAATGTAATGTTGTACATTTCTTCCATTTTTTTTTTGTCCTCCATCCTTGCTATATTTTTCTTTTAATCTTTTAAAAACCTCACTGAGATAATTTTGAAGACCTAATATACAACAAAAGCAGGGATGTGTTATGGATAAATTTGGTGTTGTTTTTCTAAAAAAGGTTTTCAGACTGTTTTTAAGAATCCAAAGCAGGTGATTTTGGCATGAGAAATTGCATTTCCTCAAAAGACTATTTTCTTTTATGAAATAAAGCCTGTCTATTGACACACCAGCTTGGAAGTTTGGCCTCTTTGGTAGCAATTCTCTCACTCTCAGATCAGAAGTAGGAGGGAGGGTGAAGGCCTTGAACCCTCCGTGTTTTCTCCTTTGTTTACTCACTTCTATCAGGCTGACCATTGGAACCAATGGGTCGATTAGGTCAAGTGGTTGACCAATGCAAGTTACACAAGTTACTTGCTTAAAAAAATAAAAATAACCTTTTTGCTTTTTAACCTTAACTCAATTGACCAAGTGGAATTCTCTTCCCCTCTCACTCTGTTTGTGAGTTGTCGATGGCCATTTGAGGCAGCCGGACAGAATGATGACTAGGACAAAAGAGCAGATAACACTTGAGGTTTGGGCCGGCAGAGGGGTCAGAGGCCATAAAAGCAAGCGGAGATCAAGGGACTCAGATAACTGGGGCAAAGCGCATGCCAACACGGGGTCGCGGGAGAGTGGCAGGGTGAAGGGCAGCGCAGGCAGCCTGGGCCCAGGTCATCCTGCCGGAAGGAAGGCTGGGCGGAGGCAGCTGCCGGCCTGGCCCAGCTGCACTTTCTCGCCTTTCATCCTGTGAGAACCAGCCCTTCTAGAGTTCTGCCCGGAGACCTGTTGGTGCTGAAAACTGAAGGCAGCTGGCAGGTGAAAGTGGGAGGGGGTGCAGCCCTCCAGCAAAGGCAGGGCCCAGGCTGCTTCGTGAGAAAATAAGCTTTATTGCTTCTTGTCCAGGCCACACTAGGTGGGTTTTAAAAACATTATATAGGTTTCAGATGTACAACATTATAATTCAACACCTATGTACCCTAGAAAATGGTCACCCAAAAGCCTACTTACTGCCCATCATCTTACAATTGGCCCTCTTCACCTTTTTCCATCACCCCCAACCTCTTGTTCTCTGTATCTATGAATTTGTTCTTGTTTTATTTTTGTTCTTTTTAGATTCCACATGAGTGAAACCATATAATATTTGTCTACTTCCTCCAGATTTATTTCACTTAGCATGATACATTCAAGGTTAATCCATGTTGTTGTAAATGGCAAGACTTCATTCTTTTTATGGCTGAGTAATATTCCAGTGTGTGTGTGTGTGTGTGTGTTTGTGTGTGTGTGTATAGTGTGGACACTTAGGTTGTTTCCAGACCATGGCTATTGCAAATGATGCTGCAATAAACATAGAGGTATGTATATCTTTTTGAATTAGTGTTTTTTTTATTTTTCAGATAAATCCCCAGAAGTGGACGAGTTAGATCATATGGTAGTTCTATTTTTAACTTTTAGAAACCTCCATATTGTTTTCCATAGTGGCTGCACCAATTTATAATCCCACCAACAGTTTATGAGTGTTCTCTTTTCTCTACATCCTTATCAACACTATTATTCCTAGTCTTTTTTTTATTTTTTATAATAGCCATTCTGAAGGTGTGAGGTGAGCCCTCACTGTGGCTTTGATTTGCATTTGCCTAATAATTAGTGACACTGAACAGCTTGTCATGCCCTGCTGGCCATCTGTGTGTCTTCTTTGGAAACATGTCTGTTCAGATCCTCTGCCTATTTTTTAATTGGGTGGCTTGTTTTGTTGTTGAATTGTATAGTTCTTTATATATTTTGGATATTAAGCCCTTGTTGGGTGTATTGTTTGCAAATTTCCTCTCCTACTCAGTGGGCTGCCTTTTCTTTTTGGTGGGGCCGTGCTGTGTTTTCGGAACACTGATTCCTCCTACGAAAAGTGGCAGGGCGCTGGGAGCCAGGATCTTTGTTTGTGAGAAGCTGCTCATCCATTACCTCTTGGATAAAAGGAATCCGCAAAAGAAAAAAGAAGTGAATTGAAGACCAACTTTTGATGTGTGCTCCTTTAAATCAAGTCCTCGGTTGGGTCTCCCAGAGGCGGTTCTCCAGGCGAAGACTTTGTGCAGTAGGTGATTTGGGAGGTGATCCTGGGAAACACAGAGGGAAGTGAGAAATGGTGATGTCTAAGGGAAGCGATAAAGTGCTCATTATTGAGCAGATTACCAGGATGGGCACCGTGACCCAGGCCTCTGGTGAACCCAGAGAGAGCAAAGCCCAGAGTTACTCCACCAGGAGGGAGATGAGCTATTCATCGGTCAAATCTGGCCAGTCATTGCTGTGTCCCTGGCTAAGTGAGCTCCCAGTGTCCAGACAGAGGCCACAGGTAAGGACACAGGTGCGGGCAGTGGAAGCCATATCACCAGCTCATAGCAATGGTGGGTGCACAGGAGCAGGGCAGTGCTCCAAGGGTGTATGTAAGAGAGTGTAAGAGGGTTGCTCAGCCATAGGGAAAACCAGCATTCCACTCAGAGAGGCCTGGGAGTCCGCCAGGGAAGTCCTCCTTGTGTACTGCCCACGCCCCAGTGACCATGCCATCAATTTCATTGATCAAAAGAGGCAGGATGCTCTGTCTCCATCAGCCAGGCCTCAGTCCTTGCGTCTGCTTTGGTGGCTTTTATTGTAAACCTCAGGAATGTGTCTCAGGTAATGAGGTTTTTCCCATTAATCACTCTTTTGTACAAATCCAGGATTCTAATGCAATGCAGGGTGAATTGCACCAACTTCTAAGGCAATAAGAATCTGGGTAGCCCTAGCCAGTTTGGCTCAGTGGATAGAGCATCCGCCTGTGGACTGAAAGGTCCCAGGTTCGATTCTGGTCAAGGGCACATGCCCAGATTGTGGGCTCGATCCCCAGTGGTGGTATGCAGGAGGCAGCCAGTCAATGATTATCTCTCATCATTGATGTTTCTATCTCTCTCTCCGAAATCAATAAAAATATTAAAAGAAAAAAAAAAAGAATCTGGGTAAAGCTACCAAGGAGAGCACCCAGTGGCCAGCCACAGAGCCACATATATCTGCTTGCCAAGTTTTTAATGTAAGAGATAGCAGCCTTCTGGCAATTGTGATTTACATTCCACATAATCATCTATTATCTTAATTTGTAACTTTTAAAAAACTTACCCTCAGGCATGTTCATTTAGAAGCTCAATTATGTGCAGTTGGTTGTCCTGCAATATTTCTGATGATGGTTGTTATGATAGTCGGATCTGCACGTTTCACAGGTCCAGGACTTAGCAGGCTTCTTACCAGGTGCCTCGGGGAGGGGACCAGGATGGGAAAGCAGCCTTACTCTTGTAGGTTTCCCTCAGACTGAATGTAGCGATTAGCACGGAGACTGAGAGTTCTAACCTCTCACTCAAGGAGGCACAATCCCACAGAGGAGTGGAGGAGGGAGTATCATTCAACAAATGTTTACTGAGCATTTACTGTGTGCTAAGCCAGTGATTCTTTTGGTCTCAGAACCCTTTATACTCTTGAAAATTATTGAAAACCTAAAGTGCTTTTATTTATGTGGGTTATCTAGGAAGATTTATCATATTAGAAATGAAAACAAAAAGGTTAATATTTATTATTCATTCATTCAAAAATAGCAATAATAAAATCATTGCATGTCAATATAATAACATATTTTATGGACCATAATTGTATTTTCCAACACAAATATATATAGCAGGAAGCGTGGCATTACTTTACATTTTTGCAACTTTCTTATGTCTGGCCTGATAGAAGACAGCTGGATTTTCGTATCTGCTCTACGTCCCGTTTGTTGTAATATGCTGCTCTGGTTGAAGAAAATCTGGCCTCACATGGATATATGTGAGGAACAAGGAACATTTTAATAGCCTTTCAGGTAATTGTGGACATTTTTCTTTGAAGCAATACCCAAACTTGACAAGTAGTCATTTCCTTTTCCCCTCCCTTCCCCTCCTCTTCCCTCCCCTGTCCTCCTCTCCTCTTCCCTTCCTTTTTGTTACCTTCCTTCTCCTTTCTTCTTCTCTTCCTTTCTTTTCTTCTTCCTTTCTCTTTTTTTTCTTTGTCTTGTGCCATACCATTTAAAAAAAGTCCTCACCCAACGATATGTGTTTTTAAAAACATTGATTTGAGAGAGTGAGAAAACATCGATCTCTTGCCTCCTGAACCTGCTCCTACCAGGGATAGAACCCACAACCTTTTGTGTACAGGACAATGCTCCAACCAACTGAGCCACAGGGCCAGGGCTGTCTTGTACCACTTTAACCATTTTTTTAAAAACCAAAGTCCCAGGACTTTTTTAAAAAATATATATTTTATTGATTTTTTACAGAGAGGAAGGGAGAGGGATAGAGAGTTAGAAACATCGATGAGAGAAACATTGATGAGCTGCCTCCTGCACACTCCCTACTGGGGACGTGCCCGCAACCAAGGTACATGCCCTTGACCGGAATCGAACCGGGAACCCTTGAGTCTACAGGCATACAGAGAGGAAGGGAGAGGGATAGAGAGTTAGAAACATCGATGAGAGAGAAACATTGATGAGCTGCCTCCTGCACACTCCCTACTGGGGATGTGCCCGCAACCAAGATACATGCCCTTCACCGGAATCGAACCGGGAACCCTTGAGTCTACAGGCCGATGCTCTATCCACTGAGCTAAACCGGTTAGGGCCACTTTAACCATTTTTAAACATACAGGTCAATGGCATTAAGAACATTCACATTGTGCAAGTACCACCATCCATGCACAGAACTATTTTCATCTTGCAAAACTGAAGTTCTGCACCCATTAAACACTAACTCCTCATTCCCCAGGGCAACCACCATTCCACTTTCTATTCTATTGGTGTGACTACTTGAGATCCTTTATATAAGTGGGATCATACAGCATTTGCCCTTTTGTGCCTGGCTTATTTCCCTCGGCATGATGTCCTCCACATCCATCCATATGTAGCACGTGCCACAATTTCCTTTCTTTTCAAGCTGAGTGATAGTCCAGCACATGCCCCATTTTGTTATCCATTCAACCATGGATGGGCACTGGGTGCTTCCCCTTTCTGGCAATTGTGAACAACGCTGCTATGAACTTAGGTGTATAAATACCTGTTTAATTCCTGCTTTTAATTCTTTTGGACATATACCCAGGAGCAGATTGCTGCATTGAATGCTAAGTCTACTTGCAATATTTTGAGGAACTGCCATACTGTTCAGTGTTAGTTTCTTAAGTTAGTGACAGTGTGGAATCTGACAGAACTATCAATAATATTTTGTAATCTGTTACATGAAGATTGATTAGTCTGGTCTTGGCCAGTGTGGCTCAGTTGGTTGACCATCTTCCCATTCACTGAAGAGTTGCCAACCAGTGTGGCTCAGTTGGTTGACCATCATCCCATTCACCGAAGAGTTGCCAGTTTGATTCCTGATTAGTGCACATACCCAGGCTGTGGGTTTGATTCCTGTCAGGGTGCATATTGGAGGCAACCCATCAATGTTTCTCTCTCTCTCCCTCTCCCTTTCCCTCTCTGTAAAATCAATTAAAAAAAAAAGATTTGTTAGTCTGTCTTGCACTTTGAATGGATCTTTAGCCCATGCATGATTTTTAATGCAGTATGCATGGGTCATTTGAAAAATATTGGTTCAGAGAGCTTTGCAGATCTTCCATATAATGATTTATTTTTAATATAACATGAAATAATCACATTCATTAACATTACTGCTTATGTCATCAGAAAATTCTTTAAAGTATTTCCAAGCTGTCAAGGTAATGGTGACAGATGGAAGTTTTCTAAAATTCCAATTTTCACTTGAAAGCTTTGTGTTTTATCATCAGCAACCAACACTGTCGATTGTGTTCCTGGAAGTGACAGGGTCCCTTTGTTCGTTTCAAGAACAAGTTTGTCAAATATCCAAATCTGAATCACTGTAGCTTGTCATTTTTCAAGTAATAGTGATATTCCAAGGGGAGAAGTCTCCATTCAAGCAATTCGAGCAGCTGCCCGAGCGCTTTTCTCGAGACCACGTCGTCCTTGGAATGCGGCAGGCGTGTCTGATGTGTGCGTTCCATTTCATCACAGAATATTAAAGACACAGGTATCCAAGGGTCAGTCTGGCTTTTACAAAATTAATCATTATTTCTGTCTCCTTAAGGACATTCCTTAGTGACACGCACTGCTTTGCTGCCCGAGGGTTGGCGGCTCCTTAGTTGCGCTAAGGCCCCAGCAGGTCTACCCCTGTTGTGTTTGCACCATCAGAGCAAATATCACCACAGTGGAAAATGCAAAGAACAGCCTTGTATTTTTTAATTATTATTTATTGTAGAGAGAAAGAAAGGGAAAGGGAGAGAGAAAGTGAGAGGGGGAGAGAAAGGGAGAGGGAAACATCAATGTGAGAGAAGCATCAATGGGTTGCCTCCTGCACATACTCCGACCAGGGACCAAACCTGCAACCTGGACCTATGTCCTGACCAGAAATCGAACCGGTGACCTTTTGGGATGACATTCAACCCACTGAGCCACACAGGCCAGGGTAGCCTAGTGTGTGTTGAGAAGAGCTTGGATTTCACAGGCTTCCTGAAAGTTGCCCCTGGGACAGTCTGGTTCAGTGGGCTTCCTTTGAGAACCAGTGTTAAATATGATACTGCTTGGCTGAAAATAAAATTACATGCTAAACACGTAGGTGTAGTATGTGCCCTCTTTATTTGTTTAAAAAATTGTTTTTGCTCTTCAAAAATATCAGAACTCTAATGTAAATTAACTAAAGCAAATATATGACAATTAAAATCATCAGTGACCTCATCATCCACAAAACAACTCTTATTAATAATTTGCTATCTATGCTTTCTGATAAATGTGTACACATATATCTGTCTACATATATACCTTTTAAAAATAGAATCATATTAAACAAACTTATGAAACCTGCTTTGCTTATATAGCAATATGGTATAAATATTTTTCATGCCATTAAACATTCTCACACAAATCTACACTAATAAAAGAGAAAAATGGTAATTGGCATACAACGCTACCCTTTTTATTGGCTAATCAGGGCTATATGCAAATTAACTCCCAACTAAGATTGGCAGTTAACTGCCAACAAGATGGTGGTTAATTTGCATATGTAGGCACAATGCAGGGAGGCGAAAGGGAAAGCAGGAAGAAACCCCCTGAGGCGTCTGGGGGTCCCCTGCCCAGGCCTGACGCCTGGGCCAGAGGCATCAGGCCTGGGCTGGGGGCAGAACCAGTGATGAGGGGGAAATGAGGGTCCCCTGCCCAGGCCTGATACCTCTGTCAGAGGCGATTGGAGGGATGGGGGGCAGGGGACCCCCATCTCCCTCTGATTGCTTGCTCCACCCCCCGCCCAAGCCTGACGCCTCTGACCCAGGCTTCAGGCCTGGTCAAGGGGACCATCATATCCCCCCAATCCCCGGCTCCGCCCCCCTCCCAGGCCTGATGCCTCGGCCAGAGGAGTTGACCCTCATCACCCTCCAATCACCAATCACCGGATCGGCCCCTTGACCAGGCCTGAGGCCTCCAGCAGAGGTGTCAGGCCTGGGCAGGGAACCCTCAGCTCCCTGCGGTTGCAGGCTCCGCCCCAGCCATGATCGGAGAATCAGGTGCCTTTTCCGCCCTGGCCAGTGATAGCAGGAAATAGGGGTGGAGCCAGAGATGGAAGCTGGGCATGTCGAAGCTGGCAGTCCTGGGAGCTAGGGGTCCCTTGCCTGGGCCTAAAGTGAAGCCCACGATCGCGGGGCCGCTGCAGCTGCGGGTCCCTGCTGCCCGGGCCGGACGCCTCAGAGATTGGAGGGGGATGGGGGTCAATGCCTGAGGGCTCCCAGTATGTGAGAGGGGGCAGGCTGGGCTGAGGGACACTCCCCACCCCACACACACACCCAGTGCACGAATTTCGTGCACCGGGCCCCTAGTATGTATACAAAACACAAATACAAAACAGACATGAAAGAAATGGTTGCTATCATATCCAATGGCTACATCAAACTTTATTTTAACCAAATCTAATGGTTGCAAATGTAGCTTGTCTCCTCTTGTTATAAAGATTATCCACCACCTTCTTATGCCTAAAATGCTAGATATGTATTTGTATTTTCTTTCTTACTATAAAATCATAGAAGTAGAGTTGATAGATAATGAAATGCAGATTTTAAAATAAAGGTGGATTTTGTCGAATTGTCCTCCAGAAAGCTGTATCAACTGCCCCCTCACAGGACTGTAGGAAAATGGCCAGTTGCCAGCGCTGGATGGCAGGTCGACAGTATATTCTCCTCCTTGTCTGGGAGTGCTTACCTCTGCCCAGTGGTTATGGAGGGAAGCTGTTCATCCTCGACCCTTTCTCTGTCCAATTGTGTAACACTTAACCATCCCACATCCCCCCACACACTTATACACACATTCACACAGTTACACACTCACATACACTCACACACACTCACCCTCATACACTTACACACTCTCACACACACACAGACTCTCACACACTCACACACATACTCACCCCCATACACTCACATACACTCACACACTCACACACATACTCACCCCCATACACTCACATACACTCACACACTCTTACACACTCACACATTCTCATACACTCTCACACACACTCACCCCCCCATACACACAAATACACTCATACACTCTCACACACTCTCTCACACACATACACACACTCACACACACACACAGAGTCTCTCTCTCTCACACACACACACACACACACACACACCTTGATCTGCAGAAGGGGGCAAAGCTCGTGCATGTCTCCAGGTCAGCTTCCCTCAGAGCCCGAGCACTCATTCCATGTTCTTGAAATGTCATCTCCTTCCAGGTCTGAGTTTCTGATACTCCAGCCTGCGAAGGACAGAGAGGTCACATTTCCGGCAGGCACAGCGGCTCCAGCAGGCATGGTGGCCCCAGCAGGCACAGCGCTCCAGCTGCTCTTCCGCCCTCTGCTCCCCGAACACACGCAGGCCAGCGCCCACTTCCCAGCGCCCTGTAAGGCGGCGGTCTGGCTGAGGCATAATGATGCATAGAGTGGAGCTCATCCTACTTGAAGAAAATTAAACCAAACCGACCTCCTCTGTCATTTTCAGGCTTGAACATTTGAATTCCAAATTTTCAGGGTGATGGAGTTCATTACGGCTCACCGATGTTTTAAAGTTACTTTAAATTGCGGTAAAATTCACATAACAAAAATGTTAGCACCTTAGCCATTTTGAAGTTTACGGTTCAGTGGCATTGAGTACACCCACATTGTGTGTACCTGTCACCAGTATCCATCTCCAGGACTTTTCGTCTTTCTCGGCTGAAACTGAACCTATTAAACACTAACTCCCAGCCCCGCCCCTCCGCCCCTGGCAGCCACCCTTCTGTCTCTGAGTGTGCCTACTTGAGGGATCTCCTGTGAGAGGGATCCTGCAGTGTTTGTCCTTTTGTGACTGGCTTATTTCACTCCCATAATGGCCCCCTGGCTTCCATAGCCTCAACAGAGCACCAGTACGGGCCAGAGGGAGGAGCTGGGAGCCCATAGCCCCAGAATTCCCTGTTCCCGAGCCCACGTGGTCAGGAAGGGGTGTGGAAACAGAGTTCCTGAGTGTTTCTCTTCCAGAAGAAAGGGCCCAGCATCACAATGACGGAGGCTCCCACTGAACGCCTATTGACTTCAAGGACAGCCCTGGGATTTCAGGCTTGCTTCTTTTATCGCGGACAGGAGGATTTCAGAGTCTCTGGGACTTCATTGTCTAACCTCCCCCAGACCGGAAAGACTCCTCCCTCCAGAGGGCGTGGGTCCACCGGTTTTGTTCTGATGGGACATTGCAGAGTTGGGTTTTCCTTTGTTGAAAATTGGGGGTAGTACAAGCATTTACACCTCAAAGCGCCATGTCAGTGGCATTCAGATTCTTTATTAATGTTCATTTCAGCTCTCAGCAGAGTCTAGAGGAGGCTCATGCTCACAGGATTGCAGAATGTGCTGTGGGGAGGCTGAACATGGACTGTGTGAAATGGGCTCGCTCTACAGCGGTGCAGGTCCCTGACTTCCCCAGGGCTCACTCTATAGCAGTGCAGGTTCTGACTCCACCAGGGCTCGCTCTACAGCAGTGCAGGTCCCTGACTACCCCAGGGCTTGCTCTATAGCAGTGCAGGTCCCTGACTACCCCAGGGCTCGCTCTACAGCAGTGCAGGTACCTGACTACCCCAGGGCTCGCTCTATAGCAGTGCAGGTTCTGACTCCCCCAGGGCTCGCTCTACAGCACTGCAGGTCCCTGACTACCCCAGGGCTCGCTCTATAGCAGTGCAGGTCCCTGAGTCCCCAGGGATCGCTCTGTGCCAGGCAGATGATCATTGAGTGCATGAGCTCAATTTCAATTCACAGAAATGCTGTGAGGTGTTTGCTCTCAGTGCTGTTTTCGGGAAGGAGGCAGCAGGGCATGTCATAACTTCCTGAAACTGCAGCGAGGGGAGCTGGGTGTGATCCCAGGCAGCCCAGTTCTGGGCTCCAGGGGCTTAATAAACCCATCCTAGGATTGCTCACCTCTCAACAGACTGCTGAGCACTTAATTACTCTGGTTTGTTGAAGAAGAAACCCTTTAAGAGTGATGTAACTTTTATTTACAAATATTAATAAATATAAAATGCCGAAAGTGATCTACTTGATGGTTATTTAAACACAATGAAACACTGAAAAAATGTGGTTTTTGAAAATAATTTGCGGGGGGCTTGCTAGCAAAAGCATTGGGCCACTTTTCTGGTTTACAAGTGTTTTTTGAAGAGAACAATGCTAATAATCTAATTTGACTGGAAATAAGAAGTGATAAAGTTACTTCAGTTTAATAGATGAAAAAAAAATGCGTTGACTGTCACCGAATTACCTGGAATACATCAAGGCAATGTTAGCCAAAGACAAAATAAGAGACTGTTTTCAATTAGCGCATGAAAATTTTGTCCTTTATGAAAAGAGAATAGGGAACAACTCCGTTCTGAAAAAGATGTTATTAAGCAAAGCAAGTGTGAAAGGTAGGCAAAGCGAACCACACCCCAACGACTGCAAGCCCAGCAAGTCTACGCAAACATCTTACCGGCCTTTCTCCGTGTTAATAAGGATATAGGAAGCCACGCACTGCTCTTTAAGCTAAGCCATCAGACCTAGAGGGACTGGCCTGCACATTACAACGGGGTTAACCAAGGCCCACAGGGAGGGCAGCTGGCCATAGGACTCCAGCCACCTACTGGAAGCTCGAAGGAGTCTGCTGACATCCGGTCTCCATCTCATCCTCCACTGCGCTGCCTGCGAGAAGCAGATTATTTAACTCCCCAGGGGCCAGTCGGAGGAGCCTCAGGGCAGAGAGGTTAAGCAATTCAATTATGAGAACATTTGGTGACTACAAGGGGCTCAGAGCTGTAGTCCTGAAGACAGTTTCAGGTACAAAGATGATGAGTAGGACCATGTGCCAGTTCTTAAAGAGTTTGTGGTCTTTCCAGGGGGAGGGAATGAAAGTGAGAGGGACGTGCCTGCAGGGGGTCAGCGAGAACTTTCCTGAACCACAAAGGAATGGAAACTGCACATTGACAGGGACCTCATCCCTGAGAGCATCAGTCCGGAATGAGCAACACAATATCTAGCAAACATTTTGGAATTAAAAAAAGAACAGAAATCATTTGGGCAAGAGGTAAAAACAGCCAGCCACTCAAAATGTGAGTTAGCTTATCATCAGATTTTTGACAACACTGCTCGATGCTAGAGGAGAAGCGGGTGACGACTTTAAGACCGTTCTTTCCTGAGGACTCTGCTAGCGACAGTTAGCAGATACCCGAGGTGGTGCCTGGGCTGGTGCTGAGCTGTGGCGTCCTGTCCCTGTAGAGCTAAGACTGAGCGAGGTTAGCGAGGAGACTAGACTGAGGTCAGATGACCTGGCAATGCAGGGACAGAGCAACCCTGAAAGTGAGGGGGAGGTGGGGACAGATACACAAACAAAGTTAAACAATTCTCAGAAATTAAATGTGGGGGCAGAGTCTGGCATTGCTGTTCTGAGACTGTGGTGTATACCACGGGCTAAGCAATCACCTTTTTGTATTCTCCACGTTCGACCTAGCGGACAGAGCCCTCAGCCATGGCTACTGCTCTCCTTACCGGCTTCTTGAGAGACATCGATCAGCTGCCTCCTGCACACCCCCTACTGGGTATGTGTCCACAACCAAGGTACATGCCCTTGACCGGAATTGAACCTGGGACCCTTGAGTTCGCAGGCCGATGCTCTATTCACTGAGCCAAACAGGTTTCGGCACCGGCTTCTTTTTTTTAAATGCACCAGTAGTTACGTCAGGGGCTCACTGTACTTTTCACTCTGCTCCTTCACCTCCCAGGTTTCCCGTTCTAGGCAGACAGCCTCTGCTCATTCCTAGCATCATTCTCCTGTATCCCTGGCTTAGTGTGTTTTTAAATCCCACGATTTATTTATCTCCAGATGTGTTGTTTATTTTATTAATCTCTGAATGCCCCTTCTGGACCACTGATCCCCACGTCCATTTCCAACGAGATGATGAACAGAGTGGGCTCATCATTACATTGGCGCATCTGATTCTGCTGAAACCCGCTGTGACCATGCTCAGCGTGGGTTGTTTAGTGTCATTGCGTGGCCAGTGGTTCCGTGCCCTTCTCTCCTTCTTGCAGTTTTTACTCCAGAAAGAAGAAGTCGTGGTGCCATTACTCAGAAGCATGTGCGCAGCTGCGTTGCTCTCGGCAGCACCGTGAGTGGGCTGTGAGCGTGCCCACCTGCCCCTGGCGCTGGACCTCGCTTGCTGCTGTTTCCCCAGCACCTGGCAGCGATGGCACCTTCAGAAATATTTGCTGAGTGGATGAAATGCTTTCCGATATTATGTAGTTGTGATAAAACAAATATGCGTGTGTTAAAGGAAGGCCCCACTAGTGTAATAGGCTTTGTCAGACACACTTAGGAGAGACAGAAGTACAAGAATTTTCTCAAAGTCCAGAGAAACACTTCCAAAATTACCCTAGTACGTATCACTCTTAGGATTATCTACATATCTTCCCGATGTGAGGACATTTCCCCACCAGATGATTAGCTGTGGCATGATATTGCATCTAAATAAACACATAAATAAATAAAACAAGTGTTAATATTTTAATAGAGTAGATAGGGTTATCATTCAATAATACTGTATGTCATCACAAAATATTCTAATAAGAAAGAATAATTTTTTCAGCTAAAAGCAAGCTACATTATGCATAGAAACAATAAACAAATGCATAATTTTTTCTTTAAAAATATGTTTAAAACACATGAAAGCATGCTAGCTATACTTTTAAATGTCATATTATATCTAGAACATTGCTCCACATGGGTGCATACGGAGTTTCCTCATTCGTTAAGGCTGAACGTTATTCCATTGCATAGATTTACAATAATACATTTTACTACTCACCCACTGATGGATATGAAGGGAATTTCTCATACTCTGCTCTTAGAGCCAAAAGCTGCAATGACTCGTCCTGCATTCAGGTTTCCCATAAATCCGAGCGGACGCATATCTGTGACAAACTCTGGGAGGTGGACTTTCTGGACTAAGGGTGTTTGCAATTTCGATAGTTTTGTCAAATTGCCTTCTGTAGATATTGTACCAACTGGCACACTCCAGCCATTTATGACCAAGCCCCATAACGACTCTTTAGCGGGCACCTGGGATCTTGTATGTGGCCAGGAGGGCACTGGGGACGTCACTGCTGACTTGGGTCCTTTCTGAGCTGAGGTGACCGTAGTTTGGAATAAAAAATGAGGACCCCAAGTCTGCTTATGGGAAAAGCAGGATAGAGTGTTTATGCTTGAGAGTGTTAGGAATGTTCTGGAACGTGTTGTCGCATTGCCCAGCTCAGATACCCACGTCTGAGCAGGTAGGCACTTGTCGTTTGCTGGGCAGGTGTCTAGCGTCTACAGTGCGTCTTGGCAGAGTTAGTACTGAGACATTTCAGAAGCTGGGTCTGTTGTCCTCGGAGCCTCCGGCCAAGACACTGTTCGGCCACTGGGCCAATTGATTTTGAGCTGATTTTATTTATTTTGAAAGAAGGTGGGGAGACCACATACCAGGGGGCAATTTCTGTAGAGTCGATGAGCTCAGCAGTGGCGCAAGTCCAGTTCGTCATTCAGGCCACGGGCATGTGATGTGAAAACAACCTGTGAATTCCATGCATCGGATGTTTGGTCTGCTTGTGGGGATGGGGGGAGGGGGGTCAATTAACTGATTGTTAGATTTAATTGACTGGGTGCTTGAGTTGATGAGATAGTTCACTAAAATGGCCCATCCAATTAGACAGGGAAGGTGATGGAAAATACCGGATCAATCACTTCTGGTTTCGTGTTTTCATTCAACGCGGGCTTCATGCTGCGTCCCTGTTTCAGAACGTGGGTGGCCCAGGCATGGACTTGGGCTTCCTCATTGTGCCATTTGATCCCAGGAAAGCCAGGCAATGCAAACAATTGGCCTCCATATTAATAGCAACGAGCGCAGTTCACTGTGGTTTTTATTGCATTTTGAATCACAAAGGGATAAAGCTAGCATAATCTTTTTAAGAGCTTAGGTTCTCTAAAAGTCTTAAGCCAGTTCCATAAAAATAGTGATATATATGTTTGCTGTCATTATTTTATGGTTACATTCTTGTAAGCTCATTGCCTAAGAACCTCTTGGTTAATTTCCATAAGATTTGGTCACAAACGGCTATCGGGGTATGTGAGCCAGGCTCCTCGCCAGTAGTTAAACGACAAGCATTGCCTGATGACCTGAGAGAGAGATCGGGGCTGGATTTCTCATCGAAAGGCTACAGCTGAGGACAGAATCTTCCATAAGAACAGGTTATCTCAGCAATGTTAAATAACACAGTATATATCATAGTAAGACGTTTCATTGTGGAAGAAAATAGCCATGCCAAATTTGGAAAATAAAGAAACAAAAGCAAAAATCTCCAGTCAGTCCCTCCAGCCAAATTATATTATTAGCTACTTTGAATTTTGGGGGAAAGAGATGAATAAACATAACAAATTAGAACTGCATTTTGGGATCATTTTCTCCTTGCAAGACAAAAAAAAAGAAATTGAGAGCAAACTATTAAAAAAGCATCTAGATGAGAACAATTTGGTACCTTTCAAATTCTCATCGTGTACACACATTTTATTAGAATCTTCCGTAATTTGGAAGAAAAGCCTTTCCACGGCTCAAAATCTTGAAACCAAAATCCTCCGAGGATCCGGCCTCTGTTCTCTCCAGAGGAGAGTTTCTCTGACGCCGAGGCAGAGCCCATTTTCCCAGCGTCTCCCCTGAACCCGCAAGTGGAGGAGATGCAGAACCTTGTGTCTATGTGTCTGTGTGGCAGGTGGGGCCAGCTCCAGCCTCAGGGACTTTGCAGTGAAGATTATCATCAGATGACCTGCCCTTGGGGCGGGGGGGCGCGAAATGAGTTATCTTCTGGCTTTCTGCTATTTCTTAACTGAATTTTAAAGAAAATCACTTCCTTGGCTATTGAAAAAGCCTGTTCTTGATGCTGAGTGTGTTACTATATCTCAGTGTAGGCCAAAAAACATGTTCTGAGTGAACCAGGCTTGCTTAAAATTGTTTCTGAAAAAATAATTTTAAACACTTTTTTTTTTCAAATGAAAAAAATAAAATCATTAAGACAAAAGAAGGGAGTGATACCAACTTGATGTGGTCAGTCTCCCTCACACAGAGTCACAGAGGGGAGGGCACACTCCTCAACGGAGCATCTACTGGCACCAGCACGCCTACTTGCCTCCCTCGTTGACTGGTGGTCCACCGACGGTGTGTGAGGGGTGGTTTAATGGTGACGTGTTTGCTGATGGTGTGGGGAACTGAGAGCTGCCCCTGAGAGGAAGGGAGACCCTGCTAGGAATGGGAGGGGGTGAGGGGGAAGAGGAAAGTAGGTTCCTAAAGTCCACTTTTTTAAACAGTGTGATGCATAACACAAATTTGACCACTTTAACCATATTTAAGTGTACAAATTCAATGGTATTAATTATATTCACAAAGTTGTGCAACTCTCACCGCAGCCTCTTTCCAAAAATGTTTTCATCACCTCAAGCAGACTCTGTAGTCACTGAGGAATAATCCCACCCTCTCCCTCCAGGGCCTGGTAGCCCCCATTCTGCTTTCTATTTCTATGGATTTGCTATTCTATGTTCCTCATATAAGTGAAATCATATACTATCTGATCCTTTGTGTCTGGCTTCCTTCACTTGGCATAAAGTCTTCCAGGTTCATCCACGCTGTAGCATGCGTCAGAACTTCATTCCTTTTTATTGGTGAATGACATACCACTGTGTGGATACACTGCATGGTACTTATCTAGTCATGGACAGTGAGTGGCTTCCATTTTTTCACTGTAAATGCTCCTGCGAACATCAGCACCCGAGTGTACCTGTTCAAATCTCTGCCCCCTCCCCTGGGTGTACACCAGGGCGGCACCTTCGCTTTCCTGCTTCCCCTCCTGAGTTCTCCCAGGTACACAGCTCCATAGCACAGAGCTGGGTGTGCAGAGGCCACGTCGGGAAAGCAAACCAAGTCAGCAACAAAGGATTTTTATTCCATGTTCTAAACTGCAGACAGACTTGCCCAAGTCAGTTTGGCTCAGTGGACAGAGCGTGAGCCTGCGAAGACCGAAGAGTCCCAGGCTTGATCAATTCCGGTCAAGGGCACATTCCTGGATTGCGGGCTCGGTCTAACGTGCAGGAGGCAGCCAAGCAATGATTCCCTCTCATCACTGATATTTCTATCTCTTCCTCTCCCTTCCTCTCTGAAATCAATAAAAATATATTAAAAAAAAAAGAATTTAGACTGAACACAAACTTAAAAAAAATCCAAGTGAAAGCAAGGCCCATTTCCCCTCTCTCCTCTCATCCGCTCCTCCCCCAGTGATCACAGCCGCCCTTTCTCTCAAGTACGTGAGGAGTGATTGGCTGGTGGTGTTTATAGGCCCCTGTGCAGTGCAATGGCTCCTTCAGGACTGCACTAATGACGTTTACAATTCCCATCAGGACTAGACCATGCTGCTTTCCCAGCACCAGGCCTCAGCGAAGCCGTGCCCTGTGATCAGAGCAGAACTGAATGCAGCGGGCCCCTGCTGGTGCATGCGCTGAGTAACCCCCACGAGCTGGCAGTAAAAACAAATTAAATTAAAGCTCCCTGTTCACCGGAGGACTAATTCTGTTTTTCTCAAGTTTCCATTAAACAGTATTGTCTGCAGAAAGTATGCACCAATATTCTCCCTCCGGGGACTAAATGGAAAAGAAATGTCAACAGGAAAATGGTTAAATTTCCCCATTAATTTTGTGTTGCACCCTCTTAACATTTATTAATAATATTAGGGAGATTCAGAGATCCCCCTCTTTGAGTTCTGTAGAGCATTATGGAAATTAGATTTCATGGGGGGAGATGTGAATTGCTGAAAATCAGAACTAAACAAAGCAAAGGATTAAAAGGGAATTTGCTTTGGTAATAAATATGGTAATACAATTTCTTCCTTTGATTAAAGGCTTGGAAACATTTCAGGGGATATTTTAATATTGTAAGAATCTCAATTCAAATATTTTTTCTTCCGCCCCTAATGACAGTGACTCTCACCTGCCTTTGCTTTAGCAGTTCCTGAAACAAGCGGAGGTCTCCGGCCTGCGGGGCGTGGAGAATGGGCTGCCCTGGGAGGAGCTGTCGGTGGGCGCCCCACTCTGCCGGTTTGCTGCTTGAGTAGCACGGCACACTGCAGTGGAATGTCTCATTTCTGCTCCTCCGTTTACCCGAGACGGACCCCAGGGCTCTCTGACAGTATCTCCCAGGCACACGTGAGCAGTGCCTGCTTCAACAGGAGTGTAAAAAGCTGGTGAGTGAGAGAAAAAATACTGAGCACCTATCAAGTACTGGAGACTACGTGCCAACACTGATATATCTTTTAAAAAAATGTTTCAATAAAAATGATTTTAAATATAATAATGTTACATGCAATAAACATTTTATATGTCTTTTTAAACTTTGATTTCCATAGCAGGCCTTTAAGGTCGAAGTTTTTCTTTTAGGTGAGAAAACTTGCCAGGTCACCTGGCTTGCCAGGGCAGAACAGTCATCCACCCACCCAGCCATCCAGCTGCCCACCTGCTGGCAGTGGTGCTGCTGTGGCCAAGGCTGGGTGCTAGCTCTGACCTGCAGGAGTGATGACACACAGTGTCATCCAGTCCAGAGGGGGAGACAACACCGGCAGCACCCAGAACAGAGAGCATCAGCTGTGAGAACTCCTCACCCCTGGAGGCAGACTGGCTGGCGTGGGACTTAAATCCAGGAGTGACCAAACTCGGGGCCCCCTCTTCCCCTGTGCCCCATGGGCTCCCCTGAAATGCAGGGAGCATTTCATGCATTTTACAGGGCACTTAGGTGCTGAGGCCCCAAACCACCTCAGCAAGCACAGACCCTCTGGCCGGCTGCAGTGGGGTCACTAGAATGCCTTCAGCCCCCAGTGCCCACAAATCCAAAGCCCCCTGTTCTAGGAAAGTGAGGGTCCTTCAGGCTAACTGAGCTGGGATCCTCTGGGTGCCGGAAGCATTGGGAGGAGTCCCCAGGGTCTCTTTGGGCTATTCACAGTCCCTGGCAGAGCAGGGATGGTCTGGCCAAGGTGGCTCACCTGGGTCTGGGGAAAAGCCAGCCAGCCCCCACTCAGAAATTTCCCGCTGGTGGGCTCTTCAGCAGGGCCAGAGAAAGTTTGTGATGTAGCATTAGGGCTCTCCGCGGGGAAGCTGTTGCAAAGATTTCCCAGGGGGCTGCCAAAGTCAGTGTCTCAGGAGCTTATGAATCAGAAGTGCCTGAGGAGGTGTGAGGAGTGGCTCATTCATACATCAAACAATGCAATGATGGGCCATCAGGCCTGCAGTCCAGGCAGTGGGGAGGTTGGACAGGCATGCAGCTTGACCCTCATCTCAGGCACCGGGCCCCTGGCCTTCCTCCTCGCCTGTCCTCACACAGTGTGTGCCTCTCGGCTTCCCTCTCTGTATCCGGGCTGCCTCTGGGTCCTGCTTGGTTCCCTTTAATTCTTTGGGAAATCTTTCTTGCCTCTTCTGATTCATGTCTTTCCCTTATTTAATCACTAGAGGCCCGATGCACAAAATTCATGCAAGGGGCTTGGTCCTGGGCACTGTAGCAGCTGCCTTTGCCTCCGCCCCACCACTTCTGTGTCGATGCACAAAATTCATGCAAGGGGCTTGGCCCCGGGCACTGCAGCAGCTGCCTTTGCCTCCGCCTCACCACTTCTGCGTCTCTGGAAGGTCATCTGGAAGGATGTCCAGTCTAATTACCATATTACGCTTTTATTATTATAGATAGCCCACCTCTTCGATTGGATTCCCCAAAGCAGAGATGAAACTGAGGATTGGTATGAAAGTAATTAGAAAGTCTTATGTGGGAAAGCTTGCAGGAAACTAGGGAAATGCGTGTGGAGGGTAGGAGGCACCCAGCCGTTCCGCAGGTGGCGATGGCTCCAAGCTCGCAGGACCCGGTGGGCACAGCTGACAGCCATCCCAGCAAGGCCTGGAACGGATTGTTTAGCTCAGCCGCTGGTCAAGGGCTTCACCCACAATACAGAAGCTCCAGGCGCCCCCAGTTCTCTGAGCTCAAAGGCAAAGTGGGGAGGAGAGCGCTGTGGACCGTTGGGGTGAAAGCCCAGGCAGCGGGTGCCCGCAAAAGGTAGAGGCTCCGTGCTGGCCCTGTGCCACGGCGTGAAAACTGTGCATGCGTTCTTCCTCTGCCATCGCGGGGATGTGTCCTTACCTTTCCTTCCTAACAAGCGAGCTGATGGAATGTATTTATTTTCAAAAACAAAATGTATGGATGTGTCCAGGGCTCTGCCTTCACCCTCAGGAAGTTTTGGCTGCTTCTGCTCAGAGCGCCCCTGGGCATGGGTGGGGCTGAGGAGCTGCGTAGAGACTAGAGCCTGGCCTTCTGGGCTTGCACCAGAAACTGCGAGTGGGCCTCGGAGAGCCAGATTTTACAAAAATCTCCGGTGATTCTGATGTTTCTTAAAGTGTGAGAACCATGGCTTTATGGACTGGACAAGCGTTACAGAGATAGGAAAGGAAAGAGGAAAACACACTTTATGCCACCTAGATCCTAAGTACTTTACGTATATTCATGATCTCATGTATTACTCATCACTCCAGCCTCCTGTGAAATGAATGTTGTAGCCACATTTTTCCTGATGATTAAACTGTGAAATGAATGTTGTAGCCACATTTTTCCTCATGGTGATGATGGTGGTGGTGATGGTGATAAGGTCAGGAAGGTAAATTGACTTGCCTGAGGTCACAAGACTGGAGTCAAGGTCAGGACTTGAACCCAGGCCCAACCTTAAGCCCAGGCTTTTCCGAATGCGTTTCCTGGTGCTGCATGGGGACCAGATGCTAGAGCCTGGCATTCACAGAGACAAGCAAAGACTCACAAGCAAAGCCTTGGGGAGGAGAGTGTTGCCCGGCTCGGCTCAACTGTGACCCCCTCTGTGCTTCTGAGCACTGGGCAGGCAGGCAGGCCCCCACACAGTGGATGTGGGACACGGGTCATTGTCTCAGATATTCTGGAGGAAGTTGATCCTGAAAGGGAGTTGCGGGAGGCTTCTGTGTATCTCCCATAATAGCTTCTGCTATTAGGAGAACAGAGGCTGTGTGAATGGCAGATAATTGGCTTTGTAATAATAACAATGTAACAATGGTGTAATTTGCGTTGGCAATGATGGTAGAGGTGGTGGTGATGATGCTGGTGGTGCTGAAGATAGAGGTGATGGTGATGATGGTGGTGGTGATGGTGATAAGGGAGACCTACAACCTGATAGATAGAGCACCCAAATCAACCTAGAAAGTAATCATATTATTTTAAATCTTAGCACACATATAGGGGGTTAACTTTTTTGTGTATGAATGGGGAGTTAAGTTTTTCTTAAAGCTTTCTTTCCAAGGTCTATGAAGCAATTGGGTAAGTGACTCAGCTCTGAATCCGGCAAACAGAACCGATAGGCATGATCAGGCCAACCCAGCAGGAGTCAAAACGTCATCTCATCACCTGATGACTAAAGGATAATAGCTGATGTCTGCGGCCCCCCAGGCCTGCACATAGCTGCATTCCTCGCCCCAACCCCCTTCCCACCTGTACCCTAGCCTTAAGAAACCCATTTCCCTCAATACTTTTCTAGCAGGGGCCTTTGAGTGTAGTCTCACCTCCCCGGGGGTGGGGGGGGAGCTGCTGCAAAAGCCCAGGAACTGGGAACAAAGAACTTAGTGCCCTTTATAAGACCAGAGACCACTGCAATCAGAGCTCAGCTTTGGGAACAAATCCCCTGAGTCACAGCACCGATGCTACTGCAATAAAATGCATTTTCCGAATCTTCTGAGTGCCTGGTTGCATGTCTTCCCGCCGCCTGGAAATTTTGCTGTAATAATGGTGGGGGTCATGGTGATGGTAGAGGTGGTGGTGGTGGTGGTGGTGATGACAGAGGTGGTGGTGATTGTGCTGGTGGTGGGGATGGTGGTGGTGGTGATAGTGGAAGTAATGGTGATGATGATGGTGATGAAGCTTGGAATGGTTATAGCAGCTACCACTTACCATTTTCCTCAAATACCAATTGTTGTATTATACTAAACTATACATATATTATCTCATTTAATACTTATAGCAACGCAGTGTGAGGTGGGGGATGGAAGGTACCACTACTACTATTCTACAAGATGAAAAAACGGAGGCTTCTGAAAAACGTTCTTTTCCAAATTTGAAGTGCAAAAGCTAAAATGGGGGTGGTCTACACATTGATGATAAGGGTCGAGACTAAATGAGTGCTTCCTTATACCAGGAACTCTGCTCTGCATTTTAATCATCCTGAGACCTTTATTGGGAGATATCACTGCCTCATAGAAATAAACAGAAGCCTGAGAGGTGAGTGTAGTGCTGCTCACAGATCCATGTGGTCAGTGCCAGCCATCCGCCCAGAGCCCACAGTTCACCGTGAGCTGCCTTCTCTAAACACGTATTCACGGCAAGTTGAATCTTCAGACTATGCCAGGCTCTTTGCAAGACTTCATGATGCCTTACTGGAGTTTTTGGTGCTTCCCTAGAGAAACTGTTGCAGTTCATGACTTTATAAGCCCCTGGAAACTCTTGTTCCCAAGTTTCAGTTGCATCAAAGAGTTGTATGTGTTTGCAGTTCTTTACCTTCCACATTTGGCACAGGGAATTGCACAGATCCAGTCCAAATTCCACACTAATTGACTGATTGAAATAGGATTCGATTTCAAGTGTGCTTTGTAATTGAGCACTCTCTCTGGCCATAGCTTCAGGTCATCCATATAAAAGAAAAGACAAATCTTGAAGTCTTATCTCTTTCAGAGCAAGGAACCGTAATTGGCTTATTTTGCATCCTCCTCGAGTGGGTTCAAAGCGAAGAGAAATTACAAAGGGCTGCGGCTGTCACTCTGGAAGATGCCTTTTTGTACAATGGTCTGGAAAGGATTTGTTCCCAGAGGCTTCTCTACCTTGCAGATATCAAATGCTGCTGGGGTGGGTGGGCTGGGACTTGGAAATCTTCTCATCCCTTTATGATTTTCTTGGTAATTGGGGCGTCCTTTGGTAGCGTTTAACCTGTACTGACTGCTCCTAATACCTCTGGTTCGCAATCCTAGTCTTAGAGAGAAATGTGAATGTTGTGTCTCATCTGAGAGGCCACATGCTGCGTGGCTTAGCAGTGCTACTAAGAGTGTGGTCTGCCAGCGAGTGTGGGTCTAGAACTAGTTTGCTGCTGGTTCCCAGGAAGACTCAGGGCTCATGGCAGAATGTCAGTCTGGCAGGAAACTAGGGGCATTGTTTGCTCAGCTGATATGTTTTCATAGCAAGACTTTCTCCATGAAGGTGGTACGCACCCATGTGCAGTCTGGTGCACACCCCTCTTCTCACAGAGCACGTAAAGTACTTTGAAGTCTAGCTACTCTGTGGCGCTCTGGTTTAGGGCATAAATTCCAGAACCAAACTTCCCAAGTTCAAATCCTAGCCCTGCCATTCATTAGCTGGTTGATTTGAGGTAGGTAACTTTTTCTGTGACTCAATTTTCTCACCTATTAATTGAGAAAAATATTAGTACCTACTACTCTTAAATACGTGTGCATATCTGTGATACATATATCACATAGTAAGCACTATGCAAATGTCAATAACAGTAGTAATAGCAATACCAATAATAGCAATGATTACATGAAGGAAACAACCAACGTGGCCCTGCAGGGGCAGCTAGGGGTGTGGCTGTCTGTTGGACTAAGATAGATGTAGAATGGTTGAGCTGGTTGGTTAAGGAAAGGAGAAGCTGAGGCTGAGCTTTGTGGTTGGTAAAGATTTGATTCCAGAGTTTTAATTGTTGACTCTCCAAATTGCCATTTCTGCCCCCTTCCCTCTGGGATAATGGCTCCCATTTAGAAAGCGACCAGCACATCCCAATGGACTCGTTCAGCTGAGAGCAAGTTTGAGCTCCATGAAGATGGTGCTTGCTCTGTAGCAGGCTCTGCAAATATTTGTTGAACGAATAAATGAATGACTACGAATGCCACCAGAAATGCAGAGCTGCTCATGCTGTGGGTGATTGAGGTCCTTAAATGAGCTTGTTCTATGATATAAAATGTGGAGAGTGACTTTACCAAGGGTCCACTACGTATTCGTCACAGCCCTGGCTCAGGTCAGCCTTGCCAAGGCCATTGAGCTTTTTGTTCTTTGGTGTAAAGGACCAGGTGAAAAATGAGCCCCCAGAAACTCATCCTGAACGCACCACAGTTAGTCTCATTACATGTGAATAGACTTGGAAGTCTATTTTATGAGTTTTCCTTTGGATCCTAGAATTAAAAGTTTAAATCTTTCTTCGTGTTACTGAATATTCTTCAGTAATGATGTTGGAAAATCATGGCCTTCAGAATGCATGGGAAATAAATTCTAAAGTCTTCTCAAAGCAAGAATCCCAGGAATATTGTATCCAATAAGAAGAGTGGGAGGGGGAGCTGGCATGCTGTTTTTACTCGCCCCGTCACTCCTTCCTCACTGGTGAAGATGAAGACTGGGGGAAAATAGTGGACCAACCTACAGACTGGATCCACACAGTCTAAGTTAAGAAATCAGGCTACTTTTTGCAAAGCTAATTTTAATTTTAGTTATTTCTAAACATTATTTTTAATTGTGTCAAAGTACACACAACAACAATTTACCATCTTAACCATGTCTAAGTGTGTAATTCAGTGGCATTAAGCACATTCACATTGTTGGGCAACCATCATCACTACACAAAACTCTTTTCATCTTGCAAAATGGAAACTTTGTCTACAATAAACAACAACTCCTCAGTCCCCCCTCTCCCATCCCCTAGCAACCACTGTTCTATTCTCTGTCTCTAGGAATTTAACTATGTCTACCTCATACAAATATTTGCATTTACAAATACATATACAGTATGTGTCCTTTTGTAACTGGCTTATCACTTAGCATAAGGTCCTCTTTCCAGACCATAGCTATTGTAAATAGTACTGCTATGAACATAGGGGTGCATATATTCTTTATGATATGTGTTTTGGGACAGATTTTAGTTTTTTTAAAAAATGAGTGCTGATACAAAGTTCATCCATGTTGCAGCATGTGTCAGTATCCCCTTCCTTTTAAAGGCTGGATTCTATTCCATTGAATGTGTAAACTATTCATCTGTGGATGCACACTTGGGTTGCTTTCACCTTTGGTTATTGTGAAAAATGCTGCTATGAATATAAGTGTGCAGATATCTCTTTGGATTCTGATTTTAGTTATTTTATTTATTTCTTTTAATTTATATTTGTTTTTGAAAATGTTATAGGTGTCCCCTTTTCCCTCCATTAGCCCTCCCCACCCCCCCACCCCCACAGCTCCCCAGACCTTCACTGCACTATTGTCTTTGTCCATGGGTTATGCATAAATGCATATAAATTCTTTAGTTAATCTCTTCCTGTTTCCCCTTACCCTTCCCTCTGAGACCTGCTTGTTCCATGCTTCCATGTCTCTGGATCTATTTTGTTCATCAGTTTATTTTGTTCATTATATTCTGTATGTAAGTGAGATCATGTGATATTTGTCTTTCTCTGCCTGGCCTATTTCGCTTAGCATAATGGGCTCCCCTCCAGAACCCAGGACCCGGACTTCTCTCTGGCCGCCAGCAGGCACCCAGGACCCAGGCTTCCCTCACAGTCCCTGCTTCATCCAGAAGGTCGTCCAGAAGGACATCAGGAAGGGCGTCTGGTCTAATTAGCATATTATGCTTTTATTAATATAGTGCTCCTATGAACATAGGGGTGCATATATTCTTTATGATACGTGTTTTGGGACCGATTTTAGTTATTTTAAAAATGAGTGCTGATATTTTAAAATATATATTTTATTGATTTTTTACAGAGAGGAAGGGAGAGGGATAGAGAGTTAGAAACATCGATGAGAGAGAAACATCAATCAGCTGCCTCCTGCACACCTCCTACTGGGGATGTGCCCGCAACCCAGGTACATGCCCTTGACCGGAATTGAACCTGGGACCTTTCAGTCCGTAGGCTGATATTCTATCCACTGAGCCAAACCGGTTAGAGCAAGTGCTGATATTTTAATCTGAGCATCAGAGCACCAGTAGCCTAAGGTGGTCACCTTCAATAGCTTCCCAGGTCTTTATAGTAAACAATTTTGTCTTCTCCTTCTCTCTCTCCCTCTCCCTTTCCCTCCCCCTCTCCCTCCCCCCTTCTCTACCTGTCCCTCCCCCTCTCCCTCTCCCTCTCTTCCTCCCTCCCTCCCTCCCTCTCTCTCCCCCTCCTGCTTTTGTTGAAAAGCCATGTAGTCAGAGTCAAATCCTTTTATCCTCAAAACACTTTGCAAGATGTTTAGATTTTATCAAAGAACAAATAGGAGAATCACCAAACACAACTATGGAGACACTGACCAACTAGAAAGAATGGATTAAGCTTGAGATTTAAGGCAGAACTACTGTAAAAACTACTGTCGTCACAGTAAAAGGTCTGACATAAAGATACTAGTAGATTCCCAGGTTTAATGGATATTTTTAGAAAATGAATTTACTATCAGATAATGCAAGTCTCCATTTGCAAGGTAAAGCAATCTGAAACAACAGGCTGCCCAGTCAAAACAGGGAAAAGATTAGATTCGGGAAAGGAAACCTAATGCCCTCAGGGCGTCTCTGTGGAGCCAGGAAATCCTGGTTTAACCTAGAAAAAGCCCAGGAAAGCTGGCTGAGAGGAGGAGAGCGCCTTTGCACACCAGAGCCGCATGCTGCCCTACTGGGTGACCCTGTGCCTTCAGTGAAGCTGAGGAGCAGGTAATGCTGGCAGGTGCCCAGAGCCTGGAGGGAGGTTGGAGTTGCAGCTGCGCCCTCTCTATTCCCACTAAAGACTCCCTGGTGCACAGTGATGTTGACATGGAAGTGGATGTGTTTGTGATTTATGAACAAATATGCAGGGGAAAAAAGACTGTAAGGAAAAACACAAATGGGCAAAGTTTGGTTGGATTGGTGAGTTTTTTCTTCCTTTTCTAGCAAAAACTTTGTGTGTGTGAGTAATGGAAAGCACTGTGTTTGATAAATTAGGAAAAAGTCCATTTGACTTGGTATTCTCAGTCTTCTGCCGCCACCGCCACCGCTGGGGCGCGCCCTCCGACAGCCCCCCTTCTCCTGCGCTGCGCGTTGGGGGCTGTTGTCATGATTGGACATGGCATTCATTCTTTTTTCCTAAAAGTGCCCATGCTCCTTTTGGAGAACGACTTCTCCACCCGGGGTTCTCTCAGCACAGTGGTGAGCAACCTGCACTCTTTCTGTGGAAGTCTGAGGGGCCTGTGGAAGCTCCTACCACAGCCTTCTCCCTGCCACCTGGCTCAGGAAAGGGGCAGACCTGGGACTTCTGTCCAGCCGTGTCCAGCTGTGTCACCTGAGCTGAGGGAGAGCTGGAGCCAGGGAACCAGAGGAAGGCTGCCCCCAGGGCTCACTATAAAGCAGGACTGCTCTCCCTTTTTTTTTGGTTAATATTCCCCA
>NW_006290024.1:1308746-1323277 GCF_000327345.1 Myotis davidii | reverse complement strand
AAACAGTGGCTTTGCAAAAGTGATCACGTTAAGGATCTTGAGATAAGGAGATCATCCTGGATTATCTTTATGGGCTCTAAATCCAAAGACAAGTTACCTTATAAGAGCAGGAGAGAGAGAAGAGAAGAAGAGAGAAGAGAGAAGAGAGAAGAGAGAAGAGAGAAGAGAGAAGAGAGAAGATAGTGCTATTGGTTGCCTCCCTTACCGGCCCAACCAGGCTGTGGATTTAACCTGCAACCCAGGTAGGTGCCCTTGACTGGGAATTGAACCCATGACCCTTTGGTGCACAGGACAATGCTCTAACCACTGATCACACCAGCCAGGACTCTTTCTTTCTTTCTTTTTTTACAGATTGATTGCTATAATTCACACATAATACAATCCACTCATTTAAAGTGTACAATTCAATGACTTTTAATATTTCACAGAGTTGTATAACCATCAGTTTTAAAACACTCCTCTCACCCCAAAAGGAACCCTCTACCATCAACAATCACTCCCCATTTCCCTCCCACTCTCCCTTCCTCCAACTAATCTACCTTCTGTCTCTATTCCTTTGCCTATTCTGGACTCTTCACACACCATTGAATTTTGTTATTTGCAGTAACTATGTTCCATGGAGTTGCCATGAGCACGAATTAGTGAAGACTGAGCCATGGCTCCCCTGGAGGAAACACACGGTCAGGTTCCTGGGAGCCTTCAGTCACAACATTCTGTTAGCAGATCAAATGCATGACCTTGGTTTATGTGTGTTTCTGTTTAAAGGCACCTTATTTGATATCTATTGTTGATTCAGTAACTTTTCAGTCATGGTCAAGAGCACTGTAACTCAGGCCTGAGCAAAGCTTATCTTTTCTACACGGCTCGTCACAGCCTCTTGACTGTGGACACTAGACAGCACTTCAGCACTACGCTTGGGGGCCATTTTAAGCAACACCACCAAGAAAAGCACAAAACTGTGAAACATGACAACGTGGCACCAAGTAGACCATGAAAGGGCCACTTTTGACTGTAAGGGAGCTGAAACAAGGAGGCGGAGCATGGCCTTGCTTGACCTCAGCTGGGAAAACATGTGTCAGGCAACTCAAAACTTCTACACTCTGGGCATGTCTGTGAATGATTATGAAAGCGTCTGAGAATTGATTTCGGGGTTACAAATAAAAGTTTAGCAAGTAGGTGAATTTGCACCTATGAAATCTGAAAATAAAGAGGATCGCCTGTAGATGATATCACACAATAGAGTGGTCTTTCTGAATGGCTTCTTTAACTCAGCAGAATGTTCAAGCTTCGTCCATGTGGTAGTGTGGATCAGAACTCTAGAGAGTTAGAAACATCGACCAGCTGCCTCCTGGACATCTCCCACTGGGCATGTGCCCGCAACCCAGGTACATGCCCTTGACCGGAATCGAACCTGGGCCCCTTCAGTCCGCAGGCCGACGCTCTATACCCTGAGCCAAACCGGTTTCGGCTCCATTCCCTTGCATTGCCGAGTAACATTCTATTGGCTATGATGAGCAATGCTGTTATGGACATCCATGCTCCACAGTCTATATGGACATGTAGTTTCATTCAGGTGGGTGTATTTTCTCGATCATATGGCAACTCGGTGTTTAATCTTTTCAGGAACTACTAGACTGCTTCTCAAAACAGCCGCACATTTCACATGTTTCCCAGCAATGTAGGAGGTCCCAATGTCTTCACCTCCTTGCTAGTATTTCTTCTTACTTGGCTTTTTGACTATAACCATCCTACCGAGCATGAAGTGGTATCTCACTGCAGTTTTAATTGGCATTTTTTTCTAATGACTAATGACGTAAAAGGTTGTGTATGTGTGCACATGTATATGTGTGTGTTTATTGGCCATTTGTACATCTTTGGAGAATTGCCTGCTCATGTTCTGTAGGCAGGGATTCTATACGCTTTTTTTTCTTTTTCTTTTTTTTTGGGTACCATATAGCTCTTAGGCAGCCTGGCTAAATTTATGGATTCCCTCTTAGAATAAAACTAATTACAAAGAAAACCAATTATATTGAAATAAAGCTATTCCATTAAAAACCAAAGTTGTCATTTAGTCATTTTAAGCCATCTTACATAAATTTAAGAAGCATACTTATAATCTGAAGATAGTAATGGGTATTAAAAATTGGAGATTTCTGCAACAAATGCAATAAACTACAAATATATATTTAATTTTGGTTGGTGGCAGAATCATAGCACTAATATTACTACACAATATTACTCACTAATATTACTAAGGTTTGTCAACTACACTCATAACTGAGCACAATTCTAAATTTCAGTTAGAGTTAATGAAAACAGTAGTGTAATTTTTTTCTTTCCAAGATAATAGACTTCTGGAATTCTATCTGTGTCTCCCTTGGGGAAGGGGGGGTGGTCTATGGATCTTAGGTTGAGAAAGTGTCATGGAAGGATACAGCTCCTTCCAGAATCACGACTCTCGTACAGAGAAGGATCAGAGGTAATACCCCAATCCTCTCTTCTTTTGCTCTCCAATCTCCTGCACTATTTTCCACCCACTGGGCCCCACTGGAAGCCAGAGGGTGAGGGAATCTGGACGATGCAATCCATAGGAGTCAGACCCCTGGGGCCAGAACCCATCAGGAAGGCAGAGAATGGGTCGGGGGTGGGATGTGGAGGCGGTGGGCAGGGAGCGGGGGTGAGGTGAACTGGTGGTGGCAGCACACTGAGATAACCAAGGGCTTTCAAAATGTGGCTCTCCGTTGAGCTTCCATGCCAGGAAACGAAGAGATGAGGGTCTTGCCTTCCGAATGGAGTTTGTTTGAGCAATGTTTCCTAGAGTGACCTCTGGAACATACTGGGAAACATTGCAACACTTAGCCCTCATTTTGGTTTTGGCGACTCACAATGAATATTGTCCTATTGGTGGCTGTGGGAAGATCTGCATCAGTGAGACTTTTTGAGACTCTAATTTTCCCATTTCATGTGAGCACAGACCATTGCCTCCCAGCTCTCCTCACTACAGAGCCCTGCAGAACACCAGCTTGGGACATGACAGTTTAGAGAACTTATACTCAGAGGCAGCTAGCTGTCTAAACTCTTTTATATCCCTTATCTTATTAGGTGCCCCTGTGAGTTAGAATTCTGAAACTCAGAGAGGGTATGTGACTTACCCAAGATCACACAGCTAGTTAGTGGTAGAGCGGGAAATAGAAAAAAAAACAACAGTTGTGCTAGCAGCCTGTGACATAATAAAGCTGCCTCCCTCAATGCTTCAGTTTCTTTTCAGGGACCACCCAGAGGAATCCAGCCGCCAGCTTTGCCTGTTCATGGTGCAGCTCTCAAGAAAGCTCTGTGGCCTGGCTTTGTCTTCTGGCTCAAATGCATCAAGAAGCTTTTGGTGTTTGATATGAGCCCAGAGAATGAGTTAAGAAGGAAAAAAAATCTGCAGTTTTTTTATTATTGTTTGCAACTACTTTCCCAGAAGGTGGAAGGGAGAGGTTCCCCAACATCCCACCTTCAGAGCATCTTCCAGCTTTCAGAAAGTGACTCGCCCTGAAGGACATAATCAGTGATGGATGTCCACACTCAGATTGGGGCTAACCAGTCTTTGTCCTCAGGGATAGTGGGCTTTGCTTAAAGGGGAAGACCATGACCAGGAAGGTGTAGAACACCCTTATATATGTGTCTCCTAACAGTCTTGTGTGATAGGTGGTGTGACGAGACTTAGAGAGGCTGCATGTGCTGCCCAGCTGGCAAGATGCAGAGCTCTGACATGAGGAGAAGGCCTGGCCATCAGGCCTTTCCCCTTGTGTGACACTGCTTTGAACTTTGAACAACCACAGCACAGTGACCTCATGTTGCTCATGAGCCTGTGAGGAATGACAGATGGGGAGCTGGGCAACTTCATCTTGAGTTGTGAAGGGAAGGAAGGGCATAGAGGAACAGAAAAGGACGGTGAGCCTGAGGCCGGAGGTGCACTTCTGACGCCTGTAGGGGGATAAAGGCCTGTGCGTGGCTCTCCACCACAGAACATGTGGTGACTAAAGTGGTGCAGAGAAAAGAGAAGAATGCGGGGCCCAGGGAGGAAGGTCTCTAGTTCATAATCTTCCAAATACTAGTAGCTGTAGAGCTTCGGCTGGGTGGCTCCTTGGGGCCTACTTCTTCATTTGTGAAGTTGGTAAGGGGGCTGGACCTCTAGGCTGCACGCAGCATAAGATCCCGGGGGCAGGCGCACAGTCAGGAATATCCCTGCTCCCGTGGAGCACAGGGTCTAGGGAGCAGCAGCCAATGGGATGATAGGAGAGAGCGGTGGGTGCTACAGGCTCTAACTTAGCTGAGCAGAGATGAAGAGAGAGTCCCAAATGTAGCATGGAGTCTGAGGTGCAGGATGGGTGAAAGGGAGCTCGGTGCAAGAGTGAGGTGGGGAGTGGGGAGAGCAGTGCTCCAGGGAGAAGGAGTGGGATGTACAAATGCAGAGACTGAAATCCCTTCTGAGGGATGGGAAGGAATTGGCTGAGGCTATGATGGACCAGGGTTGGTGGGAGGTTTTGTTTTCAACTCTCTTCCCCTGATTTATACATAATTTTATTAAATTTTATAAGTAGGCACTATATGCCCATATCCTATTCCAAAGAGTGTAAAAAAGAACTATGTCTTTCTTCTCCTTTGCCCCCTGGCCATGCATTTCTGCTTCTGCTAGGGCACCCGTTTCCGGTTCTGCTTCATAAGGCACCAGTTTCCTGTTCATGCTTTCAGGAGTATTTTATGAACTTATAAGCATACGAATGTGTGTTTCTCTACAAACGGCAATCTTTTATATACCATTATTGCTTTTATATTTAACTATATATCTTTGATTTTATTACTTAACCATATTTCTTCAAAGTCTTACTATTCTTTTTAATGGCAAATCTGAGAGGTGAAAAAATATCTCATAATTTTATTCCTCTTATTATAAGCAAGGTTAAGCTTGTTTTTGTGTGTGTGTGTGTGTGCTTCAGAGCATCTCTATTTTGTATTCTGTGAAAAATCTATTTATATATTTGCAGATATTTTGTATTGCTTTACCAGAACTTTTAAAAACATCTATTTTTATTGATTTCAGAGAGAAAGGGAGAGGGAGAGAGAGATAGAAACATGAGAATCATTGATCTGCTGCCTCCTGCATGCTCCACACTGGGGATTGAGCCCGCAACCCACGCATGTGCCCTGACTGGGAATGGAACGGTGACCTCCTGGTTCACAGGTTGAAGCTCAACCACTGAGCGATGCTGGCCTAATTATTGGTAAAATTAATCCTTTGTTACGTGATTGCAAATATGTTTTTCTTAGTTTCACATTTTTCTTTTTATACTTTTTTGTTTTGCTTTGATATTTTATAATTAGTCTTTCCATTTTGGGGGTATTCAAACTTATTAATAATTTTTAATGATTTCTGGGTTTTACATAGTATTTTAGGAAAAACTCTCATTTTATTTTAGTACTTTTATGTATTCATTTCACATATTCCAAAGTTTTACTCACCTGTAATGTACTTTTATTAGAAGGTATGAGTTAGAGGCCTAAATTTATTTATCCACTTTTCCCAGAATGATTTTTCTATGATCTACCTTTTTCCCCCTCATTGATTTAAAGTGCCACCTTGATCATGTACTAAATTCCCAAATATATCTTTATTTATCTCTGGACTTTTCATTTGATTTTATTGTTCTGTCTATTTCTGTAACATACCTGCTTTTAATACCCGGGAAACTCACCATCTTCCCTTTCAGAATCCTCCTGCCCATTGCTCGGAGGGGAGCTCTGCAAGGCAGTCACCAGGCAGTTTGGTATCTTTCGCTCCATTCCCACCTTGTGCTGGCATTCTTCCCTGTAGCCCTGCCCACCTCTGGCTGCTTCACGGAGTTTCTAGATTACTAGTAATGAGCTTTCTGTTGTTTTTATCGGTCCTTCCTAGATTCTGGGAAGACGGTTGGACACATAATTCTCAGTAGAGCTTTGACTGAAACCTAGGTTCTCCCCACCCCAGTTCAGAACTTGACCACTATTATTATTTTTTAAAAATATTTTATTGATTTTTTACAGAGGAAAGGAGAGGGATAGAGAGTTAGAAACATCGATCAGCTGCCTCCTACTGGGAATGTGCCTGCAACCAAGGTACATGCCCTTGACTGGAATTGAACCCGGGACTCTTCAGTCCGCAGGCCGATGCTCTATCCACTGAGCCAAACCGGTTAGGGCTTGACCACTATTATTATTCCACGACGATAACTTGTATTATTACTACTAATGTCATCATCACCCACCCTCCCCCACTGCTCCTATTAAAATCCGACATGCCAGGAGCTGTGCTAAGTATCTTAAACATGTTGTCCATTTCACCTTCACGCAGCGCCCAGAGGAGGCGGGGTGTGTTTCTCCATCCACACCTAGGGTCCTGGTCACCGCTGCATCCAAGCGCCCTCTAACACGGCCCTTTGCTGGCCGCTCTCCAGCCTCTGACCAGGAGCCTGGCGACCAGACTGCTTAGTGCTGTAGCAGACAAATTGCTCTGGGAGTGTTTTTATTTCCAAAGTTGTAAATCGCACCAAAATAGTTATTATTATTATTTTTTTTACAATTTACAACGTGTCTGACAAGAGAACAGGTTATTGCTGCCAAGTCCTGACTTTTACTTGAACCTCCGTCTGAGTGGGGGGCTCCATAAATGACCTACCCAGGGGGCATCAGGCAACAGTAGGAGCATTTGAGACTGTCCCTCAGGAAGGCAGAGAGCCCACAGTTTGGCTGTTTTTGAAAGTATCTCTTAAAGGGCCACTGCAGGGGAGTTGATGAATTCACTGCCATTTTGATAGCAGGCAAGTAACCAAATAGTTCTGTTGAGCCACAGGCCCTGAACTTGGGCTTGGTTAGACATTAAGGACTTGGTAATTTCTAGATCAGCTGGGTTTTCTTTCCCCAGGTCTGAGAAGTCACTCTGCACGCACAAGAGGACTTCCCCTTCTTGTTGGGTCCTTTGCTTAGTGATGGCTCTTTATGCTTCCTCTTCTTCTTCTTCTTCTTGTGCTTCTTCTTCTTCTTCTCCTTCTTCTTCTTCATCTTCTTCTTCTTCTTCTTGTGCTTCTTCTTCTTCTTCTCCTTCTTCTTCTTCTTCTTCTTCAAGTTCCCTAACCTGGGATACAACCTGCAACATTGGCATATTGGGATGACGCTCCAACCAGTTGAGCTACCCCAGGCCAGGGCTTGTGTTGGCTTTTTGGAGAATGAGGATGCTTAGCACTGCACTGATTGAGTGACAGAAGTCAGCACGACCTGTGTCTCAGGTCACCGTGCCAGGGAGGCGGCATCACCCACAGGTGGTGGCGGTTGGTCCAGCGCATCGCTGTGTCAGCGGGGATGTGGTGCTGCTGTGTCTGCAAAGAGGAGCCTTGGGGCCAGGGCCACATCTGTGTGAGGAGGAGCAAAATCTGCAGAAGCTGGGATACTGTGGCCTGAGTCATGAGCTGGAGGTGAGGATGGGGGTGGTCATGTGACTCCTGAAGGCTGGTGTCCCTGTAGCTACCCTGTCGGTGCTGTGGGGGCCCAGAAATGTTCACCGTTTCTTACATTTACCCCTGATCTCATTTGAAATTCCAACAATCTTGTGATCTGGGTATTCTAATTCCTTCCTGAGCAGGAAAGAAATTGAGGCCTGAAGACAGTAACTGGCTCAAAGCTGAGTGGACAACAGGCGAGGCATTCCTACTGAGCCTCAATAATTTTAAAAAGATTAAAATCAGATCAAGCATCTTTTCCAGCTACAATGGCATGAAACTAGAAGTCAATTACAAGCAATTGTGATTGTTTTGTGCCCTAACATGGTTTATCCTGGAAAAGTTCAATGGGCACTTGAAATATATATTCTGCTGCTTTGGGGTGAAATGCCCTAAAAATATCTATTGAATCCATCTGATCAAATGTGTTATTGAAGGCTGCTGTTTCCTGGTTGATTTTTTTTTTTTTGTCTAGAAGATCTATTCAGTGATGTCAAAGGGGTGTTCAAATCTCCTACTATGATTCTATTACTGTTGATATCTCCCTTTACGTCCATCAAGGTTTGCTTCTTACATTTAGGTGTTCCTGTGGTGACTGCATAAATGTTTACAATGATCACATCCTGTTACTGGATTGATCCCTTTGTCATCCTATCACATCCTTCTTTGATTCGTATTAAAGTATTTATTTATTTATTTATTTATTTACCCTCGTCTTTATTTGGGAAAGGGAGAAGGGGAGTTTTGGGTTGCCCACTCCATCCTTCTTTTGAGCTTGGTTTGCTGACCCTCAGTGGGTGAGGAGAGAGGACCAGGCGAGTATGAGCACCTGAGGAGGTCAATGGTCAGGAGGTGGAGAAGGAGACAGGGTGCCCAAGGTAGCCAGGGGCAGCTAGCATTGTGTTTGCATGCAGTGACATGGTGGGAGGCTGGGGTGTCCCGAGGGAGCCTGGAATGTGGACTCTTAGTTACACGTATGTGAAACAGGATGTGCAGGCATGTTGGACTTTTTGAGGGTTTTCTCCCCTCTGACCTTGCCTCCTATTTGTGCCTCCAGGACACAGCTTGTGTTATCTGTAGTATAAGCAGGTATTCACCCATTCAGGCTGCAGATGGAAGGTGCCCAAGACCTGCTGCCGGTGCTGTTGGGAAAGGTAGGGAGCACCGATCCCCTTTAGCCTCTTGATGACTTCAGCCTGCTTGTGCATCTCAAGGTTCAAGCCTAGGACCTCTCATGGTACATCATATGATGACAGTGCGTCTCTAACTGCCACTGGCCAGCTTTTCACATTGGGCTTCAGGCTGTGGAACAGAGCCTGCAGGAGTTGACACTTGTCTTTGATGAGGCTGCTGGAGTCAGAGCTGGAGAATTTGAATTTCTGGGTAGCTGGCAACGAGCCCAAATGCCTGCTTTGAGGGATATTGCGTCAATGCCATGGGGCATGGGCTACACCTGGCTGTGCGCCCCAGCTCTGGTGGCTGGAGGCATCTGGGAGCCTCGTCTTTGCCCCAGGGATCAGAGGCAGTTCCTGGGCCACTGCTGCCGCCTCCTCACCCTGCTTTAGCTTCTTCCTGTGCCACCTCCATGTGCACCACCTGGCATGGCTGGGCCTTGCTTCCTGGGTCCCTGGCACTCTTCCCTGCTCCTCCTGCCACTCACCTCTTGCTACCTACCTCCCCTCACACCCTGCCACTGCTGCTACTATCTTTATAGCTTTTGTTTTGAAGTCTATTTTGTCAGATACAAGTATTCTACTCCAGCTTTTTTTTTCATTTTCATCTGCATGAAATATCTTATTCTATCCCTTCTAGTCTGTGTGTCTTTTGATCTGAAGTGGGTCTCTTGTATACGGCATATGTAAACATGTTGTTTTCTATCCATTCAACTACCCTATGTCTTTTGATTGGAGCCTTTAATACATTTGCATTTAAAGTAAATGTTGATAGATATGTAGTTATTGCCATTTTATTATTCATATTTTTTCTTTTTTTCTTTTTCTTATGGAAGACATGTCTTGTAATACTGATTTGATGATGATGGATGCCTTTAGCTTTTTCTTGTCTGGGAAATTCTTTATCTGTCCTTTGATTCCAAATGATAGCTTTTCTAGGTAGAGTAATCTTAGTTGTAGGTCCTTGCTTTTCATCACTTTTAATATTTATTACCCAGCCCTCCTAGCCTGCAAAGTTTTTGTTGAGAAATCAGCTGACAGTTTTATGGGAGCTCCCTTGTAGGGAACTAACTGCTTCTCTCTTGTCACTTTTAAGCTTCTCTTTGTATTTAACATTTGGAATTTTAGTTATGATGTGTCTTGGTGTGGGCTTCTTTGGATTCATCTTGTTTGGGACTCTCTGTGATTCCTGGACTTGAATGCCTATTTCCTTTATCAGATTTGGAAAGTTTTCCATCATTATTTTTTCAAATAGGTTTCAAATTCCTTATTCGCTCTCTTCTCCTTTTAGACCCCAATGATGTGGATGTTGGTATGCTTGAAGTTATCCTTAAAATATCCTCATGTTTTAAAAATTCTTTTTGCTGCTCTGATTGGGTGCTTTCTGCTACCTTGTTTTCTAAATTGCTGATTTAGTTCTCTGCTTTATCTAATATGTTGTTGATTCCTTCTAGCATATTCTTTATTTCATTTACTATATTTTTCAGTTCTTACTGATTCTTTTTTTAATGGGTTCTGTGTCCTTTTTATGCATAGTGCCTCTTTATTGAAGTTTTCCCTGAGTTCATCCATTCTTCCCCTAAGTTCATTGAACATCCTTACAACCAATGTTTTGAACTCTATATCTGGTAGTTTTCTTGTCTCCTTTTCATTTAGTTTTTCTTCTGGAGATTTCTCCTGTTATTTCATTTGGAACATGTTTCTTTGTTGCTCCATTTTGGCTGCCTCACTGTTTATTCCTATATATTAGGTAGATCTGCTATGCCTCCCTGTCTTGTTAAGGTGGCTTATGTAGTAGGTGTCCTGAGGGGCCCAGTGACACAGTCTCCTGATCACCTGAAGTGGGTGCTCCAGGATTGTATCTTGTGTGGGTTGTGTGTGCCCTCCTGTTGCATTTGTGTCTTGATTGCTGTTGGCATGTCAATAGCTGGGTTTGATCTTCAGGCTGGCTGGTAGTACTTACTAGTCACGACCTGTGCATATGAGCTGCTGTGCAGGAGCTGGCCCCAGGGAGTGGGATTTGCCCAAGTGGGGTCTGGTGACAGCTGAGACTTCTTTCTGGGTGTGCCACTTGTGAAGCTAATTGGGTTGTGCTCTGCTGTGGTCTGAGGCTGGCACCTGGGTGTGCTGGTTTTGGGTCTTTTAGAGGGGGACTCCAGTGCGGGTTGATATCAGATGCTGCCTGTGGCCTAGGGCAACCTGGTAGAAGCTGCAAAGTGACTTGAGGTTGGTAGCTGCCTATGCTAGGCCTGAATGCGTGTGGGAAGGGCCCTTCTGGGAACCAAGGCTGGCTGCCACTAGTATTGGGCCTGGGGAAGGTCAACAAAAGACCAAAGACACCCGAGACCTTCCTCAATCTGCTAGTTGCTGTCAGGCCTAGTCACTGAGAGTCCCAGGCTGCATGTGAGTTCGGGGAGGCATGGTGCCAGGGAATTACTAGCCTGGGGTGAGTGGCATTCACCAGGCTATTACGGATTCAGATTTGGGCTTGAGGCCACTCAGCAAAAGTCTCAGGGTACACTGAGGCCAGTTGCCACCCACTTGGGGCCTGCAGATCCTTGCAGTATGTGTGTAGGGGGGTCTCAAGAAATCACCAGGGTGAAGCTAGTGGGGCTCTGAGGCTAATTCAGGCTCAGATTTTATTGTGTTGGGGGAGGTCTCAACACAGGAAAGATGGTGCTCATAGGTCTTGCAGGAGGAGGGCTCAATGCAGGGAGATGGCAACCATCCCTCTAAGCCCTCACCCTGCAGGTACACAACTCAGTTCTTTCCTATATGTTTCTGGTACCCCGAGCCACTATCCCTCTGCTAGAGTTCAAGGTGAGTGCCTGTGAGCATGAGTTTGTGTGTGGGACCTTTAAAGGATGACTGGGTTTCCAGTAGCTTCTGTCTCACCAGGATAGATGGATCCTCACTGATTTTCACATCCAGGGCTCCTCTTCCCAGCAACCGTGTGCTGGGCTGGCGCCCCTGTTGCTCCTTAAGGGTCCTCTGCAGCTGAGTTATCCCTCTGATTCTCAACCATCACCCATGGGTGCAGGCTCTGCCCTTCCTACTAGTCTCTGCGTGGCTGTTTCTTCATCAACCTGAAACTTCTTGAAAAGATGAAGACAATGTTAAATCTAAACAAAAAAAGTTGCCCTATTGTGATCCTTCCAAGAATAGTTTTTCAAAAAGTACAATGACCCTTTTCACCCTCTCTTACCTTTGAACACTTTCTGACAAGAAATACATTTTTACCACCTGCTAATTAAGGTCAGGAGGCTGTCCTTCATGTATGGCCTTGCTTCTGAAGGGACTGCAATAGTGCTGAAGTGTAAACACATGCTGTTTACCTATGACTGACATTCTAAAATTAAGGTTTGCTGAAACTTGCAAAAGAATACAACTTAGGCCGAAACCAGTTTGGCTCAGTGGATAGAGTGTCGGCCTGCGGACCAAAAAGTCCCGGGTTCGATTCCGGTCAGGGGCATGTACCTGGGTTGCGGGCGCGTCCCCAGTGGGGGAAGTGCAGGAGGCAGCTGATCGATGTTTCTCTCTCATCGATGTTTCTAACTATCTATCTCTCTCCCTTCCTCTCTGTAAAAAATCAATAAAATATATTTAAAAAAGAATACAACTTAGAATATGATAAAAATATCTGTTAGAGCTGTCTCCCAATTACTATTCACATGTTTAAAAACTAAACCAAACCAACCAAAAATAACTTTCCCTGCCTAGAAAATTACTGAAACTTGATTTTCTGTGTGAACTTCAGAGTCTGTGGTTCATTCTTCAGAATAACTGCATTGATAGCAGATTTTAATCTTTTGAGGATGGATTTGACTTTTGGAAGCTGGAAAATCATTTAAAGCTAAGTCTGGTAAATAAAGTGGATAATATAATTTTGGTTTAAAACAGTGGTTCTCAACCTTCTGGCCCTTTAAATACAGTTCCTCATGTTGTGACCCAACCATAAAATTATTTTTGTTGCTACTTCATAACTGTAATGTTGCTACTGTTAAGAATCATAATGTAAATATATGATATGCAGGATGGTCTTAGGCGACCCCTGTGAAAGGGTCGTTTGACCGCCAAAGGGGTCGCGACCCACAGGTTGAGAACCTCTGGTTTAAAACAATGTGCTGTTAAAGAATACAATGCCTTTCTTATGTTTTTCAAGGTTATTTTTGAAAGTGATTCCTAATACTTTACCAATGGGTGAAGTAGTGTAAAACTATGAAAACATTTGTTTAAAAAATAAATTCTGGTGTGTTTGTCATAAAGCCAATATTATTACCCTTGTATTATCTATGCCTTGAATTTAGAAGATTCTTCTTAGCCAGCATATTACAATGCATATTAGTTATACAATATAGAAAAGGTTTTCCATTTTCTATTTCCCTCATGTCAACAGTCAACCTAAATTTCTCTTAATTCTTAGTTTATCATCAAGGATTGTGAAAGTGCTGCCTAAAGTCACATGTGTGTGAATCTACCATGTGGCCCCACTAAGCAATCCAGATCTTTGCTCTGGTGAAGAACACATAGCCATAGGGTTTTAACTAGTCCACTCGGTTCAAAGTATGTTTTAAATATTCAGAAAAGAGAAAAACAATTGATGTTCCTTTCAGTTGAGGGCTAAGATAACTTATAATACTACAAAATTGGTTAAAATACTTTCATTTGGGCCAAACAGTCATTTAGTTTAAAGAGAGTGGAGTAAGTGATGGCCAGCAGTCTTGTTGTTATGGTAACCATAGTATCACTTACCTGTAAGATAAGTGGGGAGAACTCAGGAGGTTATCTTTTGTTTGAGAAACAGGAAAAGAGAAACATGGCCAAACTGATGAGATCCTTTGAGGAACTTAGCTTTTTTTTATAATGACATCTGTATTTCTTTTATTTAACAAACATTTATAGGTTATGTGTCCATATTTCCCTTGTTTCTTGAAGTGAACAAAGTTGGCTACATAAAATGATAACCAAGAAACAACAAAATATCTGGAGAACTTGTTGGCCCTTTATGAGAAGGCTCTACTTGACATTCTCTCATTTGTTTTCATTTGCAAATTCTCACATATTTCCCTTCTCAATTGGAAATGATGAACTTTATCTCATTACTACATGTGGTGTGAGGATGTTTGGGGGTTGGCTCCGTTGTCTTTATCTCTTCATTTTTGTAATTTGAGAGACTACTATTTAGCAAAGAGATTAAGGAACTTGTGATACCTTAAGATAGGGAAAGTTCTTGTGTATTGGAACTCATATCCTGAGGTGGTAGAGAAAATAGAAAATCAAGAGGAAACCTATAACTGAACTTTATAATTTAAAGGACTAGAAAGTGACCAGAAGGCAGATGTCATCATAAGCAACAAACATGTGGAGGAGATGGTTCTAGGGAACAGAAGGTCTTTTTGAAGAGGTTATGACAGTCAGCAGAAGGGTCAGCCACTGTGAAGACTGGGTGCAGAGGGATGAGCTCGGTGTTTGAGGAACAAGAAACAAGTCAATGTGTTTGGACAGAGAAAATAATATGAGTTGAAGTCTAGGAGTAATCAGGGGGCAGGATGCAGTGCCTCATGGACTGTGAGATATTAGATACTTAGATATTATTCAAAGAATGGCGGAAAACCAAAAGAGCATTGAATTATGTTTTAAAAGGTTATTTTGGCTATTGTGTGGGAATGGACTGTTCCACTGTCCTTTCCTTATAGCTCTGTCTTTCAAAATGTTTTTAAGATTTTCTATTTGTCACTGATATTGAGGAATTTGATTATTATATACCTTGGTATAATTTTTCTTCTTGTTTCTTGTGCTTCATGGAATTTTTTGAGCTTCATGGAGTATAGATTGTCTTGGTAGA
>NW_006290024.1:1290561-1308405 GCF_000327345.1 Myotis davidii | reverse complement strand
AAGACTATGGGGAGGAGTGCTGATTTGACTGGGACGAGGGACACGTCATTGTGAAAACTGGAGGTGGGATGAATAAATTTACTTTTTAGATGGAGACAGATAGTTGAGGCTGATAGCCTCAATTTTCTTGATGAAATAGGTGGCAAAATTCTCTTCTTAACATGGAAAGTTAAATTTTAATAGAGAACCTAAGATGCATATATATATTTTGTAGATTGCTAATGGAAATAGAAGACAAAACTGTCCAAGGATAAAATGGTATATCGGGTCATACTGAAAATCAAGTTGTACTTGGAGTCCAGAAATGGGAATAGTTTGTTGATATTCTTTTGCAAAGTGCAGCAGCCTCAATAAGGGCCAGTTGTGGGACTGGTGTGGGTTTAATAGACAAATAGGGGTGCAAGGAGCTGTATATAATGGTGAAGTAATATTTCAGGTGGTCAATGTTATTATCGAGGCAGGGTTGAAAGGTAAGAGAAACTGTCCTGGGAGTCAGAGAGGGTCCTAAGATTCATCTCTAAAAAGGATGATACATCAGAAGAGTTTGTATAAAGGCAACTTGAAAAAACAATTATTCTCTACCTGCCTCATGGAGTTATTGTAAGTTGTAAATGAGCACATCCAGGCACAGTGTTTTGACTACTGCCTAGCACAGAGGAGGAGCCCAGTAGAGGTTGGCTGTGGCAGCAGATGCACCACAGTCCCATAGCCTTCCCCTCCTCCCCAACACATGCACATGTCAGCTGTAATTCCTGGGCATGATCATGGTCTACCACCTCTTATTCCCACCTCAAGGGCCTGCCGCATCCTTGTTCCAAAGCAGTGAGAATGTGCTCACCCTGTGCCTAGGTGCAGCCAGCAAATGGAGAGAATACCGGAGTCGTATGTAAAAGGCCCAGCCACTTGTCTGTGACTTGGATAAATCTTGTAGATGGTTCCTCATAAGGTCTCTAGCAGGATTGATTTGAGTTGCTCACAGGGTAACCAGCTCCATATCACACACTGTATTATTGGCTTGTCTCCTTCTTGTCTGTTTCTTTTCTCCATTCCTTCACTTCTGTGTCCTGGGATTATATTCCAGATAAATGATTATCCTCAAATCCTTGTCTCATGCTCTGTTTCCAGGGTGGGGTAGGGCAGGGGAAATCCAACTAGCATAACCATTACTAGTGCTATCATTATTATCATGAATGTTATTGCTTTTATTGTTATCTGTTATTATCTATTATTATGCTGATGATTCATTCCAGACATCTAGAGATTAGTACAACATTTCTTATTTTTTCCTGGAAAGAAAAGAAGCTGTCCAAACATCCAAAAGGCTCATAGATTATCTAGCAAAACCACTACAAGTGACCAACATAGGCATATCCTAGCAAGCTTCTGTAAATAAAAAAAATAAATAAAAATACAAAAGACATTTGGACAGAAACATCTGTTTCCCTCATAGGAGCAAAAACTGAACTGCTTTCAAAGTTCTCTCTACAACATGTGATGGTGAGGGAAATGAAATTACATCAAGCAGAGTTTGAAGGGGGGAAGACTATATTCTAAGAAATCTATGTACAGAAAAATTGTTCAAGTGACAGGGCAATGGGAAAAAATATTATTAGGTGTGCCCCCCACTCTTCTAACCTAAACAAAGTTACTTGAAGACATGCTCTAACTGAGGATGGAATTAACCAAAATACAGAACTCTACAACATGAAAATGACAGCAGCCATTTAAACAATACAAAGAAAATTAGATATACACGACAGTTTTATATATGGTTATAAAGGATAATGGAAGTGTAAAATGCAACTCTTGAAAAAGGGTAATGTTTTAATTATAATAATTTGGGCCTAATGTATTGGCATACAAAAACAAAAACTGGGACAGAATGATAGGAGAAAATACAACTTCCGCATTGTTCCCAAGGGGGGTATTATTTCATTCTTAATAAAGATAACTGAAGAAATATATGTTCCAGGATGTAGTTTCTAAACCTCAAAATAAGAACTACTTGAGATAAAAACAGGATGCATACTTTCCAAATTATTAAAGAGAAGGGCAAAGTAAACAAATTTCACATATCCAACATACTCATTGGACATGTTGACATTTTCAGGCTTCACGCTTCTATCTCCAGGGACTTCTGTGACTTGTCATACTTCCTGAATCTTAGCAGCATTTCCAATATCATTAATGCAAGTGCCCACTTCTGACCACAACTTCCTTCCTTTCCATTTTGGGTTTTTAATTAAAATCACTAAAATAGTCTTGATCTCACTGTGACCTCCAGCTCTTTTATCTTCTGTTTCCCCTCTCCTTCAGCCCCTTTCTTCCGTCACTTTGCTACCTCTCTCACTTAGATTTCAGGGCTATAGTATTGCCAATACCCTAAAGTCCTTGGCCCCCTTTGGCTTTTGAGACCCAATTCCAGAGCAACCCACTATATGCTTTCTCTCTCTCTCTCTCTCTCTCTCTCTCTTTTTGTCTCTTGCTCTTTCTGTCTCTCTGTCTCTCTCTCTCTCTCTCTCTCTCTCTCTCTCTCTCTCTGTCTCTCTGTCTCTCTCTCTCCCTCTCTCTCTCTCTCTGTATTTGAGCAGCTGGAGAAATATACATCAGAGCAGATTGTACCATCATAATTTCATGACCATCAATCTTAAACAAGCATGACAATGCCAGACAATCCTTCATGTATCTGTGATCAGCTCATGCCCCACACTTCACAGTGCCTATTCTAATCCTTCTCCAGCCTCTTTAAATGCTCAACTTTTCTACTTTTCCAGCATCTCTTAATATATGTTCTTATTTCATGTTTCACAAAGAATAGATGATACTAGAAAAGAGCCCCTCAACAATCCTGCCACCAAACCCACCAGTATAACTGCATTTGTCCTCCCTGGTCTTCATTTTTGCCTGTTACATAGAGGAGCTGTTTATCATTTTGATGGAAGCCAATTCCTTAAGTGTGCTTTGGTCCCATCCCTTTCCTTCTTCTTAAGAACCTTACACTATGGATTATTTTGTTTCTCCTGACTATCCAATCTTCTCTTCTCAATCTTATCAATTGTCTCAAATTGAAAACATTAAGAACAAAAACCTACTTTATTAAAAAATGATCTTGCCCCAGATTCTATTGGGAGTTTTCTGAACTTATTATCTTGATTAATTTATGTCCCACTTCTCAACTTACTTCAACCTGACTTTCCCATCCCTCCACCATAACAACTCCATAACTTCCATGATATTAGAGCCCATGGGCAACTTTTTATACCCATTATTTTTCACTTCTCAGTGACATTAAGATTCTGTTTCTGATTCCAATGTGTGGCTTATTTCCTCACACCACAAGCAATTTTCAGATACCAGCTAGGCGTCCTACTATTCAAATCAATTCTGACACTAACTATGCAGAGATGGCATCAGATTCTACAGGCTAAGGGCTTAGTTCTACAAGACTGCCCCCACTTCGGATGCCAGTTGCAAACCATATTGTCATCTGGGCTTCTGACTTGACTGACTTGCCATATATCAAAGGTTCCTAAGACTCACTCTTTGGGTTTGAATAATTTGCTAGAGTGGCTCACAGAACTCAGGTAAACATTTGACTTACTATATTATTGGTTTATTATAAAAGGGTATAACTCAGGATCAGCCAGATGGAAGAGGTGCAGAGGGCAATGCATGTGGGAAGGGGCTTAGAGCCTCCATAATCTCTCCCAGAACACCAGTATCCCCAAATCTCCACTGTTCACCAACCCAGAAGCTTGCTCAATCCCCTCCTTGTGGGTTTTTATAGAAGCTTCATCATGTAGGCATGATTGATTGAGTCATTGGCCATTGGTGATTGAATTCAATCTCCACCACTCTCCGCTCCCCTAAGGTTGGGGTTGGGGCTGAGAGTTCCAACCTTCTGATCACGTGATTGCCTCCTGTGGTCACCAGCCCCCATCCTCAGTTGCTTTAAAAAACCCACCTCCTTAACATAGCAAAGACACCCTATTTGCTCTTATTACTCAAGAAATTCTAAAGGTTTTAGAAGTTCTATGTCCTGAATAAGGACAAGGATCAAATATATATATATATATATATATTTCAGAGAGGAAGGAAGAGATTATTTAAGAGAGGAAGGAAGAGGGAGAGAGAGCTAGAAACCTCATTGATGAGAGAGAATCATTGATTGGCTGCCTCCTGTACGCCCCCCACTGGGGATCTAGCCACAACCTGGGCATTGCCCTTGACTGGAATCGAACCTGAGACCCTTCAGTCCACAGGCCAACGCTCTATCCACTGAGCCAAACCGGCTAGGGCCAAATATATATTTCTTATTATAAATCACAAAGTCACAGATATTTGATGCCATTAACTACTCTTGTCTCCTCTTGCCCTTGCCTTCTGTGACACTCTTTTCTCTTCTTTCCATCTTCTCTGTCTCCTTTTCAGGATCTGCTTTTCCTTCTCTTCCTCTACATTTTGGAGTTCACTTAAAGCCTTTTTGTTCAATTTGGTTTGTACAACAAAACCTTCTGGGAGGTTTTAATAACTACGATGTCTCATCCATACCACAGACTGTTTCAAAAAGAATCTCTGGAGGTAAAGCCTAGCCACTTATATTTTTGCATATGAAATATATAAAAATCATATATTAAAGTGAAATCATATGTCCAAGTGAAAGCAGTGTTTGGATACATTGCTGGTGAGAATGCAAAGTGGTGCACACCTCCAGCAATATAACATAAATGTGCATAAGGCTATTCACTGTAGCATCGTTAACCCAACTTTATAAAATTTATTTTCTGTTGTCTTTTGGAAGTTTTGGAGTTTTGGTTTTACATAAGCTCTGTGACCCATTTTGAGTAAATTTTCACATATGGCATAATGTATGGATTGAAGCTGTTTTGCATTTTGATATCCAATTGTCCCAGCACCATCTGTTGTAAGGACTATTCTTTCCCCACTGAATTGTTTTTGCGTCTTTGTTGAAAGTCAATTGTCTGTCGATGGATGGGTCCATTTCTGGACTCTGGGCTGTTCCATTGATCTATTTGTCTACCCGGAAGCTGGCACCACACTGTCCTGATGAGCCTACCCTATAACAAACCTTGAAAGCAGGCAGTGTTAGTCCTGCACCGTGTCCTTCTTTCTCCAACTTGTTGTGGCCCACCTAGGTTCTCAGCATTTCCACAGGGTTTGATAATCTGTTCTTCAATTTGAGGTTGTCAAATCAAAAAAAATGACGACAGCCAACATAACAATTACTGTCCAGTGTGAATGAATAATTATACCTACTTTTTGTCAGATTGGCAAAAAATATTATATATTTTTCGGTGTGCCACAGAATTTTAGTAATTAGCTTATGTGTGCTATGAGATGAAAAGGTTGAAAATCACTGCTATAGATCAATTTGAAAGAATTAACAATTTAACAATATTGAATCTTTTGATTCATGAATAATATATCTCTCCATTTATTTGGATCTTCTTAATTTCTCCTGGCAAGGAATTTTCAGTATAAACTTCTTGCACATATTTTGTCAGATTTATCCCTAAGTGTTTGTTATTTTTTGATGTTTTAAAGAATATGTTTTTAATTTTATTTTGATTTTTTATTGTTAATCTATAGAAACACAATTGATCTTTGTATATTGATCTTGTTATTTTGCAATGTTGCTAAATGCATGCATTAGTGTTTGTAGATTTTAGTAGATTTCATTGGCTTTTTCTTACAGATGACCATGATGTCTCTGAATAAAGACAGGTTGATATATTTTATTATAATATAAAAACTTTTATTTTTTCCTTATTGCACAGGCTCCAGTACAATAGGGAATAGAAATGGTGAGAGTGGACATCCTTGTTCTGTTTATGATCTTAGTGTGGAAACATTTAGTCTTTTACAATTAAATGTGATACAATTAAATTATATCATCATTCTCTCTTTTATTATTTTTCATTATATATTAGTTTTTATTCAATTTTATAGTATGTTGGTTTATTGGCAATAACCTTTCTACTTTGTTTATTAGCAACAATCTTTTGTTTTTCATTGATTGCTTTAAGGTTTATAATATAAATTTTAATCTTATCTCTCAGTCTGCCACCTTGTAACATAATACCATTACATGTTTAGTGTAAAAACCCTACAGCAGTGTACTTCAATTTCCCCCCTTTAGTCTTTGTGCTATTAGTTATTCATTTCATTCCTCATGTTATAAAACCTATACTGCATTACATATTATTTTTTAAACAACCATCTTTAAAGGTATTAAGTAACAATAAAAATTATGCATTTATCACATAGTTATTATTTCTGGTAATTTTCATTCTTCTTAGAAAGATCTTTCAAATCTTACACATCCATCCATCTCTAATTTATAACCAAAGTAACCAAGTTATGTTTATAACCCCTGCAATGTACTCACATTTGGATAGTGTAGAAATGTGATAGGAGAGATTCAAATTCACGCCTATCTAACTCTACAAAGAGTCAAATTTTGAGTGCTTATGTACAACTCAAAATGAGAGAGAATATCATATTTTCAGGAGAGAAAAGTGAGAGAATCATAGGAATAAAAGCAAGTGTTGAACTACAAAATCACCATGAAGAGCTTCCTTCAACTTTGTGCAGCTGAACTTTGTACTGAGTTTCTGTCCTCAGGAGGTGTCTGCACCTCTTGTTAGTTATTGGGATAAAATGGTGAAGTGGCAATTTACGTAGGAGAAAGTTTAACATACCTTTGCAATCCAATTAGTAGCACCAACACCCTGTTTTAAGTGCCAATAGGAACACAAATGAAGCAGACCGGTGCAACCACTGTGAAAAACAGTGTGGTTTCCTCAAAAAGATTAAAAATGGAACTGCCATTTGATCCAGTGACCCTGCTTCTAGGAATATATCTTAAGAATCCCAAAAAAGCAATCAGAAGGAATGTATGCATCCCTATGTCCATAGCAGCATAATTCACAATAGCTAAGATCTGGAAACAGTCCAAGTGCCCAACAGTAGATGAATGGATAGAAAAGCTGTGGTACATTTACACCATGGAATACTATTCAGCTGTAAAAAAGAAGGATCTCTTACCCTTTGAGACAGCATGGAGAGACCTGGAGAGTACTATGCTAAGTGAAATAAGCCAGTCAGAGAAAGACAAATATCACATGATGTTGCTTATATTCAGAATCCAATGAACAAAATAAACTGACAAACAAAATAGATCCAGAGACATTGAAGCATGCTGCAGTCTGACGTATTTCAGAGGTAAGGGGGAATGGGAAGAGATTAACCAAAGAACTCACATGCAGATATGCATAACCTATGGGCAAACAGTAGTTGGTGAAGGCCTTGGGGAGAAGGAGGGGCAGGGTGGCGGGGATCAATGGGAAATAAGAGGGAGACATCTGTAATACTTTCAACAATAAAGATGCATTTTTTTAAAAAGAAAAATATTTTCAATGAGCATTCCTCCCTTTTCTTGTCTGTGAATAGATAATTAAATGGGTCTTGTTTAAAAAAAAAAAAAGATGAATAAGCCATTGTTTCAATTCCCAAGCATATACCCAGCTCTTCCTGTCTCATCATTTGCCTTCTTTCCAAGAGATGCCCCATCTCCCCCTTCACCACTATAGTTTTGCATATGGCTGGCCAGTCAGTGGTCCTAAGATAATGGGAAGGACATTTCAAAAAGAACTAGTTCAAGTTACATTCAAATCAAGAAGGACAAATTACTCACAATAGTTAATAGAGGAACTTTAAGCTCTTTTTATAAAGAACAACAAAAACACACTACCTGAAATCAAAGAAAGTAGTTTTCATTTGAAATCTGTCTCTTGAATGGAAACAATGTGAAGCATTTCAGAGGTTTAGTCTTGAAAAAAGTGGAGCACCAGAAATGGACAAGGAAAACCCGAAAAGAGAGAAGTTGGAAAGATCAAAGACAGTGCTATCGGGTGGAAGACTCAGATAAAAGGATTTCCTCTGAGATGGTCCGCTGGTAAGTCCACAAAAGACGGCATTGTTCTTGTTGGGTAAGTGAGAGCGTTCAATGTGGAGAACACTCGACACGGTCTTAAAAAGAGAAGGTGAGCATTGCCCTCTTGTAACAAGAATTTGTGAGCGTTGATTCACTTCAAGTCATGTTGCCAAAAAAAAAAAAAAAATCAGTCTTTGAAATAAAAAGGCTTCTATGCTGAGCTTGGCTCGGAGTGGCCGCCGGTGTCCGTGTCCTCTGTAAAGATGGGATGTCGGCAAGTTAGAGAAGCTTCCGGCTGGGAGAGTCTTTAGGAAACACCAGTTCTTTTCAACGCAGTGGAGCTCTCCTTTCAGTTAAAATAGATGGAAAGCCAACATTTAAAAGGCGAGAGCAGAAGTGAGAGTGAGGGAGAGGAGAGCCCCCAGCTCGGAGCCAGGACCTGAAGCACCGAGCGGACGTGCTAGGGCTCCATGGAGCACTGTTTCATAATTGCTCAGTCTTATTCTCCCTGCTCACAGGTGAGGAAACAGAACCCCATGAGTTAAAATGGCTCATCCAGTGCCATCACCTGGATAGAGACAACTGAGGCTTAACATACCCCGAGATAATGGGTATGTGGCCAAGCACACTCACCGAAGCTGTAGTTATGCCTACCTACATTCAGCTGACTGAGGAAGTTTCTTTGTGGAGGGTTCTTTGAATGGTCAAGGAAGGATCTTAAAATAAATTCAAGTGGCTGACATGAGGGCCATGACGGGACCTCAGAGAAGAAGGAGGGAGTTGGTAAAAAAAAAAAAATGTGTGCATCTAATTTTACAAGTGATTCTGTCTTTTTATAGAAACCTCCTAGGATGCAGGAGGCCGCTACCAATTGGAATGTCCCGGGGCTGTGGCCAACATCATAAGCATTTCCTATGAGATTAGATTTGTGTCTGTGTAGGCAGCAGGCAGCTCTGGGCCAGAAGCAAGAGCAATGTCCAGGCTTCAAATAAACTCACACGACTTCAGTCCCATATGCGTGCTCCCTTCAGCATCTGGGTTTAGAGATTGCGCGACACTGGCCGCCTCCCAGTGTGTCATCTTCATCTCTAGAGACGGTAGTAAACATCTCTGGCTCCCACATAAAGGAGCCATGAGCTGCTCATGGGTGTGAATCTTCTCTTTCCTCCATCACCTCACTATTTGTACAGAATGTGGTGGTTGATAAACGCCACATCCAGAGCTTGAAAGGGAGTCTTTGGTGGAATGGGGTTTCCAGGTAGCTGTTAAACTAACTGATGGTGGGAAGAAAGTGGTATTTATGAGTAGAAAATACGCTGGCATTTAATATTGGCCACCAACTTATTGTCAGATTTGGGGAAGGTTACTTGCACTTCCTAGACTTTGATGTTCTCCAGCATAAAGTGAGGAAGACAGACTAGATGATCTCAAGGTCACTTCCAGTCAAATCCTCCCATCTCTTCCTCATTTGCCTAATGACAATCGCTACTATTCTATTTGTGGGGCACCCACTTGATTCATGCTATTTCTATTGATCACCATACACTGCAGTGGAGGGAGCAATCTCCCACTTCACAGATAGATTTAGAGGCAGAGAGATGCGGTAACTCACTAAAGTTCACACAATCAGTAAGGGACAGTCTTGGGATTCAAATTCAGATTTGTCTGACCTGAAGGTCTTTCCATGCTGCCATGCTGTCTTAAACTCGGGATGGGACGCAGGAAGGTTGCGGGGCGCTGTAGGAAGGAACTGCTGGACCACTCTTCACCTCACCCTGCTCAGGAGTTTCACTGCCTCTCCAGCCTCTGCTTGGATCACGTCTAGGAGCAGAATGCTCAACTCCCATCTCGTAGCTCAAATTGGGGCCCGTTTTAATTATTGAGCTGGGTTCTTAGTCTCTCTTATCTTCTACTTCCAGGTCTTGGGTCTGTTCTCTGAGGCCTCGTCTTTGTGCTATATTCTCCCTGCTAATGGGCAGTTTCCAAGTGAGTCAGAATGTGAGATCACAGAAGTTATGCCTGGCTTTCTAGATGCTCTTTAACCAAGGGTTTGGCTTGAGCCAGATCTGTCTGGAAACAGAAGGTTTCCATTGGTCTGCCTGTGAGAGGATTCCTGGCACATAGGGGTGGTCTAACCTTCAGTTTCTGTTTCTCTGCAGAGGAAATTGCTAGTTATGCCAAAGCATTACGCACCCTATCTGAATGCATTGAGACTCATATTCTTTGGCTCCAATTCTCTTTGAAAGCCAAGCATGCATGGAGGCCCGGCAGTGTTTCCCCACCATCACGTCTGTATTGCTAAGTGACACTGCGGTTAGATTTTGTGCAGTGAAGGCAGCAGGGCGGCCCATCCTCCCGCACCACTTTTTTCCAGGCTTGGTTTCCTGTTTGCTCCTGTGTTTCTTGTGTGTGTGAGTCTGCTCTGCCTTCCGGGGGCAGAATGCTGGCTGCTGCAGCGCCCCCAGCTGGAGCTGACCTGGGAGGAAAGCAGTGGCTTGAACACCCCCAGGACTAGTGCTCAACTCCACCATTCAATGTCTCCCTCCCCAGCGTGTGATGGTGACGGACATGGCTCTTCACACTCTTCTCCAGGTAGAAGTGGGAAGGCGGACTTTTATGTGCAAAATGTAATAAAATTTCTGTTAAAATTTGAAAGTAGGGTCTACATAAAAAGACCGAGTACTTACAATTTTTAAAAAGATTCAATATTTAATTTTGCAAATGTACTTACTCTAGAAGATGCTTTGACATTTCTTCACTGTTCCCTCCCCTGCCCCTCAGTCCATGCTCAGGATGGCCTGCCTGCAGGGCAGAGGGGCCAGGCAGCTCTGCCTCCATCTTCTTTCTTCTTGCCTCTCCACCCTTCTCTCTCTTTTCCAAGCTGTTGAATCCTGAATATGTTTTGACAAGTTCTATTTCATCCTGTATCTTTCATTCTTCAGTATATAGCACCTGGAAGCCGAGAAAAACTCTTCTCATAGCATAACCGGTATACTGTTTGTCTAGAAATACTGTTCCTGAAGGTTCTGAGGATGAACATGGGACAGGCAGACAGATTTCCCTCCTGATGCGTGCACGCGCATGCGCGTGCACATACACTCACACACACACATTTGCACACAGTTGACCCTTGAGCAATGCAGGGGTTAGGGCTACCAACCCCCATGCAGTAAAAAATCCATGTATAATTTTTGACTCCCCCAAAGCTTAACTACAGTTGGCCCTTGGTACCCTTGAGGGATTGGTTCCCTGATCCCTGTGGATACCAAAGCCTGAGGATGCTCTATCAAGTCTCTGACATAAAATGGCACATGTCAATGCATACAGTTGGCTCTCTGCATCCACAGATTCCAACCTTGCATCAACAATACTCCTTTTCATGTGCAGTTGGTGAAACTTGTGGATTTGGAGGGTTGACTATATTTATTGAAAACATTTGCATATAAGTAGATCCAGGCAGTTCAAGCCTGTGTTGCTCAAAGTTGAACTGTACTAGTATATTACTCCAGGAATGAGAGTAGTATAGCAAAATAAAAAGGGAGAAGAATAGGCCAGGATGAGAAATTTCAGAGAAACTATGATTTCTGCTTAGAGACCAGAGCTGGACCATGGGAAGGTAGGGCATGAGAATCCTTGCCTCTGCCTGAGACTGGGACCACGCCTTCCCCAGGAAACCTAAGGAATTCCCTTCTACCTGGCATCATGTGAGGGTTCTGGCCTGATGGACACACCCTTCACTCTCACCCAGCCAAATCCATTTCCCTTGGCTTCTTTTGAAAGCTCAATAAAAGTCCCCCAAGGCCACGCCTCTCACGCCCCTGTAGCCTTCATGTCTTCATGAAAGGCCTGATGCCTCCTTCCTTGGATTCTCCATTTTGCTCACATTTAACTCAATAAATCTTTATCCCTTACTATTGTCTCCCCCTTTAGGAATGGCAGGGAGTGCTCTCCATCTCCAACCCAGCCTCTCTGTCTGAGCCCTAGAGACACGCCTATTTCCAACCCTATCACCTGTCTTCTCTGTCTGGCATGTTTACCCCCTCTGCTCCCTGGGTTTCTTATGTTGGATCTTAACCAAGTCCAGTTCCCTTCTACCGGGGGTGGGGCCATTGAATCTTTACACCAGTGTCTTTGCTATGCTGCATTCTGTCTTTTTGCTATAATCTGGAATTCACCTCATTATAGAAACACTGCTCCCTTTCTTTTAAGTAGTTTAGGCTCCATTTATATTTGATGAAGATTTTTTTAACTAGAGAAAATAAAAATCATCCAAAACTCAGCACAGAGACAGCAGATTAACATCTTCCTTCCAATCTTTACCTATCATACATGCATAATATTTATGCTGCTCATACAATGCAGTGTCCTTTTTCTCTTAATATTATCTTGGAATCTCTTTCTTGGACATCAACAAAATGTCGGCAACAAAATCTCATTATTGCTTAATTTTCTAGCCTTGCTCTTTTCTCAGTCTCTATAACTTCTAAGATATACTATGCCTTAAGATATACTGTATATATCAAGACATAGTACTACATAGATTATATATACTAATGTAATACATATCATATATATGTAAGCATATTTCCTTTTGTTTAAACTGTGAAGTTTTCTTCATGTGTCATATTACAGATAAACAGAAATACAATTAATTTAAGAAATAAATCTTTTAAAAATTTTATTTTTATTGTTGAAAGTATTACAGATGTCCTCCTTTTCCCACCCCCATTAACCCCTCCTTCCTGCTCCCATCCCCGCACCAGGCCTTCTCTGCACTATTGTCTGTCCATGTAAGAAAGAAATCTTTAAGTACAAATGTACTTTGACCATCTATTTTACATTTTAAAGCTGCTTGATACACTTTTCCCAAATCTTCGTCCTGGTGCCATGTGTAGCGTTGTTACAGTGCCTCTAGCAAGGTGCCCACGCAGAGTCACTGGCAGAGGATGCTGGGAAACCTGGGACATGTCACTCTTTCTGCATGAGGCAGAAACTCTGTATATCCATAGGAAGAAAGCAAGCAAGTATGGGAAGAATCCAACAAATAGTGAAAGAACCTGTGTAGTGTGTAACTGGGACTCAAGGTCAGGTCTCCATGACTTCAGCCCATTTTTAGGGGCCTAGGTGTTTGCCAGAGGCTGGCATGTGATGTTAGGGTGGAGACAGGAACTGCAGAAAGTGTTTCAAGCCCTGGTCGGTGTGGCTCAGTTGGTTGGGTGTTATCCCATGTGCCAAAGGCTCAGTGGTTCGATTCCTGGCCAGGGCACATGTCCAGGTTGCAGGCTCGATCCCTGGTGGGGGTGTGTGCAGGAGGCAGCCGATCGATGTTCCACTCTCACATCAATGTATCTTTCTCTCTCCCTCTCCCTCACCTTCTGCCTACCTCTTTCTCTAAAAATTAATAAAAATATTTTTTTTAAAAAGTGTTTCAGGTGAGACAATCCAAGTCTGCAGTCTTGAAAGACTACAGGCCTCAGTGAGTGCAGAGCAAGTTCAGAGGACGGAGTCTCACTGAACACTGGAGCGCCAGGGGAGGCAAGCCTGCTGGAGGAGGTCCGGTCAGGGGTGGGTCGTGAAGAAGGGTGTTGTTTAGATCAGCAGAGAGGAGGAGAGCCCGGAGGTGAGGGCACGGCATACACAAAAAGGAGTGACATCCTGGTCTGCTGATTTAAGAGTAACAGTCTTGACACAAACTTGGCACCCCTGGAAGAATGAATGAGCACAAGCATGAAAGGAGTGGAAGGTGGAAAGGCTGTGAAATGTTAACTCGGAACCCAGGCAGAAGCAGCCAGCACATTCTCACAACCAGATCAGATGAGGGCAGCAGTGAAGTGACAGACTTTTCACGTCCCAGTAATTGCTCCGGCCACACTGCCGGTCCCTGCTTGTCACCTTGGGTGTTGAATCCAGTGGTTTAGAACTGGATTCTCTCTGCCGTGAATGCAGCCCTCACATGCTGTAGCAAATCCTTCTTCATGACAATGAAATGACCAAGGGGAATGGGCACAGCTTGGCTAGAGGATAGCCCCTCTTTCCTTTCCAAGTTGGGATTAATGCAAGTAAGTCCACATGGGTGGCCACTCACCCTTTTTAGGGGCCCAGGTGTTTGGCAGAGGCTGGCTTGTGATTTTAGGGTGGAGACAGGAGCTGCAGAAAGTGCTTCAAGCCCTGGCCGGTGTGGCTCAGTTGGTTGGGTGTTATCCCAAGCACCAAAAGGTCCCGGGTTCAATTCCTGGCCATGGCACATGCCCAGGCTGCAGGCTCAATCCCTGGTGCCAGAGGTAGCCGATCAATGTTCCACTCTCACATTAATGTTTCTCTCTCCCTCCCCTCTCCCTTCCTCTCTTCCTAAAATTCAATAAAAAATATTAAAAAATAAATGTTTCAGGCGAGACCATCCAAGTCCACAGCCTGGAAGACTGCAGGCCTCTGTGAGTGCCGCGCAGTTCCTTTCATCCAGAGGGTTGTCATGAACTTGCAGCCTTGCCAACCTGCTTCCACACAGCAATTCTCTCGGGATCGCCCATCACGTACAGGTAATGCCAGCCAGCTGGTTTGCGCCAGGTGGGTTCCACAGGTGAGGAACATGGATACAGCATCAGGCATCCAGGTGAGTGAGTGGAAAGGTGCCCAGTGAAACTTAAAATGCCAGTGAAATTGGTACATGGCTTCTGTTCTCCTTCTGTGCCACCCAGATGCTCCTGCAGCTGAGCTGTCACCGGTGCGCCAGCCTTACGTGCTGTCAGCAGCTGGCCGGCCAGCCCTGGGTCTGCCCCATTTTCTCATTTAGGTTTTCCACTGAGGGGAGCAAGAAGGAAGAGAGGGGAGCATCTGCGGGAAACTTGACCTCGGGGAGGCGTTATTTTCAGTGCTTCATGTTAAGAGAAGAGAATCTGATTCCCGGTAGACAAGGCTCCTCTTTTATAATGATTTTTCTCTCCAATCATAAAATGACATATACTCTCTGCCAAAAATTTAGAAGGTTAGGACACATATAGGTAACTAAATAAATTGTATCCACAATCCCACTGCAGAGACATAAATGCAGTTAACATTTTAAGAGTATTTCCTAGTAGACATATATAAGAACACGTGAGTGTGCATAAATGTATATAAACACACTTACTCCTTTTTCTTTTTCAAACTGACCTGTATTGTGTAAGTTATATTTATCCTGTGTTTTCCATTTGATATTATTCTGTGGCCATTTCCCCATGGCCTTAAACATTCCTCAGGATCAATAATTTTAAATAACTGCAATATATGGTGTAAATATACTACACTCTGTTGAACCACTTCCATTTCAGGAGGCCTCAGGTTTTCCTTCAGTGTAAGTAACGAGGGAATGAATATCCTGGAATGTTCATCTCACATACACATTCGGCCCCAAGAGCCCCATGTGGTGGGAGAGCTGTTCCACTTAAACAGCCTGGGGTCTGGTCTTATCGTGGGGCGTCGGGCATGTGGAGATCAGCACGACACCTGGAGTGAAAGTATCAACTGTTGCAATGATGAGGGAAGGCCTAGGTTCAGGGGAAGCAGTTCCTGGTGAATAGTCACACTAATCCCAGTTGAGTTTCTCTCTCCAGTGAGGAAGGGGAGGCGTCCCTCACTGCAGCCTTCTCTGAGGTCCCACCTCCAGCTCACACCAAGCCCTCCCCTTCGCCGGGCCTGGTGCTCAGGTAAAGTCTGGCATCTCATCCTTAGGTTTTGTCCAAGGCCCAGCTCGTGGAGAAAATAGCAGGCTTGTCTTTCCTTTGCTGAGAGCATACAACGGGGGCTGTGATCCCTCTGCTGAGAGGAAACCCTCTTGTCAGAAGGGGGGGAGGAGGGCTGAAGTGCCGTGTCCCGAGGCAGGAGGTCAGGAAAGCAGGGTCAGTGCCCGCCCACACTGGGCACTGCGGGGCAGCCAGCAGCCCTCTGCAAACCGGGCCTGGGAGGGGAAGGGGGTGGGGAGGAGGAGTTGCCTCCACAGGACTATCTTCTAATATTTCATTCGTAATTTCCTCAGTCCATCTTTTTGAAGTTTTTCTTCTGGATTCGGAGCCTCTTGAATTGAATCTCCTCGTGTCTTTTCTTTTTCCCCCTTTTTCTCTCTCTGTTCTCTCTTCCTTCTCTGCATGCATTTGGAGACTTCCTTCAATATGTGCATGTGCCTTCTATTGGGCTGTGAATTCCCACTCTCAGATTTGCATCTTGCAGAAGATGTCTTGTTCTCTGATTCCTTCATTTGAGAGCATTCTATTCTTGCTTTGTTTATTTGTATTTATTGATTGATTTTGTAAGAGAGAGAAATAGCAGTTTGCCTATGCATTCATTGGTTGATTCTTGGATGTGCCCTGACCAGGGATCAAACCCACACCCTTGGGGTGTCTGGATGACGCTCTAACCAGCTGTGAGGCATCCGGCCAGGGCCAGGACTTATTCTGCTTTAAACATTGCCTGTCTCTCTCAGTCTGTTCACAAGAGAGTGTTTTTTTTTTTATTATTAAATAATGTTTCTATTTTTCAATTACAGTTGACATACAATATTATATTAGTTTCAGGTTTACATCTCTTTAATTTTAATGATTTTGAAATGTTTTAACTGTGCAAATTATTAAGACACCCATCTACCTATGGCTCAGGTTTGATATGTGTTCACGTATATACTTCACATTCCAACTGCTTCTATTTTTTCTACATTGGTTTGAATCTTTCCCTTACTGATCCCTCTTGTTCTTGGTGCTTTTATGTCTTGTACTTGTGATTAAAAATCCAAAAAACGAAATCAAAACCCCTTACTACTAGGTTGCAGGAGGAAGGAGAAACGGAGACATATACTCTCTGTGGCCATTTCCCCATGCCCTTAAACATTCCCTTGAACCACTTCCATCTCAGGAGGCCTCGGGTTTTCCTTTGGTGTAAGTAACGAGGGAATGAATATCCTGGAACGTTCGTGTCACACACACATTCGGCCCCAAGAGCCCCATGTGGTGGGAGAGCTGTTCCACTTAAACAGCCTGGGGTCTGGTCTTATCGTGGGGCGTCGGGCATGTGGAGATCAGCACGACACCTGGAGTGAAAGTATCAACTGTTGCAATGATGAGGGAAGGCCTAGGTTCAGGGGAAGCAGTTCGTGGGAATAGCCACACTGACCCCAGTTGAGTTTCTCTCTCCAGTGAGGAAGGGGATGGCCTTGGTTTGCCATCTCGAAGTAGCAGCCCAGCCCTCCTTTTCTTGTAACAGTGAGAAGACCCTGATTCAGGTTGGTATCTGCCCATTCACTTTGAATATGGACTTGGCGCCATATAGAGTAACCACCTTTTACTGATGTTTTGTTCTTCCTTTAAGCCATTCAACTAATTCTGTTAAGTCCCAACTGTGTGCTCAGCATTTAAAAAAGAATCTGTGGGGAAAATAAAAAGGAAGCAAAAAGTCTGGTCCCTTTCAAAGAGTTAGGGAAGCAGAGTGAATAGGCATGAGAATCCTTAAGGATCAGACTTGCAGTTTCTCCCTGAAGAATGTTCTACACCTTAGAGATTGTGTCGAGGGCACTCTCGCTGCGGTATAGTCTTTCCTGCGAGCCCTTGATGTTCTGACCCCGGACAGTCCCAGGGCCTGGTTGAGGCTGGGACCCTAGGTGGTCACTTGGCCCTCTAGGTTCCCAACACCAAGTAACCACAGTGAGCCAATACAGGTGATGTTTTTATTACTCGCAAGTTTAATCCAAATCACAAGCACATCAGAACACACACACAAGTATTGGGGGTTATCAAACCGCAATCCAGGAGTCCCAATGTCCTCGGGTCCTGTCTACGCGCAGAGCAGTGACCGCTGGCTGGTCGCTTGAAGCCGTCAGGACAGGTGAGTCACGGAGGCCTCGGTGTGCAGGGGGCCACCTCCTG
>NW_006290024.1:1288980-1290503 GCF_000327345.1 Myotis davidii | reverse complement strand
CCAGTGGCCGCCACGCCATGCCAGACATAGGGGCAGGCAGCACGGCTCATTGCAGGAGGGCGGGGAGCAGCTTGCTTGCTCTGTGTTCAGTGTCCATAGAGTCCTTTAGTGTCTGCTGGGTTGTGACAACGCATCACAGTTAATGTGACAAACAAACTTGTAAATATTTGTCACATCCACTGCAGGGACCCAGGCCCTCCGCTTCCGCGCTCCCCTGACCAGTTGCTGTAGGCAGCCTAGCAGGAAAGCACAATGGCCGCACTTGGCGCTTAGTAGGCCTCCAGATGGAGTCAGTCCAGTCATGCTAGCGCCCTGCTTCACACATTGCCTTCCCAGAGGTTCTGAGCCCATCTTTACAAAGATAAGTCAGTGAGGCAGGGGCCACTTTGAGCCCGTTTTAGAGGGAAGACATCAGTGCTGACCACGGGTCTGGGCGGCTGTGTGGCTGAGGCAGGACTTGGGCTGGATTTGCTGTGCATCCGGGTGGTAGACTGAGCAGGAGGGCTTTCCAGCTGCTTGATGCTAATTGACTCAAAGTGAACATCTTTTCTCAGCATGAAAAGACACTAGACTGTGTTCAACAGCAAGTGAACTTGACAGGATTACTAAGAGAAAATGCTTTGAACTAAAATTAAGTGATTACTTTTTTCTTCTTTTCCCAGTTAAATATATTTTTATTAAAGAAAATAAGCAAAGACCACATTTTTACAGCAAGGGTCATCTCACCACACTCGCACCAGCTGATCCCACTGAGAGCTGACTGGATATTAATGGACTAAAATATAGCATAATAGGATGGAACAGAGTCCTAGAATTCGGGCATTTCTGTGGATTCTCTTTTACTGAACTACCTTTAGTAAATGAAACAGGGCTTTACTTCTGATTATAAAGGAATAAAAAAGCAATACATTTTCACAGTAAAAGATGCAGACAAGACAAAACACAGTGAAAAGGAAAGTAGCCATTGTCCCTAACGAAGGACTTCTGTAGGGACGGATGAGGTCGTTTGGGTTGCTTCTCTATTCCTGGACACGTTCAAAAGCCAGACAGGTTTGAAAAAATCCTCCTGAAGCCACAGAGGATCAGCAAGGAGCGCAGAAGTGCCAGGCCCTGGCCAAGGGGAAGACACAAATCCGGAGGCGAGACTGCCGTGTGGGACTGCTACCTCCCGGGGGCATTGGTGAGTCCAGGAGTGGCAGGTGAGAGCTAAAGAAAACCTTTGGCCGCTTTGCTGGGCCAGAGGAACAAAAACCAGAGTCAGGACGTGCTGACGTGGAACAGGTGATGCCTGCTGTCCCACACCCAGAGCAGCAGTCCCAGGCTGTCAGTCACATCACGCGTGGCTTGCAGTTGCCTGCGTGACGGAGAAAGGCAGGGCTCCCACAGGCACCGGCAGAAACTGGCTTTGTTCATAGATAAGACCCAGGGCAAGAGCAGCTTTAGTAGTGAGCATGGGCCTCTAGCCAGAAATGATGCAGGGTCAAGGCCTGCGGGGGAGACCCCATTCCTTCCCTGCCAGGGCC
>NW_006290024.1:1286361-1288571 GCF_000327345.1 Myotis davidii | reverse complement strand
AAAACAGCTTCAGAGGAAAAATATCCATTCTTTAATGTGTTTCTAGATTTGGTGGCTATTATTCTTGCTGATGCCATAAAAGCGGCACTATAATCCAAATCCTACATTTTAAAAAGGGGATTTTTTTTCACCTCCAAGAAAAGCTTTTTGTATTTTGTCAAAAACAATGTAGTTGCCCTAGCATTCTTAAAGACAGAGGTATAGTAAGCAGCCAGGACCTCATGAGCAGCCCTTACAGCTGCCCAGAGCCTCTCTCTCCTTTTGCATGGCACAGTCTCAGGGTGTCTCAGCCACTGCACTTGCCAGGCAGTTGTGCCCTTTCTCACTTAGGCCTTCTTGATGCCCTGGCCCTCAGGGAGAGCCCCACTGCAGCAGCTGGGCCCCCTTAGGCATCGCAGGCCTCGTGGGCCAGACCAGGTGTTGGAGGTGGGGGCTGTCGGGGCTTAAGGCCAAGTCAGGGGTTAAGCACACTCTCCTCCCCCAGTTCCTGAACTGTGGGCTGAGCTTAGGTTAGACCTAAGTAAAGAGGAGAACAAAGAGGAAGGCAGCCAATATTTTTTGAATGGAATCAAATTGAATTTCTTTACAATAAATTTCTTTATTGGAATAATATATGCAATTAAAGAATTAAAGTGTTGGAAGGGTTTATAAATGAAAACACCATGATTCCCTGTTCCATCATTTTTGCTCCTAAATTCTTGGAGGCAATAATTTTGAACTCGTTAAGGCACTTCTATTGGTGGCTGTAAATAATATACTTATGGAGCAATCTACAAAATTTTCAATTTTAGACATTATATTTTGAGTTTGGACTATGTATATGAGGATTTAGCTTACTCATGATTTCACACCCATATTTACCTTTTCTTCCTCAGGTCCCCAATTTTAATAATATCATTTTCTCCCCTATCTTTACACATACACCATAGTTACATATGCTTATTGTTCCATCAATTACAGACAATGTTTGTCAACTCTTTTCCTTAATAAACACGGCGGTAGACATGGTACCGCTCCTCGCCTACCCTCTTCCTCCAGCTTCTGCCACCTGTACTTCTCATTTTTTACAAAAGTGAGATTGATTTTGTTTACATCCTATTCCAGAAATGTAACTGAGTTGTTTTGGCTTTATCTACAAGTTGATTCTCAGAGAGAACAGTTAAAACCAGTGTTCCCATTATTGTAACTATGTAAATATGATTCACATGGGGGAGAGAACCAAGATGGCAGCATAGGTTAACGCTGGAGTTTGCTGCCTCGAACAACCACTTCAAAAGTGAAACTAAAAGATGGAACGGACATCACCCAGAACCACAGGAATGCTGGCTGAGTGAAAGTCCTACAACTAGGAGGAAGAGAACGCATATTGACACTCAATGTTCATAGATAAGACCCAGGGCAAGAGCAGCTTTAGTAGTGAGCATGGGCCTCTAGCCAGAAATGATGCAGGGTCAAGGCCTGCGGGGGAGACCCCATTCCTTCCCTGCCAGGGACAGAAAGAGCAGTGGGTTAACCAGCTGCCATGCGCCACACACAGAACAAAGTAGAACACGTGAGCCTGGAGCAGGGGCAACCTTCCGGAAGGAGGCCTCTGCAGGGCCCAGCCAGTGCGGGCGCCTCCCTCCCTGCGCAGAGACATCCAGGCCCAGGGCCAGGAGTGTGGCTCTGTGGGCGGGGCTGGAAGGACTGCTCTCAAGAGACATGTCCCCAGGATTAGAGATAGGAGCACTGTGGTCACCTGTGAGGACTAAGCCCCAGAGCGACTACAGTCTAGGAGTAAAGGGAAACCAGAAGCTACCCAGTGCTTGGTCTCAAGTCATCCAAGCAGCTCAAAACCACAGGAGATGTGGGAAGGCATGCCTAATGAAATTAATCTACTTGACAAACATAAAACACTGCCCACCCCGCTGCTGATTGTATATTCATTTTATGCTCACATTGAGCTTTTAAAAATTAAAAAGGAATTTTAAAAATAAAACCACATTTTCAAAAAAAACATACATTGCTGCTATCTTTGCATGTAAGCACAGATGTTAGGATGCATTCTTTTTTTAAAAATATATTTTATTGATTTTTTCTAGAGAGGAAGGGAGAGAGATAGAGAGTTAGAAACATCGATCAGCTGCCTCCTGCACATCTCACACTGGGGATATGCTCGCAACCAAGGTACATGCCCTTGACCAGAATTGAACCTGGGACCTTTCAGTCCT
>NW_006290024.1:1277737-1285811 GCF_000327345.1 Myotis davidii | reverse complement strand
ACAAAAATCATGCACCTATGGATGAGGACAGTGGGTGGGGAGTGAGGGCGGAGGCTGGGGCAGGAACTGGGAGGAGGGGAGTTATGGGGGGGAAAAGAGGAACAAATGTAATAATCTGAACAATAAAGATTTAATTTAAAAAATGCAAAAAAAATATGATTCACATGGAAACTTCTTTTTGTTTTTTCTAGACTTAAAATTGCCTCTCACTTTTTTTTGTACCATTACTTTTCTTATATGCTCATTTTTTCTGTCCTCTCCACCCAGTGACACTTTGCCCTGCCTTTCCGTTCCCTGGGAAACTCGCCCTGGACCCTGCTGTTTCTCCTCTGACCCGCCTATTTCCTAGGCCTGATTTCCTGTCACTTCACTTTGCGGTGGCTCCACTGCTTTCCATCCCCCTGTCTTCCCTTTGGCATTTCCCCTCTCTTTCCGCCTTAGGTTAACCTTGAGTTAGGTTCCTAAAGATGTGGATTGTGGGCATCAAATTCTGTCCTTCTGTGTTGGATATGATCTTACCCACTTGTTGCATTGGGCCCCTACATGGCTCCATTGGAAATCACATTGCCTTGATATTTGAAGCTATTTTATCATGGTTTTCTAGCCTCTGGTGGGCATTCAGATATTAGATAATTCTTATTATTAGTGAGAAAAGTTTTTTATCCTTTTTTTTAGGTTTTTGAATATTCTTTGTACCCTCGGTCTTCTAAAACAATGAAGTGTGAGGTGTGTTGTTACCAGAAATTTAGGACCTTCCAAGATTGCTCAGTGTGCTGGAAGCCCTGGAAAATGTACTTACATTACTTTTTTTCATAATTTCTAGTAAATATACGTACAGTATTTCTTTGGAATCTCTGTTCCTCTGTTCTCTTTCTCAAGGTTTTATAACCAGATGTCAGGCTTCGTGTTTGGCTAATATAGTCTCTGAAATTGTTATCTCTTAGTTGTTTAATTTCCTGGTTTAAAAAAATTGACTTTAAGCCCAGGTTGTCTTTAGGAGTTTTAATTTTTGTCCTTATTTTTTACAGTTCACTTTAATATAAATTTTTGTTAACATTATGCATCTGTTTTGATTGAAAAGTTAAGTAAGAAAATTAGCTATCTCTTAAAGTAGGCAAGAATGAACAATTGGGTGAAGACAGTCTCTTTAACAAGTGGGAAAATTGGACAGGTACATGCAAAATATGAAGCTAGAACACCTTCTTATGCCATACATAAGAATAAACTCAAAGTGGATTAAAGACATAAAATGTAAGACTTGAAACTATAAACTCCTAGAAGAAAACATAGGCAGTAAACGCTCTGACATTCTCTCAGTAATATTTTTTTTTAATACATCTCCCCAGGCAAGGGAAACAAAAGAAAAAAATAAACAAACAGGACTACATCAAACTAAAAAGTTGGGCAACCATCAACAAAATGAAAAGACAACCCACTGAATAGGAGAAGATATGTACCAATGATACATCCAATAAGGGGTTGATATCCAAAATATATAAGAAACTCATACAACTTAACCCCCAAAAGACAATCAGATTAAAAAATGGGGAGAAGAACTAAATAAACATTTTCCAAAGAGGACATATGCTTACCATCACCAATCATCAGAGAAATGCAAATTAAAACCACAATGAGATATCACTTCCCACCTGTCAGAATAGCTGTTATCAATAATTCAACAAACAAGTGTTGGCAAGGATGTGGAGAAAAGGGAGGCCTAGTACACTGCTGGTGGGAATGCAGACTGGTGCAACCATTATAAGGAACAGCATGGAGGTTCCTCAAAATATTGAAAATAGCACTAGCATATGACCCAGAAATCTTGCTTCTGATTATTTATCCAAAAAAAAAATCCAAAAACACTAATTTGAAAAGATATATGCATCCCTATGTTCATTGCAGCATTATTTACAATAGCCAAGATATGGAAGCAACCTGTGTCCATTGGTATATGAATGGATAAGAAGAAGTGGTACATATATATAATGGTATATTACTCGGCTTAAAAAAAGAGAATGAAATCTTACCATTTGTGACAACATAGATGGACCTAGACTCTATGTTAAATGAAATAAGACAGACAGAAAAAGACAAATACCACATGATTTTACTTATATGTGGAATTAAAAAATCACACAAAATAAATGAACAAATAAAACATTAACATTCTCAAAGATACTTAGAACAAACTGATAGTTGCCAGAGGGGAGGGGTTTTGGGGAGCTGGGTGAAAAGTGGAAGGGATTAAGAAGTGCAAATAGGTAGTTATAAAACACTCATGGGGATGTAAAGTACAGTATATAGTCAATCTATAACAATAAAAATGTAATATGCTAATTAGAGTGGACAGCTGAATGACATTCCGGATGTCATTACAGACGTCCTTCCAGATGAAGTCGCCTGCCACAGCACAGGCTGAAGCAGAGAGGGTTAGGGGCAATCAGGCAGGCAGGCGAACAATTAGGGGCAATCAGGCAGGCAGGCACAGAGGTTAGGGGTGATGAGGTAGGCAGGCACAGAGGTTTGGGTAATGAAGTAAGCAGGGAGAGTGGTTAGGAGCGATGAGGCAGCCAGGCAGACAGAGTGGTTAGGAGCCAGCAGTCCCAGATTGCAAGAGAGATGTCCGACTGCCAGTTTACAGGATTGGGCCTAAACTGGCAGTCAGGCATCCCTTGAGGGGTCTGGATTGCAAGAGGGTGCAGACCAGTCTGAGGGGACCCTTCCCCCTGTGCACAAATTTCGTGCACCAGGCCTCTAGTATAGTCAATAATACTGTAATAACTATGTATGGTGCAAGGTGTTACTAGACCTATTGTAAGTTATATAAATGTCTAACCACTACGTGTACTCCTAAAACTAATATAATATTGAATGTCAACTGTAATTGAAAATTTAAAATAAAGCTAACTCTCCAACACCTGTTTCCTTATTTCTTCTCCATCAGGACTCTAGCTTCCCATGATTTTTAAATAACAGGCTGGCATTCCTTCTCTTCCTTCGCATCCTTTTGCCGCTCCTCCTCATGTCCTCCTTATCCTTCATCTTCTCTGAAGTTTTAAGCATTATACTGACTTCCTTCTTACTACTGAAGGTAAAATTTTTGCTGTCTTTTTTCTTTCACCTCTGTTACCAGGCACACCCTTCCCACTCCCATTATCCCTAGAATACTTATCTATGGTCACACAATAACAAACAACCACAAAACCTCAGTGGTCTAAAGCAAAATCATTTATTTCCCTCTCAGTTACAAAGTTTAGAAATCAGGGGTGGGGAAGGTCCAGCCTGCATATAAGGCCTGTCCTGCCAAGACATTGGGGGTGAGTTAAACAAATTTTTGACTGCATATACAGGCTAATTTTTAAGTTGATCATTTGTATGGCCTGAGAATGATGTTATAAATACCTACATGGCCGTTGGCAGCAAAAAGGTTGTCCAGCCCTGATTGAGATGACCTTGGTCAGGCAGCTCTCTGTTCCAGACTTAACCCCCTCGTGTGTCTGGGGTTGACTGGGATTGGCTAACCAAGGCGATTCAGCTGAGGGGATGGGCCACAGGGCAATTAGGCTCTCCTCCACGAGGCTCTCACTGCTCGAGGCTAGGGGCATGTTCTCATGGCGATGGTGGAGGTGCAAGAGAGAAAGCCCATTAGCAGCCTCTGTGAACATCCTACTGTGAACAAGCCACATGGCCATCCTGAGATCAGGAGTCAGTTAAGTCATTTGCCCGTGGTCAGCTACACACAGCTGCTGAGTTCCAGGGCAGAGGGCGCTGGTGTGGGAAGAGGTGCGGACTGGGGCACTGCTTCAGGCCGGCCTCTGTGTGCACGCCGACAAACACACAGCCTTGCTTTGGTTAGATCAATATGGCCTGTCTACAACATTCTTCTTCCTCTGGAGTTAACAACTTACCAGTTATTTTTCTTTTTACTTATTCAACCCCACACTTTTCTAGCATCTAATTTTACTTCCAGGATATTGACGCTGCATCAAGGATTCTAGCAATTGCATCTCCCTGAACCAGTCTCTCCAGGAAGCTCAGAGCTGCCCCTGTCTGGACTGATTGCCTTTCGTACCTGTGTCCTGATGCGTAGCTGTCGCCTGTCACCATGGAGCCCCCTCTTTTATGAACTTAACCTCTGCTTGCTGTATGCTCATCTGTCCCCCTGGTTCCTCATTCACCCACAAGCTCCTGGCACAGATTCCCCGGTGGCTTTCGGAGGAAGCACGCGTGGGCGGGCTGTCCCCTCAGACCTTGACTCCACACGAGAGCTGTATTCCACCCTCAGGCTGCTGACAGCTGGAAACCTGGACACCTCTGGCCTTTGTAAACTCCTCTGACCGGTCATCCAGGATGTGCTATTTTGTTCTGAAGACATCAACATGCGTCATTTCTAAAAAAGTGTTTTGAGGATGGGCCGGTTGGATAAGCATTGCCCTAAGGAAGCTAACCTGCTGTCTCTCTGAAGAACCCAGAGTTGCCATGTGTGGATGCACGTGTCACTCCAAGGAGACGATGGTGTGCGCTCCTTGCACCTTGCTTGGTCACTGGAAATTTCTCTCCTTGCTCTATCATAAGGGACAGTGCTTTGCAGAACAAACCTTTGGAAACGGCATAAAAGGGTTTTGAGCTGAGTGCCCTGGCTTAGGACTTGCAGAGAACCAGATTCTTCTTGCCCCACTGCCCACTCCCAGCCCCTCCCAGAAGCCAGGCTTTCAGATCCTCTGATAGGGCTGCTGGCGATGCTCAGAATGGAGATGTGTGCAGGCCGGAGGGACTAGCCACCAAGAGAGAGTGGGTCCAGCAGAGACCAGATGGAAGAATTTAGCATTTAGAAATGTATGTAGTGGTATACCTTAAAGCAGCAGCTGTGGTCCTTCCTGCAATTTCTAGTATGGAAGCCATCCCCAGTCAATTTTTCTCTTTATTTTGAGGAGGATGATGAACACATTTAAAAATAAATCTGTCAACATCCCTTTGTGGGGTGTACTCTTCCCATTCCTGACCATGTGGTCCTGGGGAGGCTGACCCTGTGCTCGCTCCAGAATGGTTCCGTGACCCAGTCCCAGCTGGTGAGAATCGGCTCTGAGAACCTGCAGGAGCTTGTGAGAGAGACATGCAGCTCAGCCTTTCCTGCCTCCTCTTCTGAGTCGCTGCCTGGAGGCATCGCCAGCACAAAGGCAAGTGGAGTAAAAATAGAAGTTCACGAATTCCTGGAGTCATTCTTGGAAACCCAGACCAGCCTGGCCCGGCCCATCAGTTCCATCTTTGGACATCTCAGCTGTCGAGGTAATAATACATCATTCTTATGTTTCAGCTAGTTTAAGTTGAGTTTCTACTGTTTCTAATGAAAAGAATCCAGACTAAGAGACTTAGTTTGCCTCCTTTAGTGTCATAGGCCATTAGGATAAAATGGAAATGCAGGTACAAGTGTCTATTATATCGTTAGAACTCATCAATTTGTAGTTTCCGTTTGCACACTATTTTTTCTTAGAAGGAAGTGTCTAAACATATTTTACAGAGATCAACTAAGGAGAAAGCAACAAGTCAGAAAGTCAGGTCACCTATATTCCAGGGAAACCAATGTGTGACATTGGGATGAACACTCGATGCTGAGATGGAAAGTAGCTGAGTGAGCGTTAGGGTGTTGAACGTGGGATCCTAGCTCTAAACAGGTGAACATGCAGGATGGGGCAAAAGTAGGTTTACAATTGTGAGTACATGAAACACAGAGTTTATTCTTGTATTGTTATTATTTGATGTATCATTTTTCATAGGAACAGCTATAAGCCTGCTTTTGCCCCACCCTGTGCATCTGCTCTACAGTGGATTCTGACCAGTTCTTGGATGTTTGCCTGAAGAAGAAAGCAGCAAAACTAGGAGAGAAAGTTAGGCTGGCATCTGATGGTGCGCACTGGCCACACACCTGTGCTTGTCTGTCCCCTGATCTGCCTGTGGTGCACGCATCCTTCCCTCCACGCGGGCTGGTTCTTGGGTTGTAGGTGGAAGCTGCTTGGCTCTCCTTAGCAAGTGAAGGAGGTCAAAGGGCCTTCCTGGTGTAGGCAGGGGCTGGTTTGCAGTCATCCTGTGGTAGACACTGGCATTTATTTTGCCCTGAATAACGGTTCTCCTTCTGGATTAAGAAGCACCATCCTGCTCTATGACCAGCATCATGGCTCCACTTGACAGTGCTGATCTAGAACATCCATCCTCCCTAAGTCCATGGGTTCAAGTCCTGTCCAGTCTTCAAAGCCCAGCTTGCAACTATTCTCCAGCAAGCCTTGTATGACCCAGAGAAGCCAGAATGTCCTCCTACATTTCCAAAGACTTATCTGTTATCTTATTAAGATCTACCTTGTAAAAATGATCTTTACTTCTGTCTATATCTCTCTATAATGCATCACTGGCCCCTGAGAGGCAAGAGCCACTTCTGAGTAGCTAAGTAGTTAGCTTCTCTGGACCTTGGTTTTCACATTATGAGGTGCAAACATTGACAAGCTTGTTTGATAGGGTGGTGGTGAGAATCAAATAGATGATTTGACTGAGCACTTAGTGCAGTGCCTGGCATGGAGCAGCTTTAAAGAAAGGGTGGTAGTTATCACTATGACCCTCCCTATGTTAGTCAGGGTTCTCCAGAGAAACAGAACCACACACTCAATAGGTTATGTGTCCTATTGTGTGTGTAATACACACACACACACACACACACACACACACACGCGCGCATAAATGGACATTTATATATTAATTTATATTTATTAATATAATATAATCCTAATATATATAAAGAACTAGGTGCCATCATGACTGAACAGGTGACCAGTCACCATGAAGTGCATGAAGCACCTCTTGTCTCCCCCCCACCCCCCGGCCTCCTAGCCGCTCACCACGAGAGAGGGCTGGCGGCAGGGTGGGACTGGGGACTGTTGAGCGGCAGTGGCAGGCTACTTTGCAGGGTGGCTGTGAGCTTAGAGCAGTCACCCAGGCCGCAGCGAGTTTCACGAAAACATCATGGAGCGGGGGAGTTTTGTGGAGTGTCCAGCTATGAGCTCAGTGGGGTGGCAGCAAGCTTCGTGGAGCAGAGGAGGGGCCAAGAGCATCGAGGAGTGTCCCTGGGCAGGGAGCTTCACGTAGCATCGCATGGTGGCAGAGGCCATCCAAAAGAGGCCAGGCTAGGCCTAGGGACCCTAACCATGCACAATTTCATGCGCACTGGGCCTCTAGTATAATATAAATGAAGAGAGTGGTTTATGTTAAGAAAGTGGCTCCTACAGTTGCAAGGACTGGCAAGACTGAGATGTGTGGGCAGGCTGGCCTGCTGGAAAGTCAGAGTAGAGCTGACATTGCTGTCTTGAAAATTCTTTCTTCTTCAGCAAAACTCAGGCTTTGCTTTTAAGGGTTTCCACTAACTGGAGGAGGCCCGCCCACAGGTCCAGTGATGGACAGGCAGAGCCTCACAGGTGCAGGAATGGGTGGGGCAGATGGGTCCTGACATCCAGCAGCTGTGGGGCTCTGTGTCCCACTGTTCCACGGCCCATGTGCCGCCACGGTGCTTTCCCAAGGCCAAGTGCTGATGCTGCAGATGCTTCCCGATGCCAAGGTCACCCCCACACATGCCTCCTCTGCTTATTCTCCCGTATTTACTTCGAGTACAAATGGTGCCATCACAGGGAATGAGCCAAAAGTGGACCCAGCAGACTCCACTCCAGGGAAAGGCCCGAGGCAAGGCCCGAGGCAAGGCCAAAACTACCAGTTTACTTCTGCCGAGCCACCGAGCACATCCTGTGCACACAGTGAGGAGACTGCAGAACAGACTGACAAACCCTGCACCCCACACCGGCTCCTCCCTGTGTGGCAGCAACTGCAGGCTGTGGCACTAGACTGTCTGCAAATATGCCTTCAGTCTGGGGACCATTGTCCTCATGTATGTGTGAGCACCTGTGTGTGAGTATACATGTGCATGTGTGGTGAGGACGTGTGGGTGAGCGCGTGTGTGTCAGCATGCATATGAGCATATGTGTGTGGTTATGTGCGCATGAGCATGTGCAGACATGCATGCATGTGCTAGGCTAGAGTA
>NW_006290024.1:1262092-1277694 GCF_000327345.1 Myotis davidii | reverse complement strand
GGCACTTAGCTGTCCTGGTGTGTAGTGAGGTTGCCCTAATATACACCCTAATCTGTTTTCTTTCTGATCTTTAATCCTCAGCAAATCTTGGGCACACAGCTCCAGATGGAAGCAAAGCAAGGTAGAGACGGGGCAGGAAGCCTGGTGTGTGCGCCGGGCCGAGGACGGTTCTCAGCATGGAGTGCATTTGAAGGGGAGCTGTGAGCAGCACAGTGGGAATGTACATGGGCCGGATGATGGAGTCCCCAGACTCCACAGTAAAGTGTGCAGGTGTTAGGAGCAGGTGAAGAAGAGCCATCCTCTCTAGGCCACGGAGAAGGGAGAGAATGCTTAGGAAGCGTCCGCAGGAAGGATGCTTGGGTGGGGGCGGCACATGGAGGAGGGATGTGAGTCAGCAGTGGCACTCATTCCGGTCCTCGCTGGAAGCTGGGAGGTGAACTGATGCTGGGCTCTGGGCAGGAGGGAGTGTGATGTGACAGGTAAGGGTTTTCAGGCCTTGGCCCTGGAGAGAGCCACAGGGACACTTAGGCTCCAGGCTCTCCACCTGGGCGACTGGGAAAGAGAGAGGCCAAACCAGCGCCCCATGTCTCCTGGCCATGGCTGTGAGAGGGTTAGTCTCCGCCCACTTTGAAATTCACAGTCAGTTTTTTTTAAAAGATATTTTATTGATTTTTTTTACTGAGAGGAAAGGAGAGGATAGAGAATTAGAAATATCAGTGAGAGAGAAACATCGATCAGCTGCCTTCTGCACACCCCCAACTGGGGATGTGCCTGCAATCAAGGTACATGCCCTTGACTGGAATCGAACCCAGGACCCTTCAGTCTGTAGGCTGATGCTCTATCCACTGAGCCAAACCGGTTCACAGTCAGTTCTGAGGACCTCTTCCTTCTCCTCTGGGGAAGATGTCTGTCTGGCCCACTTCAGCGGGAAGAAGGGTGCACTGTTGAACCCTAGGGATGTCTGTTATGCAGCTTCCTCCCTCTGTCATGTTGTCTAAGCCCAGGGCCCCAGCATTCCATGGGACATCTCTCCTCTGGGTCCTGGAATCCCCAGAAGGGAAGCACCCTTCCCCCCAGCCCGGGCCCGGTGTTAGATAGCAGGGGACCCTGCGGTGGGAGTGTGGCTGAGGATCTGTTATTATATGTTCAGCGAATCTCTAACTGCTCTAATGAGCTGAGGTCTGGAGGAGGGATGGCGAAGATGTACAGCTTTTACTTGGGAAACCTACCGCATGTCCAGGGAGGGATTAGCTGGGCTGGACAGGGCTCCCGCTCAGTGGCTGCTGATAGCAAGTAACAGGCCCCTGAAAGGCTCCACGATTAGCACCAGCACTATCAGGCCTTCCTCACCACTGTTTACTTTAGATTGCGCCGGCCAGGGAGCTGGCTTGGTGTGTGTCAGAGGTACTTAATAGGAGGGAATCTGGGGATAAGCGTGTACAAGGTAATTATGGGGGCGAGGGGGAGATGTCTGCCCTCGCACACGTGTTAGGTTGCTGCGGACTTGGTTATCTGGGCAGAGCTCCTGGAGACTTCTCCGAGCACCTCAGTCCCTGGGACGCCCCATTCCTTAATCCCCAATCCTAATCCTCTCCCAGGTTCTTCCTTAATAGTATTGAGGGGCCTTTGTCTGGGTCCAGTCTTGCCCCCTTGAAAGATTCATCTTAAACGTCAAATTTTGAAGCTTTTCTTTCCTGAGTTATTTCTTTCCCCCCATACCTGTCCTCCCAGATCTCTACTCAGCTTCCTTCTTTCAATTCACGTTCACTTTCTCATTAAATTAATTTAAACTGTTCACTCACTTATATTCACTGAGACACAGATGGTTGAACCCTTTCCTTAGACAGCCACTCTCTCTGTCCAGTTGGTGTTGTTTCTTATGCTTTCTGTGCTTCCCTGTTTGCTGTTCTTGTGACCTTCACTACACCCCCTCTTTTCCATATTCTTCCAATTGTCCTTTGATTGAAAACAAACAAGCACAGCAGTGCCCACCTAGAGCAAGGGCATTTGCACTAGATTATCTCCCAAAACAATCAAACTGTCCTTTTTAGAGGGGCAGGCCTTTGATAGGACCCAAACCATAACACCGCAGGGGTTAGCACAGCTCATTGGGATTGTGACTTGTTGAAGCAATAATGTGTGTGTGTGTGTTTTTTTTAATTAGTCAGAAAAAAATAAGTTCCAAAGGCTAGAAGATTCAAAATGAGGAATGGAAGAAGAGAAGGCATATGATAGGGATTCTCGTGTTGACATTAGCCCTGTCACAGCACCACAGGGATTTTGATAGTCCTCTAGGGCAGTGGTTGGCAAACTCATTAGTTAACAGAGCCAAATATCAACAGTACAACGATTGAAATTTCTTTTGAGAGCCAAATTTTTTAAACTTAAACAATATAGGTAGGTACGTTGTTATTAACTTAATTAGGGTACACCTGAGGCTTAGGAAGAGCCACACTCAAGGGGCCAAAGAGCCGCATGTGGTTCTTGAGCTGCAGGTTGCTGACCACGGCTCTAGGGGGATTACTTATCAAAATCACCAAAATGGTTTGCACAGAAAACTCGTCTCTGGATCAGCCCATATCAGCCATTTGAGGACTAGAGTTTGTAGCTCCTTCTGTCAGTATCATCCCCAAACACAGGGGAACTCTAATAGCCCGGGCCCCTTCTGAATAATCCAGTTTGGATCAATTGACCATAGAATCATTCCAAGTGTTCTTTAACCTCAACACTTGGCTCACGTGGCTCTTAGGATAATGGGTTCCATGTGGCACAAGGTGACTGAGTCCATCCTCATGCATTTTGGAGGAACTACGGCCCATGCCACAGTGTCTTGCGGCTTCCACGTGTCCTCCAGGGACATTGCCCAGGTGCCCTCCACATAGTGCTCTTCCTCCCACTCCCCTTACCACGAGGGAAGCTGCCCCAGCAGGCGGCAGGAGCAGTCCTGTCTCAGGGGCTGTGAAGCTGCCGGGAGTCCCGGAGCCGAGTTTTCCATCAGTGCCTCCAGGCCCCTTCAGCAGACTGCACACACCCGCCTCAGGAGGAGCAGTGTCAGGGCTACGGGGTTTCCACCCAGGTCTCCCGTTTTGAGTCCCTGCTGTTTTAATGACCAAGAGAACTGAAGCAAATTACCTGTTCTTTCTCAGCCTTAGGTTCTCATCTGTGAAATGGACATCATACCTGTTCAAGAAACTTCCCAGAGTGTTTGTGAGGAGAGCAGAGAGGACAGAGTGCTCCAAAAATCAGAATGTGCTACATAAAAGCACTCTTAGTACAGATGCTCCCCAACTTATGCTGTTTTGACCTACAATTTTTGACTGTGCAATGGTGCAAAAGTGATAGGAACTCAGCAGAAACCATACTTTGAATTTCGATCTTTTCCCTGGCTAGTGCTATTTGGTCCACACAACTACTCTGTTTTTCACTTTCAGTATGGTTTTCAATAAATTACAAGACTTTATTATAAAATAGGCTTTGTGTTAGATGATTCTGCCAAGCTCTAGGCTAATGTAAGTGTTCTGGATACGTGTAAGGCAGGCGAGGCTAAGCTATGATTTCCCATAGGTAAGGTGTTTTGAGTGCATTTTATACTTACGATATTTTCAACTTATGATGGGTTTATTGGGACACAACCCAGAGTAAGTTGAGGGACATCTGTACTGTGGTCATCGTCCTTTGTGAAGGTGGCTGTTGGACCATCTTCCTGTGGAAGCGCAACATGTGAAAATGTCAAGGCCTTTCACTTTTGTTTCCATTTCCACATTAGGTCTTAGGCATGTGGCCACTCCGGTTTCTCTCTTCTTCGCTACTCACTGGCCTTCCAGTTGGCATCTCCACCCTCAGGAAACCTTTTTCCTTTAACTGTGGGCTGGAGAGTCTGTGAAGCTGGTATTTCAATCCAGAGTGGGCATTTTCTGGCCCATCTGAGACACCGTTTTTGGCCAGCGAAGGTAGACGGACACAGTGAAGGTGCACCCTGCAGGCTGGGAGGCATTTAAGCCTGTGAAGAAGAGTTGGGGCTCATTTCAACAAGAACATTTTCAGAGAAGCCTAGAAATAAAGGCTGGTAGGAATATCTGCTTGAATGGAGATGAGATACTGTGTGTAAGAAAAAATTGGGCAACATTGTATGTTTTTTTTATTTATTTCATTGGGTGTTAAAATCTTGATAGATGTTTATTTTTATGAAATGTAATTTTATTTTATTTTTTCACTTTATTTTTATTGTTGACACTACTACATTGTCCCACTCTTTGCCCACCTCCACCCAACCCTCGCCTCCCCTCCCCTCTGCCTTCACCACACTGTTGTCTGTTTCTATGGGTTCTGCATATATATTCTTTGGCTAATCTTTTCACCTTCTTTCACCCAGTTCATTTTGTTTTAATTATAATACTTTTTTTGTAGTCCATGTGTTTTATGCATCTTAGCATATTATGCATATTATCTCTCTTACTCCTGAAAACCTGTGAGGCTGGTATTATCATGTCTCCATTTTTACAGGTGAAGAAACTAATGTGCAAAGAGTGAGGTGACTTCCTATGGTTACCAAGTGGTGAAGTCGGGATTTCAACACATTTTTGTCTCATTCCAAAGCCCAAAGAGAAGGGAGAAAGTTATCTATGACATTTCCAGCTTTGAATAGTTATGTTAACACATACTCGCACCTTCTATCAGACCTTCTAAATTGTAAGAGAAAGACTAAAGGATTATTGAGAACGGGGTAACATCCATTTATGCTGGAAACTAGGGAACCTGGTCATCACATACGGAAAACAATGAGGAATTTCTCCAGCATCAGACTTGACAAGACTGGAGAATTCCTCAGGAAGTGGAGGAGAGCTTGACCATACCCTGTGTCACCCCAGAAGGAGCAGCCAGCTGGGGTTTAGTCTGTGTAGCCAACAGAAAATCGTCATGACCGGTGATGAATGGGGTGGGATGAGACTCTAATGGTGACCTTCTCTTTCTTCTTCAGCGTTGCTCTTTCAAATGACAGCAATCTGGGAGACAGTTATAGAAGGTGGCAAGACTTTTATCCTGTTCAGCTTGCACTTTGTTCAGAAATCCTTTGCAGTATCATGTAGGGGCATAGTTATCTGTTCAGTGGCTGGCCCTGGGAAGTGTTCACACTGTTGTTTGTGGGACTTTTCCATGGGTGTCTGGAAGGCACAGATCAAAGTTCGTGATCATTTTGTCATTTATCCCATAAAAACTAGGCTTTACTCTTTAGGACATAAGTTTTTCTAAGCTTCTTCTTCTTCCTCTTCTTCTTTTTTCTCCTCCTCCACCTTCTCCTCTTTCTTTCGCTCCTCCTCCTTCTCATTCTTTAAGTTAATCTTTATTTTATCAAAGATATCTATGTTCATATATTAAAAACTCAAGTAGTTGAAGACTTATTTAAAAAAAAAAGCAGTCCCTTAGTCACCTCACAGTACTACTCTCCAGAAACAAAATCTTTCAATTATTTTAATTGTTTTTCCTCTGCATTTCTAAATATATGGTGACATGGCCATTTCCTGAGTTATTAATTTAGACGTTATATATGATATACTATGGTAGATAATTATTTAGCTCTGTTACACTCATCCCTTCTTGCCCTCCACCACAGCCCAAACCCATGTACACCCCCATTTCTCTTCTTAACACAATTTTGTTGCACTTTTTAGTGAAATGGTTATTCATTATCTGTAGTTTTGTGACCTTCTTGATATTGCTACTGCCAAGCTAAATATTGTAATATACTAGTTGTATATATTTTTTTCCATTTACAACTCTTTGCTTTCATTGGAGTCAATGAGACTTTTAAAAATATGTTTCAAATGCATTAGATAATCCAATAGTTTCTTTCTGTTTTTTGTCTTTTTCTCTTGGAGTGTTCCAACTTTCTGTTCCATTCTGTGCTGTGTTTTCCATGGCCTTGCTGCCTGAAGTTGCCCTAGTATTTTCCTTAATAGCCATCTTAGGAGTTCCTTTCACCGCTCTCCTGTGTCAGAAACCATTTTTCCGGATCCTCTATCATCCCCAGCTTAATTTATGTCTCCATTTTGATGAAATACCCTCAGTAGTTTTCTGAAAAAAACAACAAACAAACAAACAAAAAACAAAAAAAGACACTCAACCCAGGAGGTATATGTTGGGTTTCCTCATATATCAGAGTATATCTTTATTCCTCTTTCATATATGACTAATAGTTTGACTGAGTGTAGAATTTTAGGTTGGAAATAATTTTCCCTTAGAGTTTTGAAGGCTTCCAGTTAGCTGTTAAAGTCTTCTTGTTAATTTTGTCTCTTGTTTGTGTCTTTCTCCATTCATTGTGTTGGGTGCCTGGTAGATCTTTCTGATCTGAAAGTGTTCTACAGTTCTGGGAAGTTTTCTCTATTTTTTTTCTTTTTTGAGAATTCTATTCTGATTGTGTTCTTTGTTCATCTTTTCTTGAATTTATTAGAGGGATTAAATGTCCAGTTCCTTTTTTGTTTTTCCTCCTCCTATTGTCTAACTCTTTGTTTGCTCTATTTTATGGAAGATGGTCTCAACTGGCCTTGTAATTCTCTAAAATTAAAAACAAATTTGACTCTGAGATTTTAAATTTTCATATCTTCTTATTCTCTGGCTGTTACTCTTGTTTCTTTCACACACCCTCTTATTCTTGTTTCCTGGAGGTAATCTTACTTCTATGAGGTAAGCATAATAGTTTTTTTCATAAATTTTCTTTTGCTTCCTGGGTTGTCTCTGTTTCCTCTATGTTTTGGTTTTCTAAGAATCATTTATTGTTTTGGCCTTTACCTTTAATGTTGGTGGTTTTCCCCAAACCCAAGTGATTCTGGTCAACCGATTTCTGCACAAGAGTGAGGCCCTCGACCACTCCCTGGGCTCTGCATGCCTCTGTTGGGTGGAGGGCTTCCGTGCAGGGGAGATGCTGCAGCCTTGCTCTCTGGCTGATACTGTAGATGCTTTTCCCCGAGACGCTCTGCTTTCTGCAAACAGGGCATTGTGATCCCACTGCTCAGGACACACATCTACCTCCTTTCTCAGCCTGCCCCCCATTCCTACTCTGCACTGTGTCTGGGATCCTTGTTTCAGGAACATTTTGGTTCACTTTCCTTAAGGAGAGGCCACTGGTCTCCAGTAGGGGTTTGGTGGGTGAGTGTATTTTCTGGGCTTCATGGGATGGGGAGAGGACCTGTGGTCTAATTATTCCAAATATGAGCCTGCCCCTTCACTGCTGCCTCCCACAGCACGGGGTGCTGCCAACCTTCCTGTGACTCCCCTGGGCACGCCAGCCCCTATTGCATTGGCACCCCCTCCAAAGGCAATACAATGGAGTTTCCACCGATCATTTACATCAGTTACCCTCTTTCTGCTCTCTGTTTGCCAAGCTCAGGGATTGTTTTGTTAATGCTGAACTGTCCTTTGTTGCGTATTTCATCTTTGTGGTTTGAACCTTTAAAAGATTCCTCTTGTTCTATGAAATGAGGTTTCCAGAAGAAGGAAGGGATAAGCATGGGAGTTCAATCTGCTACTTAAAAAATTGTTTTATTTTTTATTTTTAGAGAGACAGGAAGGGAGAGAGAGAGAAACATCGATGAGAGAGAGACATCTATCAGCTGCCTCCTGTTTGCCCCCTACTGGGCATTGAGCCTGACACCTGGGTATGTGCCATGACCAGGAATTGAACTGGGGACCTCTTGGTTCATGGGTCAATGTTCAACCAAGGAGCCACACCAGCTGGGCCATCACCACTCTCACTAAGCAGCCACCTGTAGACCTGTGGAGAGAGCTGTAGGCGGTGAAATGTCTTTACAGACAGAAAGGGAAGTGACTACAGGGAGGGAGGTGGCCTGGAGGTTTCTGTGGATTCTTGCTGAAAGATGGTGAGTGAAAGTTCATGAATGTTGGTGGGTGTGTGATCCATCTGTAACCGCCCAAAATAAGGAAGTGGCAGATTTGAGAAGGCAACCGATGTGCTCCCAGGCTGGTGAATTCTATCTTTGAATCTTTTTGCCTCCCCACATTCTCTTTCATCGGCACTCTCTGGGCATATTTATCCCCTGGTTGCTCCCTTTCTGAACCTTTTACTTCCCTAGAGGCCCAGGGCCACTGTTTCTCTTTATTCAGCCATGTTTAGACCAGTGTTTCTGAAACTTGAATGTGAATACGAATCACGTTGAAAAAGTGCGGAGCCTGGTTTGCAGGCTGACATGGGGCCGGAGGTCCTGCATGGGCAGCAGGCACACAGCTGCTGCTGCTGCTGGTCCACTGGCCTAAGGATTTGGAAAAGCCAAACCTGAAGGTGCTGCACCCAGAGGCACGTTCCAGCCCAATTCTCCTTCCAGCTTCGCTCTCAGGCCTCGGCCTTCGCTCTGCAGGCAGGGCTGAGTCAGGCCTACTCGGCTGCAGCAGCATTCCCTAGAGTAGTCTGTGGTAACGTCTGGTCTAAGGAGGGGGCACTCCATAGGGCCTGACTGCAGTGACATATTGGCTTGGTGCTTTCCCACCCCTACCCCGGCACCCCAGGACCATGCACAGTGTACAGAACAGTTACAGCACCTACTGCAGACCTCCCACTTGCCACTCACTTTCCCATTGTCCTGGGTGCTCTTGCTCCAGCCCCACATGCGGTAGGGAGTTACCTGGGCAAATGGTTGACTAGCTATGGCAAGCTAGCTTAAAGCCCAGCACCACATTCAGGGGGACTGTCGCCAGGTTTCTTTTGACACAATAAACTAGCAGCATCTAATCCCAGGAAAGAGAAGACAAAAGGAGTTTCCTTGCTTTCCCTAAAGAGCCAGAGAACGAAGCCAAGTGGCCTCGTGTGAATGTTCAGCATTAGCATTTGCTGTTTTCATTTGCCTAATGTAATTCCAGTTCTGCTTATTCCGTAGGGGTTTCATTTGTCTGATGTGGTTTTATAAGAAGCAACATCAGTGATTTAAGGAGCAAAAGGAAAAACTAGCTTGTTCTTCATATCCTATTTTTATTTGTTTGTAATGAACATAATTAGGGTTTCTTGAAATGCATTTTTTTCTCCTCAAAAGCCTGAAGTGAACCCGAGAACTGGGATTGATCTAGCCTAGATCATCTAGAGTGGATTCTTTCTGGATGCTGTAGTCTGTCGGGGTGCACTGGCTTCTGCTTCTGGGGGTGGGGGATGCCTGTGCTGTCCTGGTTCTTCGCCTTGAGACTGTCAGGGGTCACAGAGTGTGACTTCAAGTACAATGTCCTGTTAGGACAAGGGAACCACAGCAATGAGATCCCAGTTTGGTTTTGTATCATGCCCGACATCCTGCCAAAACCCCAACAGATATTCAGTCACGTCAACACAAACGGCGTGTGTTCAGTTGGAAGAGTTCACCACCAGGGAATCCAAATGCATCCCCAACGTTTGCTCCGGATTGTGTGACTGCACCTCTAATTACTCATTCCACAGAGGTCAGGAGGAGCCCCGTGAGGAAGCGGATGCATAGTCATTGCCTCACAGTCTTGCTCACTGTTCTTCAGTACAACATTAACATCCCTTTCTATTTCTTGAGCATTTGCCCGGCTGTGTTTTCTCAGCAGGGTGGGTGGGGGTTGGGGCTGATGGGATCTTGAAGCCTGGCTGGACCTGGGAATTGGAAGCTGCTGTGAATGGGGACATTTGCCTGGCTCACTGGCTAATGAGTGAAAGATCGCCAAGAATAATAAGGTTGCAGCAGAATTTCCTTCATGGCTGGCACAGCTCATTAAGAGAAGAAACAACTAAAGACACCCTTGGGAGGGGCTGGGGCTGGGACGTCAGATCTCAGATCGTGGAGGTGGGGGCCGTGCCTCGAAGGAATGTGGCTTTCACACCATTCGGTGTTTTGAAGGGAGACAGAGCTGGGACACAGCTGACTAGCTCTGGCTAATTGAGATTTGCATGGGTCAGAGCAGAGGTCTTGCTGCCTGAAGCAGGATGGCATCCGCTCTGGATCCCCGGTGCACAGTGGCCCGTGTGTGACAAAGAGCAGCTCTCCTGGGACCTGCCCTTCCCCCTGCCCAGCTGCTGGCATCAGTGGTGGAGCCTCAGCTGGTAAGCCTCTGCCCTCCTGCGGGTGTGAACGCTAACGAGGCGGCTCTGGTCCTCTGCAGTGTGTCTGCCGGACGCGCACCTGGAGGAACTGCTCTTGAGCCGCACACAGGCTGTGGCAGGTGCTGGCCATTCGGAGCGTGGGGTGTGGGAAAGGCTGGCCGCTGCTCTAAATGTTGATGATGAGTTTCTGCCACAACAGACCATCCACTTCTTTTTTTTAAAAAAAATATACTTTATTGATTTTTTACAGAGAGGAAGGGATAGGGATAGAGATAGAAACATCGATGAGAGAGAAACATCGATCAGCTGCCTCCTGCACATCCCCATTGGGGATGTGTCCGCAACTGATGTACATGCCCTTGACTGGAATCAAAGCTGGGACCCTTGAGTCCACAGGCTGATGCTCTATCCACTGAGCCAAACGGGTTAGGGCAACCATCCACTTCTTTACTCTCTTTGAACCTCCTCCATCTGACTGCAAACTCCTCCCACCATCCTATTGAGTCATGGAAACTCATTCATAGCCATTGAGAAGCTCTATGCCAGGCCCCATGGCAGCTCTGTGTACGTGTGGAAAGGACGCCTCCTCCCGCCGGCGGGGCACCTGCCCTGTGCTGTGTGGCTGGGCGAGCTGCTGTGGCCTGCATCTCAGCTACTGCTTGCCCCTGTGCCAGACACCAGGTGGACACAGATCACAGTCGCACACCATGGCCTTGGCTACTTGGTCTGATGTGGCACCAAAGTGTAGAGAGGCTCCTGGACCTTCAGTCCCACTAAGATGCCCCATGTCCCAGCTCCAAGTTCATTTCAGGTCCTACGGCCAGAGTCCTTCTGTAGCACACAGGTGTCCCTCTGAGTCCTTGCCTGCTTCCTGGGTGGCCAGACAGTCGAGTCCAGGCCCTTGGAGAAAGCCGCGAGCGTCTTCCTCTCTAGGGGAGAACCAATCACCTTCCTCCTGTCTTTCTGGCCTCAAAGGCACTCCCTGTCTCCCTCTCTCTCTTCCAACTTAGCTTAATCTTGGTGAAAAGTTTCAGTTTATAAAAGGCAGGTAGACCTGCAGCTCAAGGTCTTCCACTTCTTAAAGTCCCCGAGGGAAGGAAGTACATGGCTGGCCACCAACTAGAGGTGGAAGGGAAGGAAAATATAGAGAAAGAAAATGTAAACGATATTTCAATACATGGTCCTCGTACAGTCACCCTGAGCACTAGGCTTCCCTGAAGGGAGGACGGAGAAGCTGGTGTTCCCTGAGACAGTGAGCGGATTGCAGCCTGAGGTGCCTGGCCTTGGACAGATGGTGAAGAGCATTTGCAGGTGGTTCACAGCTATGCTCGCAGGGTGGGACAGCAAGCTCTTGGTAAAATTTCATCTGTCCTCTAACTTACGAACATTGTATTTTATTTATTTTTTTATTTTATTTTATTGAGTTTTTACAGAGAAGAAAGGAGAGAGATAGAGAGTTAGAAACATCGACGGGAGAGAAACATCGACCAGCTGCCTCTTGCACACTCCCCACTGGGGATGTGCCCGCAACCAAGGTACATGCCCTTGACCGGAATCGAACCTGGGACCTTTCAGTCCGCAGGCCGACGCTCTATCCACTGAGCAAAACCCGGTTTCAGCACGAACATTGTATTTTAAAAAAATTTCTCAGGATGGATCAATTGCATGATTACCTGAAGAACCACCTGGGGATCCTTCAATAGTTCACCAAGAGCTGAGTTCCCATTGGGTTGGGTGGACAGAGAAGGGGGCGCATGACACACGGCTCTGCCACGGACTGTGTGACATTGAGCAGACCCCTCGGAGGAGCTGCTGGCTGGGATTGGACGACTTCCTAGGGACATCTCCCCAAGGCTGTCCATAACACGCTGCCATGTGAAGGTTATCACGTGCTAAAGAGAAGTTTGGGGAAGGCTGAAAAGCATGTCAATTTCTGCTGTTCCTTTCTGATTTTTCTCTTTGTTCCTTCATCACTTCAGTTCATTATTTTTGTGTATCTTTTACTCTATTGTTCTCATTCCCTTCTTCTTTCATTCATCTTTGTTCTTGTTTCCCCTCTCTTTTCTCCTTCTTTTGAAACATCCCCTTAATGCTTTAATTATTTATATTTACGGAGTTAACTTTTATAAGCTCTGACCTTAAACTTAGCCAAGTTGAATGCTTTACATTTCCATCTAAACACAGAAAGGACAGTTAACTCAAAAATTAATTTTTAAAAATTGGTATATAATCCTCAAATATGGTTTTTCAGAAGACCTCATGAGAGAGAAATTCTCCCCCCACCCAGGCTCCCCTCCCCCAGATTCCCCCCCCCCAAACACTAAAATGAGCTAATAGAAGAAATGACCTCGTGGCATTGGCAACCTCGGAAATGGATGTTAAGCAGGAGATGCTTGGCTGATCGACGACAAGGCTGATCAGTGGGAAACACCTCATTGCCTTCTTCTTAGGTGGACATATTATGACAATAATACTAGGCTGACATGTTGTTGTGAGTACACATATGTTCACAGGTAGATTAGAGCCAATTTGGGGTCATTAAAACATTAGGCTGCTCTGGAAAATGAGCTCAGTTCTCTCAGAATTCCAAGTCCAGCAGGTTAGCTTTCCGTAGGTCAACGAAAATGCTCATATTGGCACAGAGCCTCGTTGGCTCTCGTGCAGAAGCTCTGTGACTTTGATACACAGTGAAAAATGCATATCTGGAATGATATCAGACCTCACCCTCCTCAAGCTTCTGCTGCTTGGTATTTAATTATTATGACTGAGATGTGACTCAGGCTATGGGCTTTATTTTTAGCAATGACCAGAACTTCTCTTGATGAAGAAGTCAAGAAGGCTGTTTATTTTTTACATCAGAGCATGTGACTCAATTTATTTCTTATATTTTGAATGAACACACTTGACATTTACAAAAACACATGAAAATATTTTGAAGTATGCATAAAGAGCAGTTTGCAAACTTCTTTCTGTGGGTTGCCGTATTTGTTCTCTGATGCTCTGGTAAATAGTACTATTATGTATGGCTTGGGTCCCACCTGGAACTAAGATGGTAAGAACAAAAAGGGACTTCTGGCGTCATCTGGTCCAATCTTCCTTTGACAGAAGTCACATGCCAAAGTCACTCACTAAGGATGTTAAAACGGGGCCTAGCAGCTCTATAGTTATTCTGACACGGTGCCCTGACCTTGCCACCGTTTGCCTCTCCCCAGGTGTGGAATCATTGCTGGTTCCTGAAAGCACTTTAGCTGGTGCATGAGATCAGGTTAAACAACTGAACCACGCAGGGAGACAGCCCCTCCCCACTCCCTTTGCTCTTCCCGATTGTGCCAACTTTATTCCAAACACAGTCTCCAACTCAGAGAACACAGGATGAATCAGCTATCGTTCCTCCTCGAGGCCTGAGGATACGTATGGGGCACCTACATGTCTGCCACAGCTGGGGACTGTGTGTGTGTGTGTGTGTGTGTGTGTGTGTGTGTGTGTGTGTACGCGTGTGCGTGTGCAAGCATGCACCTGCATGTGCTTTTCTGTCCCACTTAGTTATGAGCATTCTTGTAGCCTTCTTTTCATGCAAATATATCCTGGAGAAAAGTCTCTGAGAAGCTGACACGCCCAGTATCTACTCTGAGTAATCACATGATCAGTCTTTTTGGAGAAATGTTCACCACAATAACTCTAGTTAACATCCATCATGATACAGAGTTGTTTTTTTTTTTCTTCTGATGAGGACTTTTCAGATCTATTTTTTAGCAAAGGAGATCTCAAGGAGAAGAAGTCTGTGTTTGATCAGCTCGAACACTTGCTGATCTTCTCTTTTAACTAATAGACAACAAATCTCAGGCTCAGAGCCTCCATCAGGGCATAGTCTACAAGGAGAATTGAACAGGGTTGGCTTGTTTTCAATCTTTAGTTATGGAAAGCCTATGAGTTGTTTACAGCCACGTGATATAATATACCGAAAACGAGTGGCCTAGAGCAACCACAAACATGACCACACTCAGCATCTCTGGGTCAGGAATTCAGGAGTCTTAGTGGATGTTTCTGGTCCCGAGCCTCTGGAGGTTGTAGCCACAGTGTCAGCCAAGGCCGCTCTCATCTGGAAGTCTGACTGGGGCCAGGGATCGGCTTCCACAGTGGCCCAATCACCTGGCTGTTGGCAATAGGCCTTGGTTCCTTGCCACCTGGAACTCTTCACAGGTGGCGTGAATGGCCTCTGCAGGCCTCTCAGAGTGAGTGAGCCAGGAGCGAGCAAGGCGGGACCAGGATATGTCTTAGGACCTAATCTTAGAAATCATGCTCCATCTTTCTATTTGTTCCATCAGTCAGACCTTGAACGCTCTGTGGGAAGGGATGGCACAGGGGTGTGAATATAAAGAGAATTCGATACTGACTTTATCTATGACCATGTGATAAATCTACTTTTAAATAAATATATTAAGTGTTAAAGAGTAGTCTGGTTTAAACAAAACGTCTAAGTAAATTCTAACACAGGTGGTCCCAGCTATCACAAAAACTGTGTAGATGACATGCATATGACTATTAATTAGGAAATACCTCATGACTCTTTGTGACCCCCTGAGCCCAGTGGTACAAAGAAACAGACTATTTTGGTCCCAAGCCTTGGTCATAGTGGCTGCTCAAGACAATGCTCACTCTGTGGGGAGAGGGCACACAGCACCCACTTCCTTTCGGAGAAGTCACGTGCTAACAGCAGTGACCCCTTTGTCCTTACTCTGAGGTATCCTCTTGTCTCTGATGTGCTTTCTGCTGCTATCTTGTGCACCATGGTGGGACTTGGAGTTATGACCTTGAGTTGACCTCAGTTCTTCATGTCTCTTTTTGCTTACTGCCTCCCTGCTTCAGTGAGTCATCTGTGCAAAGGCAGATATGAATACCATGGTATGAGGTTTGTTAGGGTTCAAACCCTATAAAGGGTCATAAGAGATTGGACACTTGTTCTAGTTTGTTAAATAACTTCAACTGGTGGATTTTATTGTCTAAACATCCTTGATTTTGTTGAACTTAGCTTTTTTTGTACTCCAGAAATTTCTTCACTGGGGGCCTTGACATTAGAATATCTTTCTAGAAGTTATGTAACCAAGATCAGGCTGAGTAGGCCTACAGGTAGTCTCTCAACTTCAGGTTTCTGGTGCAGCCCAATAGCTCATATCAATATTTATTTTTAACAGCTTGGTTTTCTTTGTGTTTATGCTAATTTCTCTTCACACTTTTCCAAAGCTTCTCAGTGAAATTTTCTACCAAAGTCAACTGTATCAGGAACTCTTCTGTTTCAATTTTTCTCTCTCTCTCTCTCTCTTTCTCTCTCTCTCTCTCTCTCTCTCTCTCTCCTCACCCAAGGGCATTTGTTCATTGTGTGTTTTAGAAAGGGATAGAGGGATGGAGGGAGAGAGGCAGGGAAAGGAGAAAGAAGGAGGGAGAGAGAGAGAGAAACATTGATGTGAGAGAGACACACATCACCCTGACCTGGGTGAGGGTTGGAACCATGCAACTGAGCTATGTGCCCTTGATCAGAATCAAACCACGG
>NW_006290024.1:1259594-1261757 GCF_000327345.1 Myotis davidii | reverse complement strand
CTTTAATACAGCTCCTCATGTTGTGGTGACCCCCAATTTCATTGTTACAAATTGAACATAATTAAAACATAGTGATTAATCACAAAAACAATATGTAATTATATATTAGGCGACCCTTGTGAAAGGGTCGTTCAACCCCCAAAGGAGTCGCGACCCACAGGTTGAGAACCACTGATCTAAACTGTTGTTTTGGTGAAGGAAATCCTCTTAAGAAGGAATTCCAATGGGTGGTGAAGTTTTTAGAATAGCTCAAGTCTAAAAGTTTTTACTTATACTCTTTTCTGATGGTTAGTTTGCTACATATGGAATTCTAAGTTTGAACTCATATTCCTTCAGAGTTTTGAGGACATGGCTCCATTGTCCTCTATCTTTCAGTGTTGCTATTGAGAAGTTCAAAGCTGTTCCCAGCCTTCACCCTTTCAATGTGATTTACCTTTTTCTCTCTGGGAGCTTGTGGGGTTTGTCATTCATGTCCTGAAATTTCATGAAAGTCCAGTTTCTTCAACCTTACCCTTTCCATTTGGAAAGTCACATTTTCCTTTCTGTTCTGTAAGAATTCATTGATCTTATTGCTGATATGGTGGTTCTCTACTCTTTGCTCTGCTCTCTCTTTCGGGAACTCCAGTTGTTGAGGTGACGGATTCTATGGATCATCCTGCTCATTCTCTTCTATTCCCTTTCTGGTTGTCCCCTTTTGTGTCTGTCTCTTTTCTGGGAGAGAGGTACAAATTTATCTTCCAACCTTTAGCTTATAATTGATGACAGTATTTTTTTTTATTCCTAAGATTCCTCTTTTGTTCCTTGAATGTTCCTTCATTTACATATAAAATTCTGTTTCCTTCTTTTTCCTGCCATTTGTTTCCTACACGTTGTTTCTAGCTGTTGGTTTAGTCTTTGTCTTTAATGCTTGCCTGTATCTGTTCTACGTTAAGACTGAGGGACTAAGAAAGCTAACTGGTAGCTCTGAGCATGTGGGAGTCGTCTTGAAAAACGATACTTGAGGGAAATGAGAAGGATGTGAAATACAGTGTGGTCATTCCTGTGATTAGGGCAGCGCCAGGTGTTACGGGGACAACTTGGCACGAGTGGGTGTCTGACCTTGATGGAGGTCAAGTGAGGTTTGGCTTCCTGTCTGAGAGCAGGTCTTATCTGTCGAGGAGCATCGCCAGCTTCGGGAACAGCATTCACTCATTCATTCACTCATTCATTCATTCAATATGAATGTATCAGGCATTGTCATAGGGTGCAGTAACGAATAAAATACAGGTTCCTACTTTCTTGCCTTCAAGAGGGGAAGACAGACAAATTATCAAGCAGTTAACACATAGCGTGAAGCAGTTGTGAGGAATCCCTGTGTTACATACTTTGAATGAGAAGCTTAAATACCATTTCCCTCAAAAGACACTGTCAGGGAGTCAAGTGGATTTCAAAAACCTTGTGGGTGAAGTCAGATTTTATGGACTAGCCTGGGAAAGACCTCCACTACTTACATCACTGTAGCTTTCAAAGAAATGCATTAATTTTTAATGGCCCAGGATGTACTAAATGCTCTGTAGGCATTTTGCACTTCAAGAAATGACGTTTGAAGCAAAGCACTTTTAAAGCTTTGGTACCGCCTATAATTTTACGAATGGCAAATGCGGAGTTAAATTAGTACCAGATTTTCTCTTGTTGGAGATGGTCTTTCCCTCGCCAGGCTTTGATCCTTCAGGCATGGATGCTGAGTTCAATATGTTTTTAGCGCTTGGCTTTGGGACCAAGCATCACTCCATGGCTGTGTGTACATGTACACGGCATTTGTATCGTATCTCTTTTTTACGTATAAAATGGCCGGAATGGCTCTTTCTCCCTCATCTGGAACAGCAATGTACCTGCCCCACCTGGAATATGAGCAGAAACACCTTAGTTACGCTCACTCCGGTAGAACCCAAAAGGGCAGTGAATGGTCCCAGGGGAAATAAATGAAGTAAGAGTTGAGAAATGGTTTTTCATTCTAGTTTTGTCAGCAATTAGGTGAGCGCCCTTTCGCTTTCTCTGCCGGTGGTTTTTCTCATTTGTAAAGGGGTCAATAGTACTTGACCTGTTCATTTCCCCCACGCGCAGTAAGGATCAAAGCAGGCAATACGTGAAAAGTCAAAAGGTTGACACAAATTTAAACATTTT
>NW_006290024.1:1257889-1259299 GCF_000327345.1 Myotis davidii | reverse complement strand
GGGGGGGGGCGGAGAATATGCAGAACTGCTCACCCTGTGTTAGGAGAGTAGCGCCAAGGTGACAGCAGGCAGCAGGCTGGCCACACACCCCAGGGCCATCCATGGAGAAGGCTGCTGAGCTCTGTTCTCACCCTCGCAGTTTCTGGCTTGTCTGGGCACAGGCCCTGCAGCGGCCCGGCCTGCCCTGGGCTGCCTCAGAGAGACCTAGGCTGCCTGTTGGACAGGCCGTTCTCCCTGCCCTGGTAATGCTGACTGTCCGGGCAGGGCCTGCAGTGGAGAACCCAGAGGCTCTCAGATCGCTGGGCAGCCTCCCCCGGGAACTGGTTGAAAATGCAGATGCTCGCACCCCATCCCACTTACTGAATCAGAAACTCTAGGGAGGGGACCTGCATTTTAATGGGAGTCCCAGGGAACCCCCATCTCTCACTAAAGTGTCTGACCACCGCCCGGAGATGTGCTTTTGGGACTGAGTCTGACTTAGAGTCTTACTGAAGTTCAGGATCCGCTGCAGAGTCTCTGAGGTTTAGGAGAAACTCCACTTCCCTAAATCGCTGCCAGGTGACACTGACACATCTGGGCCCCACCACAGCGAGCTCCAAACAGGGGGTGGGGGTGGGGTGGGCGGTGTGTGGCACTGGGCAGAGATGCGGCTCTAGGACCAGGCGCTCTGACTTGGTGGGACACACAACTGTGGCACTTCCCCTTTCACCTTCTCTTCCCCCAGATCCATAATGGGGGTCAGTTGGTCAGATTCTTCCCAACTCTGATATTGTAGCTCTAATTTTAGGGTTCTTCTCGGGATGTGTGGCACCAGGATTCCCAGAGAAACAGAACAGAAACAGAACATGGGCAGGGCAGCTGGGCACACAGGGGATTGGTCCGAGGCCAGCAGGGCACCTCCTAGCAGAGGGCATGGCCAGCGGGAACCCACAGCACAGCATCTGCCTCGCCAGCCTCCAGCCGCCTGGTTTGGGAACGATGGGTTGGTAGGACTCTCTGTGCCCTAAGCCCGAGAGTTCCTTCGTGGCGGGATGAAGATTGTCAGAGGCACCGGGTTTGTGAGGACACAGGGTTGGTGAAGGACCTGCCCCTGGTCATGGAAATGGTCCGCCTTTCAGATGAAGGGGCCCTTTCCCACCCCTCCTCCCCCACCCGCCGCTTCAGACATGCACAGCTCCTGGCGCCCGGCAGCTCCGGGCTCCTCTCGCCCACTGCACGGCCGACTTCATTTCCAGGGCCTGCCCACACCCCGTGGTGACATGCAGCTCCCAGGTGTGCATGCTTGTGGAGCTGCAGTTATAAACCTCCCCAGCCCGCAAAGCTAAACTGTACGTTTGGTTTGGATTCTTCTTTCCTGGGGAGCGCTGGCTCCTGTGAGGCCTTCCACTTCCTGGGCAGCAGTTTCCAGCC
>NW_006290024.1:1255243-1257567 GCF_000327345.1 Myotis davidii | reverse complement strand
CCCCCCTTAGTGTCAATGTTTGTTTAGGGGAGCGGACCGAGGGGAGGCACAGGGTGGGCCCAAGAAACAGAAGTGATAGTGGCCACGTGCCAGGTGTTGGTCCTGCCTGGTCTGAGTCCAGGTGTGGCCACTGGGTCCCAGAAGGTGGAGGTGGACACACGGCAGAGCCAGGATGCAGGTCTGTGCCACCTGGTATCGGTTTGCGCTCCCATTATGATCTTTGTCACACAGTCTGCATTTCCTGAAGGAAAGAGAAAAAGTAACTCATAACCTCTCCTTTCTCAGGTAACTATGCTTAACATTTAGTACGTTTCGGGTATCTTTTTTTCTTTTCATAAACATAATAAGAATGTAAGATGGGTGGATGGGATGTATACATATTCATTTATTTATATTTTTAGTTTAAGTGGAATCATAATGCACTCACTTTTCTACAGTTTCCATTAAAAATAATTCTTGTATCATCTTCGCACATCAGTATATAAGCTTCAAACGCCCATTCCTAATGGCTGCACAGCATCTGGCGTAGGCACGCACCCTGGTTTTGGACTCAGTCTCCGCATTTTAGTGATCAGACTGTTTGCCCTTTTGTACTGATGGTGACTGTGTTTGAGGAGCAGCCACAGTATTCTCCTCATTTTCTTGCTGTGGTGTCACACCTTCAGTGGCTTCTCACTTCACAGGCACTACTGCTCAGCCGGGCCCACCGTCAGGCTCCAGCCGCCTCCCCAGGCTCCACCTCAGGAGGCTCCCGTGGGCCATCCTCCTGGCCCAAGGGGACGGTTTGTGGTCCATGGAGCCACCTGCTGCCAAGATTCTGCTCAGGCCATTTTCCCCGATGAAACAGCATTTCTAAGGTTCAGGTTCACAAAGGTGTTTCCCCTGCCGATTCCTTAGTGTTGGCAGAAGCGAGACCTTCTCAGGGGCCCCAGCCCTCGGGTTTTTCTCCTTCTGAGGAACCTCAGAGCAATTGCTTGCTCATGGCCACTCAAACTGTCCAGCCTCTTCTGCTGTTTCCCACTCACCTGCTGGTCCTCACTCTGCAGTGACATAGGGCCGGCCTCAGGGGCAGGGGAGCAGCCCCATCCTCGCATCAGCTCTTCCCTTCAGGGTACGTGCTGGATGGGACAGCTCATGGCCATTGCCCTTACTAGGTTCTAACCCAGCCGTGGGCAAACTGCGGCCCGTTTAAAATGAATAAAACTAAAAAAAAAAACCCCAAAACCGTACCCTTTTATGTAATGACGTTTACTTTGAATTTATATTAGTTCACACAAACACTCCATCCATGCTTTTGTTCCGGCCCTCCGGTCCAGTTTAAGAACCCATTGTGGCCCTCGAGTCAAAAAGTTTGCCCTCCCCTGTTCTAACTTGTTGGTTCTTAAACACAGAACTATCATCTGACCCAGCAATTCCACCTCCAGGTCTATGTTTAAAAGAGTTGAAAACGGATGTTCAATTACTTGTGTACAAATGTTCATAGCCTCTTTGTTCCCAGTAACCAAAAGGTGGAAACAAACAAAGTGTCTATCAGCAGGTGATAGGATGGAACATTAACGTCAGATGGAAGGCGCGAAGCACCGATCGGCTGCCATGAGGAGAGACCTTCCACTGAACGGAGAAGGCCAAGCACAAGGCGGCGTGTGGAATGGCTCCATGTTCGGAAATGCCCAGAACAGTGATCTCCTTGGAGACAGAGCACCTGCTGGCTGCCAGGGCAGGGGCGGGAGGGTGGGAGTGACGCTTGATGGGCGTGGGAGTTCCTTTCTGAGAAATATACATGTTTCAGGACTAGGTAGAGGTGGTGGTTGCCCAACCTTGGGAACACCCCAAATGCCACTGGATCGCTCCCTTTACGAGGTTAATTTTATGTTATGTGAATTTCACCTCGATGAAAGCAGGAACCAGTGAAAGCTTGACTGTTGCCACATAAAGTTAGAGAGACGACACCAGGGCACGGACCGATCCTGTGTTTGAGTGTCCACCGGGTTCTTCGCAACATCTTATGCAGAAGTGAGGTGCTGGGGAGAAGGGTCATGCGCGATCACTTCTTGGCCGCTTTTGAAATATTAGGATTAAGTGTATCAGCATGGCTCATCCCCCACAAATAGAATTTGTTGTAAAATTTGAAATTTGATGTTAACGTGCACACACACACACACACACACACCAGTCTTCCAGTGGCTCCTTTCCCAGGTAAGAAGAACAATAAAGTGGGACTTTGTTCTCTGTTGTGAGGGGCGTGGGTTTCCCACTAGCTGCGGGCCCCATGGGCCCCACGGAGGACACCGGCCTCGGGGCTTTGCACCGGGCTCTGCGAAGGG
>NW_006290024.1:1247079-1254069 GCF_000327345.1 Myotis davidii | reverse complement strand
TACATGTTTCAGGACTAGGTAGAGGTGGTGGTTGCCCAACCTTGGGAACACCCCAAATGCCACTGGATTGCTCCCTTTACGAGGTTAATTTTATGTTATGTGAATTTCACCTCGATGAAAGCAGGAACCGGTGAAAGCTTGCCTGTTGCCACATAAAGATAGAGGGACGACACCAGGGCATGGACCGATCCTGTGTTTGAGTGCCCACCGGGTTCTTGGCAACGTCTTATGCAGAAGTGGGATGCTGGGGAGAAGGGTCACGCGCTATCACTTCTTGGCCGCTTTTGATATATTAGGATTAAGTCTATCAGCATGGCTCATCCCCCCCAAATAGAATTTGTTGTAAAATTTGAAATTTGATGTTAACGTGCACACACACACACACACACACACACACACCAGTCTCCCAGTGGCTCCTTTCCCAGGTAAGAAGAACAATAAAGTGGGACTTTGTTCTCTGTTGTGAGGGGCGTGGGTTTCCCACCAGCTGCGGGCCCCATGGGCCCCACGGAGGACACCCGGCCTCGGGGCTTTGCACCGGGCTTCCTGCTAAGGGCTGCTGACTTCTAATTTTGTTGTGTCCTGTCTCCATCCCACCCCTCAGATCCCCTCCCCTACCTCCCCCAGTGCAAGGTGGAATTTTAAAGCTCTTAAGCTGGAAATGGTTCCTCAGGCTACAAGGAGAGGGAATCCCTCAGAGACAGGACACCAAGATGGTGCTTTCTGCCCTGCAAACACGCCAACGTGCTGCCACAGAGCCTGGCTGCAAAACGTGTAAGGCAGCACCTCAGGGAAGCCCGCTTCCCTCCGCCGGTCTGTGGCCTCCCTGGCTGGCTCTTGGCTTTGGTTGAGTCCATTTTAAAAGGCTGCAGCTGACGTTGCTGTAAATAAGTGAGTATAGGACGTGCGTGGAGGCAGCAGGGAGAGGAAGAGGAAATTTATGTTGTCCCACCCTTTAAAATCTGTTTCTACTGCTTTTCTTTCAGTTTTCCTGGGAACAGTTATTGAGCACCTGCAGTGTACAGCCCGTGATGGGTGCTGGTCCTTCATGTATTACAATGTGCCACATGGCCTACGCTCAGGATCTGTTTTCCAAATCCCCACATGACTCAACCCCTGTTAGGTGCTGACAGATGGGAACCTAGTGGGTTAAAGGGACTTCAGTTTTCTCTTCGGTAATAAAGAGCCTCGGCCTCCCAGCTTCGTCTTTCAATGCGCATGTTTCCCTGTTACTGGGTTCTCAAGGCTTAGGCAGCTGGATGTCTGGGAGAGACCTGGTCAGGGAAGCACTGGTGAGCCGGTCCAGAACCCCGGAAGGAGCCCCCGCGGGTGGAGAGGCTCCGGTTGGGGCGCACACCTTGTAGCATCCATTGGCGCTCGGGGGCCTGGGCCTCTCCTGGGCTCGCCCTGTGCGGGCCTCCGGGCTCTGAGGTGAGGAGGCTCCTCTGACATCAGCTGTGGAACCAGCTGGGCGGAGAGGGAGCCTCCGGAGCCTGGAGCCCAGGCCTGCTGAGCAGATGCGGCTCTGAAAACCTTCCAAGGCTGCAGTCTGCTCGTTTGCTCAGCATGTTGCTGCCATGTTCACTTACGGGCCTCAAAACACCCCGAGTTCAGGAAAGCAGACCTGCCCGGAAATGCCTCCCGAAAGGCCCCAGGAGACGCTGTGCGGAGAAACCCAGGCAGCTGGGCTGGCTGGGCCCTGCCCTGCACTCAGTGGCTGTCAGACTGGCTTCCAGAGGCCTCAGGGGGACCCTGGCCTCAGAGATCAACCTGAACTGCTGAGCTCTTCACCCTGCCCTCCAGGTGTAGCTCCATGGAGAACCACCTGGCCTTGCTCTCCTCGGGAGAACATGTTACTGCTCCTCATCCTGGTTTGCCTGGGATCCGTGCAGGTGCCCTGTTGTCCTGGGGGAACCAAGATTCACATCTTTTACTCTCCAGGGTCTCCTGGTTTGGACAATGGATTTTATGAACAGCTTAGTTGGTGATGACCTGGAACAGGGCCTGAGGCCACATCCGCTCTGCGGGAGTTTCCCTGGTCAGCTTAGTGTCACCAGCAGCGTGAACATCAGTGGCAGGACATGCACCTGTTTTTCTCACAATCCTACCCATTCCCTAATGCCCATGCGGCCTCTGGTGTCTTCTGAAGGTTAACTCGTGGCCTGCAGGAATACACTGCGCTGCTGTTCCCTGACTGAGTCTGACTGGCATAGTTATCAGTGGGGTTGGTTGACTGGAAGCACGACAAGTGCGCAAGTGACACAGAAACTGCAGGAATGACTGCTGTAGAGCACGAGCCTGATATATGGCTTAAAGACCTGTGGCTGACTATCTTACTTTTTAACTAGAGGCCCAGTGCACAAAATTCCTGCACAGGTAGGGTCCCTAGGCCTGGCCAGTGATCAGGGCCTATTGGGGCTTTCCTTCCCCCAGCTGCTGGCTGCTGGCCAGGGTCTCCCTTCATTCCCTGCCACCCCCTGGTGGTCAGCACACTTCATAGAGAGTGGTCAAACTCCTGGTCGGTGGAACTCCTGAGAGGACAATTTGAATACTAGCCTTTTATTATGTAGGATTTTATAGGATAATCTTTCTGTATATATTTTAGGATCCCCCAAATTTGGATATTCTTGTTCAGTGATGTGTTAAGCACCCTCCTGAATCTTTGGTGGGTCAGGAATACTTTCAGTTGCAACTAACGAATACCTGCAAGTGCAGTGGCTTCTTCAGAGGAGACACTGAATTGTGGCCTGTAAAACTAGCACAGCAGTGATGGCAGCATGGGGTCAGACTCTCCCTACTCTCCCTCATGGTCACAGGATGGCTGCAGCAGCACCAGTCACTAGCCCTTAGACTAGTATCCCAAGCAGGCAGGAAGGGGCAGGAACAAATGATTTTCTGTTCTTTTTTTTTAATAACTCGTTGTCTTCTTAATGTAGGTGGAGAGTCCTTCCCAGGAGCACACATGCCAGGGTTCCCAGGCCCTACCCCTGCTGAGAAAGGGGAGCTGGGAAAGGTGAGGGATAAGGTTATTGTCTTGTCTGAGACCTGGTGGAGGAGGTGCCTCCTGAGAGCAAAGCTCTCTCCCTACGACCCCAACAAGCCAGCTGTGTAACCACAGGGGAGGAGGTAGAGATGGTAGCTTGTTGGGCTTTGAATAATGTCTGCCACATTTGTTATGAGATCTTTTTCTTAAATGTCTGCCTCACCTTCTCTAAGGTCCTATCACTAAAATCATTGTGCACAAATCCATTGCCATTTTGATGAGCACCCCCCAAAAACCATCAGGTTGATCATTTTTATTAAAATCTCCTACCTTATGAACACATTTGCCATGACCTTTATAAAATACTAGAGGCCCAGTGTGCATGAGCTGGCTTCTGCTTGCTCAGCTGGCCGCCCCGCCCATCACTGCTCATAGCTCGCGCCCCACCCTCCGGGGCTCATATCTCTCTGCCGCTAGTAGCTCGAACCTTCCCCACCCACCATGAGAGCCACTGCTCGTTTGGTTGTGGCAGCGTCATGGTGTTACGGCCACGGGCCTTTTATTAATATAGATAGGTGATAAAGGAGATCCCCTTTTTCTCAGTGCATTCATCTGGACCTTATGGAATAGATAAGGCTTACCCTCGCTAACAAAGGTTAGAGCATGCTAGTCAGATCTGATGAGGATGGAAGCAAGGACCCAGACTGAAGGGCAGGTCCTCATAGTGAGCAGGATGTGGGGGACCTGGACTGAGAGTCGCTGTGTGTGTCTGATAAGTCCCTTTTAGTTGCAAGGACTAGACAACACAAACCGAAGCAGATTGCGGGAAAAAAGGGGGAAGTGTGTACTAGTATGTCTATGTGTGTTACAAGATAGCCTTTGTGTGTCTAGATCCACAGTTTAAGGGATGCAATAAAATGTTTACTTCCCCTCTACTTCCTCTGAGAAGGCTCCATTCTGAGGCGTCTTGTTGGGTCACCAGCAGTTTTGGCCTTGCATTTTCACCACGTCCAGTCCAAGGGAAATGAGATTCTGCTTCCCACTGCCCTTCCATGTTTCACAGACATAGAATAGAGACTCTTCAGCCCTAACTGGTTTGACTTAAACCGATCACTATGGCCAGATGGTATGAAATGTGCTGAAGAGCTTAGTCTAGGTCTGGGCTTGGCAAACTCTGCCACCTTTGCAAGGTAAAGATTTTGGGGACACAGTTGTGCTCCTGTGTATAGGTGTTGTCTATGGCTGCTTGTGCCACAATGGCAGACTGAAGTAGTTGCCTGTGAAGCCTAAAATATTTCCTATCAGGCTCCTTACAGAAAAAAGCTTGCCAGTTGGCTTTCATCTAAGTCATGTGCACTACCACTGGGGAATGTGTTTGGAGTCAACCCCACCAAAATCACATGGGCTGAGGATGGGATATGTTCTCCCAAAGGTCCCCCGAAGCACACTGCTGGCCACGGGAAGGGTGAGGATGCACAACACTTGTCTGACAGATGTTACTGTGGTATGTGTGAGGCTGATGGCTCAGGGGCAGGGCTCTGGTGCGTGTGGTTGGCTGGGGTTTGTCGGGCTTCCTTATTTCTGGAGGAGTTGGCACAATTCAAACTTTATTGGGAAGCTTTGCTTCCTAGATCATGAGAGAGAGATTGCTGTGCTGCTAGATTGCTAACTGGCCATTATTTGCATTTTGGTCACTGATTTTGGAGAACTGTATTTGTGACCTAAAATGGCTCTAAAAACATGATCCTGCAGGTGGCATGGGTGATTGGTCAAGAAATGAACATGGCTGGATGACATGTAGGCAATTGTCTGATTATCTGTGTTCCAAACTATTGTCAAATTAATTAGTGTTTACCTACATGACATGCCTTAGTGGCCTGGCATAGGAGGCCTGGTCCTCTTCGATATTTTAAGTATTTGGGATGAAAAAAATATTCTTATTAAACCTGATAAACATAGCAAATATACTGGATGGGGCATGAAATTTTATAAATTTTCTGGTTGGTGGAAATAATAGATTGAAAAGAATAAGAGGAGATTCATCAAGAATAAACATCAAGTTTCCTGTTTAGGTAAAGAAAAACAAACTCAAAAATGAGCACTTGTGCAATATACGCAGGATGGAAGAGAACTGGTTTAATGCAGTCCATTTGAAAAAGCACTGGTACTGTCTGGTTGACCACAAATTCAACATGAGTCAGCAGCATGAAAATTAAAAAATAATGACTAGGGAAAGGTGGTCTTTCAGAATATGGTGCTGGGTCAATTGGGTAACCATATGGAAAAGAAAACTATCTTGACCCCTGACTCACACCATACACAGAATCAGTTCCAGATGCACTATGGACTTAAACGTGAAAGGCAAAACAATAAAGCTTTTAGGAAAAAACAACTCAGAGAACACCTTCATAACCTTGGTGGAGGAACAGATTTTTTTTTTTTTACTAGAATACAAAACGGAACTATAAAAATGATGAAAAGGCAGCCAATAGGATGAGAACTCCCTCTCGATCACCCAACAAGAGGTTCTTAGCCAGAAAAATATAAAAGTTCTACAAATCATTACAAAAAGGCCAGAAAATCCAATAGAAAAATGGGCAAAAGACAACCAGACAGTTCAGAAAAGGTAACACCCAAAATGGCTACTAATTATGTGAAAAGTTATTCAACTTCTTTAGTCAAAGGGAAATGCAAATTAAAAGCATTATGTGTTCCCATGATTACATCACTCCCACCAGTGTTGCTGAAATTAAAGAGGCTGATAACACCATGTGTTAGTGAGACTGTGGAGCAACACTGCTGGTTGGAGTGGAACCTGATACAACTGCTTTGTGAAATGTTCCATAGTATCCATCAAACCTCTGCATGCTCTGTGACTCAGCAATTCTATTTATAGGAATATACCCAACAGGAATGCACATATAGCTTCACCAAAAGACAGACTAGCATGTTTGCAGCAGCATTATTTGTAATAGTCAAAATGTGGAAACCCCAATGTCCGCCTACAATCGAATGGAAGTACAAATAGTGCAATATTCACACTTCAGGACACTGTAGAGCAATGGGACTGAACCATCTAGAACTGTAAGCATGACCTAACAGCCAGACACAAAGCACACATGCCATGTGAGTCCGTCGATATAAAGTGCAAACAGGTAAAACAATTTCGGTGAGAGAAGTCATGAAGCAGAGACTTCGGAGGGAGGGGACTGGGATTCAGGTGGTTTCTGCTTTTTGATCTGGTGCTTATTACATAGACGTGTTCAGTTTGTGAAAATCAATTGCACAGACTGTAAGTATGCAATACTTCTGTGAGAAGTTAGGATTCTTGTGTAAATGTACCAAGTAATAAGAACAATAATAAATTCAACTCTATTCATGTGCTAGGAGTGCTAGGCTTTCTCATGGAAGCATTACAACAACCAAAATCTGGGCACACTGACTTAAACAAACTCGTAAGCCCACCCAAACCCAGTAGCACCTGAACCCAAATGACCCATCTCCAGGCCTCATTACATCTCATTTATTTCCATCGATCAGAGAGGATGTACTGGTGGCCAATGGACTGATCCTCTGGAAGAGTTGCCTCACTCAGTGCTTTATTTCTTAAAAAAATAGCAACTATGTGATTTCACATAAAAATTGGATTTCCATGTCCCCTTGAAAAGTTGGAAGACCTGGCCACGCTGGCTTCCTCCCCACCTGACTGCAAAGGCCTGAGTGGCCGTCACTTGCTTCCTCTCATGTGCTCTCAAGTGCCCTGTAATCCCCACTGCTCCCTCCTTCTGGGGTCCAACCCCAGCAGGTCCAGGGGTCCCCAAAGGTGTGGATGGAGTCGGCGAAGAAGGAACGACACGGAGACAGTGTTCAGTTGATCAGCAGCCTTCCCCAGGATCTCTAGCCACAATCTCCAGCCAAGTTCTGTGTCCATGTTCTCTTGCTAGGTTCTCCAGCCAGGTTCTCCAGGTTCTCCAGCCAGGTTCTGTAGCCATGTTCTCTCGCTAGGT
>NW_006290024.1:1236069-1246990 GCF_000327345.1 Myotis davidii | reverse complement strand
TTCTGCTGGGGAAGGGGTTAAGAGGTTTTATTCCCTCCCTAACTTCAGGGGAAAATCCCTACCTGGGGAAACAACCTTTCTCAGAGAGGTGACCTTGGTTAAAACACATAGTGCCAAGAAGGTGAGCAAACATATTAAGAACAGTATGCCATATATGCCATGTCCCTTGAAACAGCAAGGATGGACCGGCTCCCGGCACCTTCCTGCTTCTTCTCTGCTGCCTTCCTCATTTAGGCTCTTTGCCTGACCCTGTAGACTCACCACCTGATGAGACCGTCCCAAGTAGCCGGGGAATTGCTTTTTCCTCTCGGCCTTTGCAAACTGAATTCCTGATGATGTTGTGATGGTTTCTCTCCAAGTCCTCTGGTGTCATGAAGTTCATGACTGCTTTTCACACCTGTGGTACTGTTTGCGGGATAACAATTTCCCTTTACACGAGCTGATTCTCCAATTGTATCAATTTGATATTCGTAAAATACATGATCTCTAGTACACACAGGACTAGAGTACAAGTTGTATTGGCAAGGGCTGTCTATTTCATGGACTATGTTTGAATAGGTTGATGCTTAAGGCAATTATGAAATCTTTTCCCACTATTGATTAATTCATTAATTTAACAAATATATTTGTTGAATTGGGCAAGGTTCCAGGCAAAGGGATGTGGCAGTGAGCAATTCAATGTCCTTGCCCTAGACACGGCAGCTGAGAAGGCCCTGCTTTTGGTGAAAGGATAGGGAGCTGGAGAGGAGAGAGCTGAGGAAGGACAGTCCAGGGAGGGCAGACAGCAATGCAGACACTCACTCACATCCTTACATAGGCGCAGGTGGTGAAAAGTTGCTATGAAGAGGGTAAGGAACAGAGTGTCATGAAGTGTGAAGGGGAGGTTGGAGCTGATAAAATGCTGACAGGTGAATAAAGCAGTCATTTGGATGTCTGAGGAGGGAGGGTAGAGGCAGGCATAGAGGCCCTGAGGCGGCACTCTGGAGAAATAGTAAGAAGGTCCGAGTGGCTGGGGCAGGAGCAGCAGGGAAAACAGTAGTAGAGGAAGATGTCCCAGAGAAGAGAGGGTGGGGAAGAGGCAGGATGCAGCTGTGAGCAGACCTCGTCTCCCAGGCAGAGCCTTTGGGATTTGTTACGTGTGTAGGGATCCATTGGCGGGATTTGAATGGGGAAACGATGTGCCATTTTCATTCCTCATATTATGCTGTTTTCTCTTTTCCTTCTTCCTCGTCTGTGCGGCATGCCTGCCAGGAAGTGTTTTGCCCCACTAAGGGCCCTGAAGGCCTAAAAGGTTGCTGACATCTACTTTTATATTTGAAAATGGCGACCCAGATGCCCATCCATCTGGATGCCAAAGGGAAATAAATAGCTGAGAGTAGATTATTTGTAAAACAATAATAATAATAATAATGATAATTAGCACATCTTATTATCAACAAATGTTATTATTATTAGTGGGCATTTTGCTTAAACAAAATAGTACTAATTTTGTCATTTGTAGTATCCTTATGTTCTTTTAAAGGATGTGGAGGTGCCCTGGCCAGTGTGGCTCAGTTGGTTGGGCATTGTCCTGTGCACTGAAAGGTTCCTGGTTCTATTCTAGGTCAGGGCACATGCCTGGGTTGTAAACTCCATCCCTGGTAGGCGGCATGCAGGAGCAGCCAATCAATGTCTTGATCTCACATGGATGTTTCTTTCTCACCCTCTCCCTTCCTCTCTCTGAAAAATCAACTAAAAAATCTTAAAGAAAGAAAGAAAGTATGTGGCAGCTTAGAAGGCTCTGTTTTCTGGTGAGATGGTAGGGAGCTGGAGGGGTGGGATGCTGAAAGTATCCTGTGCATAGTCTGTCCCAGACCTGGCTCCCCTCGCCTCCTCCCTTAGGAGACAGTCCTCAGGAGCCTTAAGCTCTGTTGCTTGTCAGTTCTGGTTTATAGTGCTGTGAGTTTCTTGCTTTACTCCTACTTTAAAAGTCATTTTAATGGGACACTGGAAACATTTTTCAATGGAAGGCAGGGCTTACTTCTAAAGACATTTGCCGTGGAGTATGAACTGAAGCCCTGTTCACCCCGTGAGCGCAGTGGGGAAGGCCAGAGGGAGAGAGGCTGTGCGAGGGGGTGGGGAGGGGACCGTGAATCCGCTGGGAGGAAAGGCCGCCTTGGAGTGAGGGCCTGTGCACTGAGGTTAATTTTAACAGAAGGGGATATCCGTCATCTGGTTCAGGAAGTGAAACTGTAACTAGTGTAACGAGACCTCAGAACGTTACCCTGCATATTTTGACTGAGGATGCTGACCAGAGCTACTGACCAAAGATGCTGACCGGGGTTACTGACCGAGGTTACTGACTGAGGAAGCTGACCAGAGCTACTGACTGAGGATGCTGCCGGGGTTAGCTGACCAGGGTTACTGACCGGGGTTACTGACTGAGGATCCTGACCCGGGTTACTGACCGGGGTTACTGACTGGGGTTGCTGACTGAGGATGCTGACCAGAGCTACTGACTGAGGATGCTGGCCGGGGTTACTGACCGGGGTTACTGACTGAGGATGCTGACCAGAGCTACTGACCGAGGATGCTGACCGGGGTTACTGACTGAGGAAGCTGACCAGAGCTACTGACCGAGGATGCTGACCGAGGATGCTGACCAGGGTTACTGACCGGGGTTACTGACTGAGGATCCTGACCCGGGTTACTGACCGGGGTTACTGACTGGGGTTGCTGACTGAGGATGCTGACCAGAGCTACTGACTGAGGATGCTGGCCGGGGTTACTGACCGGGGTTACTGACTGAGGATCCTGACCGGGGTTACTGACCAGAGCCACTGACTGAGGATGCTGACCAGGGTTGCTGGCCGGGGCTGTGGGAAACCAGTGAAGTGCCAGGCGGTACACGGAGCTGAGATGCTGTGCTGAGTGGAGGCCCTGCCCCGAGTGGAGACACCCCTGTGAGGCTGAGGGAACAGAGAGTTTACAGATAACGAACCCTCTGGATTCTGTCAAATCACGCGAGGGTGACCTGGGCAGGGCACCCAAGTGTCAGAGTTTGAGGGGTCCTGACTGACCGCGGATGACTTTAAACAGAAACCCATTTCCAAGTAATAGACGGAGAGTAAGTGCAAACATGGTGATTAGATAACAGTCCTGCCTCTGGTACCATGGGAATTCCCTCCTCATTTGTTTTCATCTCTTCAACAAATGTTTATGGAGTGTCTACGATTTGACAAGCCCTAGGCTGCTCCATGTAAACAAGTAATTAAAATAATTGCAGACAAATGTGATAATAGGGGTCCGAACAGAACACCGTGGGGACACGTACCACTTGGGTTTATCATTTATTTATACTTAGTTTCTTGTGAATGATTACACAAAGGCTAATCTTTTCATCCATCAAGAAACCTATCTTCCTCTCAGGTTCTTTTTGTGCATCTGTTTCAAATAACATGTGAAAGTTTAGCCTGATTTGCTAAAAATCACTGAAATGGCCACACCTGCTGGCATCTGGGGCACGAAGCAGTGGAATGCGAGGATATTTTTGGCCAGAAGTATCCAGTTTTATAAAGGTCTTATCTCCACCCTTTCACAGCAATGACACAAATGCAATTGCCCGTCGTGTGTGGTGGTAAGACAGGCCATGCAGCCAGCTCCTGGGCCAGCTCTCTGCTCTTCAGGGGAGTAGTGGCTCCTGAGATGTTCTCACACTGGCTTTCCTGAGGAGCTCCTCAGTCCCTTTTAGCTTTTGCTCATCCTATATAATAAAGAGGGAATATGCAAATTGACCATCACTCCACCACAAAGATGGTGGCGCCCACAGCGAAGGTGGGGTTTCCATAACACATAGTGGAGGCCAAGTTCCCGTAACGAGCCTTAATGAGCAATCAGCAGGGACCTGAGGCTGCGCCCCATGGGGCTTGACAGAGGACCTCAGGCTGTTCCTGCTTCCCAGCACCAGGCTGAGGGACCCAAGGCTGCGCCCCCTGCCTGGCAGAGCTTGACAAGGGTGGGAACTGCTAGGTCTGGATTTCTATTATAGAGAAAGGGCAAATAGGAATATTAAAATATTTCCTCCAATTAATCCCCTTTTAATGTGCATGAATTTCATTCACCAGGCCACTAGTCTCATAAAATTGGTCTAGTGCCCTTTTTCTTTTCTTTTACTTTTTAATGCAACCCAAATCAGTAGTAATGCATTATCTACAAAATGCAGCTCAGAAGTTAATATGTTATGATATTGATGCAAAATATTTCCAGACAAATATTCTGGGACAGAGGATAAGTGGCAATATGCATTACACAGTGGCAATATGCATGACAAATAAGGCAGGAATACATTCCTTTCCTAACAGATCCAAACAATATTAGCAATCAGGCAAACTGCAAATCAGCATCCTACGGAGCTAATGTTGGGAGGCATGGCTCCCTCATTATTCTGTTTCATCAACTCTTTCTTTTTTGCTATTCTTGAACATTTTCTCTTTGTTATAAACTTTAGAATTAGCTTGTTACATTCCATAACATTCTACAGTGATTTAGATAAGAATTATTTGAGCCTTGGCCAGATGGCTCAGTTGGTTGGAGTGTCATCCTGTACACCAAAAGGTTGCAGGTTTGATCCCTGGTCCAGGTGTGTAGGAGAGGCAACTAACTGATGGATGTTTCTCTCTCACATCTTTCTCTCTCTCTCTCTCTCTCTCTCTCTCTCTCCCCTCACTTGCTCTCGCTCTTGATCTCTCTCTCTCCCTTCCTCTCTCTCTTCCACCAAAAAAAAAATCAATAAAAACATATCCTTGGATGCAGATTAAAAAACTTTAAAAAAATAGAATTATTTGATTTTGTCTATTAATTTGGGCAGAACTTGTGTATTGCTCCATTTATTTCATTCTTTTATGCACTTTGGTAACATTATAGTTTTATGTGTATGGGTCTTATGTATTACTTTTAGGTGTTTTATGTTTCCTATAGTATGGAAATGAAAATGTTTATTCCTAAAATATTTTATAGCAAGTTAATGCTGGTATAGAAGAATCATTGTCTGTTGATATTGCATCCATCACTTTGCTGAACCCACTTACTGATCTGATAGTTTTGGGCTGCTTCTCTTACACCTGCCAGGTTGGTAATATTACCATCTGAAGATGCCAGGCAGGAACGCTGCCCCTTTCCCAGCACCAGGACCTGCCCGTTCCTCCTCTCAGTGCTTCCAGTGACCATGTATTGGGTACAGTCTTGGGCGACAGTGGGAGCTGACATTCTCATTCTATTCTGATGTTCGTGGGAACTTAATTTGCCATTTGTTGTTGGTTCCCCTTTATTAGGCTAGGAAGTTTTCTTCTATTACTTCTTCCCTGAGGATGTTTTTTCTTTTTCTTTTGGTAATCGCTTCATTGGGATCTAATTCACACACCATGCCATACAATACAACTATCTAAAGTGAACAATTCAGTGGCTCTCAGTCTATTCACAGTTGTACAAACATCACCACATTCCATTTTGGAACATTTTAATCATCCCCAAAAAAGACCCACCCCCTTCTCCTTCACCCCCAACGTTGCTAGGAGGGGCTTGTCTTCAGGGTATAGACAGAGTGCCTGTGTCTCCTGGGGCTTCTATATTTTGAGGCTGTGGGCTTTTTTTCCTGCCCCTGATACCCTTACCACTGCTGCCTCCTGACTGGCACTGAAGTGGAGGGGGAAGGATATTCAGACATTAGATGTGAAAGCTGCACTCCGCTAGGCAGCTCGCCTGCTCCTGCTTCCTGTGACCAAGGGCTCTGGTCTCACGGCCCTTCAAAGGGCCTCTTCCCCTAAGGAAGCTCCATCCACACACGCTGTGAGCTGTGCTGTCCTCGCTAGGATGTGGTTTGCTTGTATATGCTAGAGCTGCTTCTATCTGCTCTGTCTCTTACAAACTGCTACACATCTCTGGTCCACTGTACACTGGTGACATCCTGTCCCCTCCAACATTGCTAAAGCCATCCTCCTACTCCTTCCCTCCTGCTGCTCCTGCTCCTGTTCCTCCTTCATCAGGGTAGCAGGGTTATACAGCATGCTCCGCGGCCATTTAACTGCTGCCTGGTCTGCTGGGTGAGCGAGGTTTTAATCACAACCCTCCTGCCCCTCAGCTGTCTTCTCAGCCCTTGCAGGGGCGCAGTTCACACACCTCTTCACCAACTCTGACCTCTTCTCAGATACTGCCCTATGCTGGCTGAAGGGTATCATTGAAAACGATTTCTTTCGCCCTAACCAGTTTGGCTCAGTGGATAGAGCGTCGGCCTGCAGACTGAAGGGTCCCAGGTTCAATTCTGGTCAAGGGCATGTACCTTGGTTGTGGGCACATCCCCAGTGGGGGGTGTGCAGGAGGCAGCTGATCGACGTTTCTAACTCTCTAACCCTCTCCCTTCCTCTCTATAAAAAATCAATAAAATATATATTTTTTTAAAAAAATGATTTCTCATGATTTCAGGTTCTGAAATGTAAGGGTCCTCTTGGAAGGGCACTCTAATATATACACTATTAATTATCAGCACACACAGAGCGGACAGTTGTCAGCCACACGTTGTAGTGGGCTTCTGGGTACAATTGGACTTGGAAAATCTTAGCAACGAGAGAAATATCCTCATAAATATTAAGGTACTCAGGCTAGAGGAGAAAAACCTCGCCTTGCAGCCAAGTGGCATTTCCTGCGTGGAGACATCAATCCACAGAATGTGCTGATGGGGCCATATGCTGTGGACTTTCTTGATCTTAAATTTATTAAATGTTTTTTCTTTCTTTCACTTAGTGAAGTAATTAGAGTGCTAACTCCAAAGCACTTGCCAAATAAGTATTCCAGGGAATTTAATGATTCCTTCCAACTAGTTTCCCAGTAATTCCAAATACTGTTTCATTATTATATCTTTAACCACCAGGCCTTTCGGGTCTGTTAACATTTGTTAAAACAAATGTGTCCCAGGGGGCTTTTGCTTTGAAGAATGAGAGGTTGGCATTTCAGAAGTGGGGGTATTGTGTAATAGGTGGACTAGCTTAACCCTAGATCAGTGGTTCTCAACCTGTGGGTCGCGACCCCTTTGGGGGTCGAACAACCCTTTCACAGGGGTCGCCTAAGACCATTGGAAAACACATATATAATTACATATTGTTTTTGTGATTAATCACTATGCTTTAATTATGTTCAATTTGTAACAATGAAATTGGGGGTCACCACAACATGAAGGACTGTATTAAAGGGTCGCAGCATTAGGAAGGTTGAGAACCACTGCCCTAGATGTTCCGGTGGGCTCTAGTTTTCTGGAATTTTCTCTAAACACCAATAGTCTGTGCCCATCCTGACAGACAGCATTGCGTGTAGCCTAGGTATTTGGGGAGACTTCCTGAGGAAACGTAGCCATCTCACAAGTCTCTCCTGCCTCTCTCAGTCCTCACCTCTGTCTCTATGCCTGGTGTCTCTTGGCTGCTCTTCTTACCCATTATGGACACTTCCCCTCCCCTAATTCCTGGAGGTAGAGGTAAAACTATCTATCAATTAAGTAAAACTTTGCCAAAGAGTTTGTGTCAGAGACTACTTGTTTTCCTCAATAGTATTCCTTTCTTCTTCACTTAATAACAAAATCACACATTTTAGCTGGATGCATGGTTGGAGTTAAAAGATGTTTCTCAGCCCTGCTTGCAGGAGAATGGAAACAAAAGGGTAAACTAGAGTGTACAATTTCAGGCTGTATCCTTGAAAGAAAAGGGGTTTTCCTTCCTCCTTCAGCTGTTGCCGTGTGGGTGTGTGGCTGGTGCTGGAGCAGGCACCTGGATGCCAAGATGGGAGGTGTTTGTGAAGGACATAGAACAAAGGACAGAGGACCTCGGGTCTTCACAACCCTGGGTCACACTCCGTGGCATGAGAGGGAAATAAGCTTCAGTTGGGTTTTAGCTATTGCTCTTTTGGCCTTTGTAACAAAAGATGAACCATAACATTTGGGATAGTGAAAGGGAATAATAGAAGGGCATTTAGACTGGTTACTAGATCTTCCGTAAGACATAAAAGCAAAGAAAATGTCAGGTCTTGACTAATAATTCTGAAAGTTGAAGAGAACCAGAGTTAGGCATTGGGAATTTTGAGTTGCTTATTTCTTGATGATTAACCACCTAAAGGTTTCTGGTATCTTTCTGTAAGTTTGCCCTTATTAAGGCCATATGAAAACTGTAATACGATGTAATAAAACATTATTTTTAAACAAACATTCCAAAATTTAAAGATTCAAATTGCTACAATAGCAATATTATTCTTAAAAAGTTTTGGAATTGCTTTAAGACCATATGTGTATGCCACACAATAAAATCCACCTTATTAATTAAAAGTCACACCTCATTTTGATATATATTGATTTCACCCAACTTGATCCTCTTCCTAAATCAACAAGTTTAGCTCTGAATGACCTTTGGTTATTTCTAAAAATCAAACCTATCCTTCAAATATATAGTTGTAAATCTAATTGAATGATTGAGCCAAAGTTCTGAAAAATGTGTCAAAGAGAATTTCAGAAGTTATAAAACTGCAAATTCACTGAAGGAAATATCCCTTTCCCAGGGCAAGACTAAAAGGGTCTTTGGAAGTCTTAAGTAATCACAAATTTGATGTTTTAATCTGTTCGACAATAACCAATTACTCGGCATATGAACTAGAATTCATTGTACAATTTACTCTGGTTACCACCCTGATATCAGTGGTAACTAACCCTCATGATGATACAAATGAGCTTAGGTCTGGTTGCACTTGAAATTTAAGTTTCAGCAGGTGGCCAGCGAGCAGAGACATTTCACACCAAACCTGAGTAGTCTGCGACTCTGTCTTTGAAATAAATATTTCACTCGGAGTCAGACAAAAGCTGGATGGATGTGAGGCCACTTCAGACAAAAAGCAGATAGATTCCTGTCTAACATGTGCCTGGTGCTTTATGATTTCTGGCCAGGTTCAGATTTCTTGGATCAAATGTTCCCAAGACCTGTGAGGTCATGTGGTTCCAGAGACAGAGCTAAGCTTAGTGTGTTACAGACGAGCCACCCCATCCGGGTGTGATCACTCCGAAGGTAAGTGCTAATCCCAATCTGATTTCATGTGTGTGCAACAGCTGCTGGGAACATTAGGACTGCCATCTGTGTCCAATGGAGCGATTTCCTACCACTCAGCCTCATATGGCCCAAAACTTAATTTAGTGCATATTGAGAAATTCCTGAAACAACATGAGACTTAACACCATTTTTCCATCAAATCCTTGGAGTTTTTGTTGATATTTAGAGAGCCCTTGGAGGTGTGAAACTTCAGGACTGAGGATGGAATGGTTTACTCATAAAATCTGGGACTCTTATTGAGAGTTTTTTTCTCAGACTTAAATTCACGTGCTTTTCCAAAAATAAACCCAATGCTATGCTTGAAGTGAAACTGTCTTTGTACATTATACTCCCAATCCTGCCTTCTCATTGATTATTTTATGTATCAGCTTGGTACTGCAGAGTACTTATCACACTCAAATTACATATTTGCATATGACAATCTTAATGACTTGGATTTACAGTCAATGATTTCACACACAGAAAGTAAAACTAAAATTTTCATGGAAATCTTGAATTCGAGTTAGTGTTCTCTGACCTCTCCTAGGGCAGGGCCCACCTCTCCGGAGTTGTTTGCTTTATTTTTCTCCACTCTTCATTCAATTTCTTCAGCATAAAGATAACATCTACTCCAACCCAGGCATATGCCTTGACTGGAAATTGAACTGTGACCTACTGGTTCATAGGTCGATGCTCAACCACTGAGCCACACCAGCCAGGCTGCTCAAACTGTTTTATATTCAAGGGTGATAAGTAAGATTGGTGTAACCTGCACTGAACTTGTGGATTTGCATTTTTTAAAGTGATGCTTGGTATTTAACCTGAATGTAGCTAAATGACTTGATCTTGTCATCCAAGTTGTTGCTGACATACTCATTCTCTGAGTCCTTTCAGAAAGCTTAGGAAGGGATAGGGTTGGTACATTCCCACATTTCAGCTTTCCTCTTCCATCGATCCAGTTATCAGCAGTTATATCTGTTTAAAATATAACTACTATTGGAAGCACAACTTTTGAAAGCTACTCCTGATAATATAATCTATTCATGGATAATTTAGTACATTTGTAGCCCCTTAAAGAAATGTAATAATCCAAACATTTATTTGATCACCTACCATGTACCAGTCAGGTTGTGCCTGGATATGCCTGGTTCTTTGTGAAGCCTTTGTACAGACCAACATGATGCCAAACATCCACTGAAGATTTTGGGGTGATAAGAACCACTGGAGTGATGAGGCCTTTGCCTAGTGCAGCCGGGGGCAAACTATGGCCCACGGGCTGGATCCGGCCCATTTGAAATGAATAAAACTATTGAAAAAAAAGACTATACCCTTTTATGTAATGATGTTTACTTTGAATTTATATTAGTTCACACAAACACTCCATCCATGCTTTTGTTCCGGCCCTCCGGTCCATTTTAAGAACCCATTGTGGCCCTCGAGTCAAAAAGTTTGCCCACCCCTAGTGCCTTTCACATCATCTTCATTTCTCATTTCCAATAGTATCTTTCTGCCAGACCCTCAGTTTCCCATGGATACTCACTCACTGTAGCTTCCTGTTTGGCCTTCCAACCTCCAGATCAGGTATTTCTGAATCAAATTCACTTTGTTGGAACTTTCTCCTGAAAAATATTCCAGAAAAGGTATGTTTTATACACAGACCAACTTGAACCCTTGGGAACAGAAGCAGCAGCACACTCAAGAAGTAGGGGTCAAGTCTCATTCATCTTTTCATTCCCATAGTCCATCGAAGTGCCTGGTGTGGACAGCTAGTGAGCACTCAATGTCAATCAATTTGTTTCTCACCTTGATTGTCTCCTGTGTTTGTATTTACT
>NW_006290024.1:1213989-1236000 GCF_000327345.1 Myotis davidii | reverse complement strand
TTATGGCCAATGTAACATGATGCTAAAAAGAATAAATATCTAATTGCTTACAAAATAAAAATGAGTTTGTTTCTTCCTCACTTCAATTTTCATAAGCAAAAGATACTCACAGATGAGGAAACTCATGAGTATGAGCTTCCAAAGGTGCCATCTCAGTGCATCCATTGGGATAGGATAAAGAATGTGCAACTCGATTATTTTCCAGATCAGAAGACTTTTTTCTATTTGACAAAAATGGGCAACTTGGAAAAAGACTAGATACAGAATATCAGAGGATGACGATATCCTTGGTTTCTTTCCTAGGCATGTCATGCTTCAGGAGTCAGGATAATGAAAGGAAGTTATAGAAGTGACCTGTCTCTCTTGGGTGCCCAGTGTACGGACATCAAGTAGAAACAAATGTACCAATCACATTAGAATGAAACCTCCTAAGTTCTAGCATCTGCAGTGTTACTTGAAAAACCAAGCTTCTTGCTGCAAAGAGTTGTAAGGAAAAGGCATTCATTCATTCAACTTATATTTAATGAATGACACCATGGAAGAGGCACTGTGCATTCTTGGAATCTGTAAATGTGAACCACACAAGCATGCATTTTTCTGGAAAAAAGCATGCATTTTTGGCTGAACATAAATAGTGTTGATGTCGCATATATCTATTGACATTTACTTAATAAAATTTGAGAGGTGGTCTAGCATAGTACTAGGACAGGCCCAGAGATAGGAACCTGGCTCCAGCACTTTGTAAATATGTCACCTTGGATAAGTAACATGGACCTACTTCAGTTTCATCTACTAACTAGAATATTCGTACTCACTCATAGGGTTGCTGTGAGAATTAATATTATTAATATATGTGATGTGCATAATTGTGCTTAATACATAACAAGTGCTTATAAATGCTGGCCATTTATAATAGAATTTAATGTTAAAACATACCTGGGATGATGAATTTGAATAAATTGTTCAAACTCTTTCTGTGCCAGTTCATGCATCTATAACATGAGGGTAATACCTATCTACCTTACAGAAATATTGCGTCTCAAGTGAGACACTATATATATATATGTAGGAGTGTTTTGTAAACACGAATGTCTTTTGTACTTCAAAGTTATTTTCATTATGTTAAGATCTCAAAAGATCACTATAATAAAATCTCTTTCTTTGTTGAAGTCCCCAGGTTATACCTTCTGAGTAAAAGCATAGACATGAAAGGCAGCTCAACTCCTTGGCAGAGGAGAGAGAAATTTGTGATTACAATCCCACTAAACTCAATATGGGGGGTGGAGGCTGGTGAGTGATGATGTTAGGAAAAGACAATGGATGTGGCACCACCAAAACACAATACATCTTTATGAGGAGGAGAAGGGGCAGGCATGTGACTCAACCTAGGCCAATTGGATGGTCCTGTGATGGAATTTAATTATTTGGTAGAGGAACAAAAAATTGAACAGTGTTGGTATTCCATTCCACTCACCTGTGGTCATTCTACTTACCTGGGGTCATTCTACTCACCTGGGGTCATTCTACTCACCTGCGGACATTTCACTCACCTGCAGACATTCCACTCAACTGTTGTCGTTCCACTTACCAGAAGTCATTCCACTCACCAGAAGTCGTTCCACTCATATGCTGCCTTCTGACCACACTCTCCCTGCTCCGTGCAAGTGTCATGTTTCTGATCCATGGTCTCCAGGGCTGCTTCCCTCTCTGTTTTTTTTTTAGCCTGGTCTTCGGGCCTTTCATCAGTTCTGTGCACTCCTGGCCCTTTTCAGTTAACTACCTTTAACCTAAGCCAGCTTTAAGTTTTGTTTCTTGCAACAAAGGAGTGCCAACTAATACCTGCCCTAACCTGTCTTATAATAGCAGCTGCCAACATCACGTATCTTCCTCTCACTGCCTCTGTGCACAGTATATTCTGCTATATGTGTGTGTCCCTGGTGCACTTACAACAGCCCCCAGATCATATCAGTGTTTTTAAAAATCACCTATTTCATGGGGCAAATATTTATTGAGCATCTTGGGGTCATTTTAGGAGCAGAAGATGCATCAATTAACGAAATTGACGAAATCCTGTGACCTCATGAGTTTACTTTTAATGAGAGAAGAGAGAGACTATAAATAAAGTAAGTATATACATGTTAGATAATGAAATGCCCGAGGAAAACAATGAACCTGAGAAAGAGAATAGAAAGAGTGAAAGGTGAGGGGCTATTGCAATTTTAAGTTGAGTTATTAGGGAAGGATCAGGAACAGAGGGACATTTAAATAAAAGAAAGTGCTTAGGTGGAAACCCATGTGGATACCAGCGGGAAGAGCATTTCTAGAAGAGGGAACAGAAAATAGAAAAGTGCCAGAGTGGAAAGTTGCCTCCAGTGTTGCAGGGACAAGAAAATAAGTGTAATTGGAGTAGAATGATCAAAAGAGAAAGGAATAGATAGTGAGATGAGAGACATAATAGGAAGGCAGGGGGACAATGTAGGGCCATTGTTAGGACTTTGGATTTTACAGTGAGTTAAGAAGACATTGGAGGATATTCAACAGATAACCAACACATGATTACCCATTTGGTTCTCTCCTGTGCCCGGCATCTGTTGGCATGACCCATGCTTTCCATCGCTGACTTCAGTCTCTGCTTCAGTCCAACCTGAACACCCTACACATTTCCATCTGATCCACTCGCTAGCCAAACCCCAGGGTCCATCCAGAGTCATGCCCAGTTCCATCTCCTTTCAGAAGTTTTCCTCCCTTTAGCCAGCCCTTGTCCACTTCTGCATCTCTCATGGACTAACCTCTACACCCTTAGGGAAGTAGCACATATCGTATTTGATTGAATTTTTCATGTATGCCTGCCTTGTCTATCCAAAAACTATAGATTGTAAACTTTTGGAACACGTCCTCCCACTTTCTAGCCCTTGAGTGCTTGATGAAAAGCAGCTCTGTGTTACTTGAAACAATTTCCAAGCCTCTCAGTGTCTGGGTTCTGTTTCAAAGGTTAACAATGGCCCCTTCTTTCCTAGGGGGTCTTGGAAAGTTACAAACAAATGTGTAACTACATAGTTTGCTGTTTGCTCAAGTAACAGAACAGAATTACAGTGTAGGGCCAATCATCACAGTCCATTAATTGGGGTTGTTCAGGGAGAGTGAAGCTCCAGGTTTTGGTTGAGCAATCAGGGGACTCGAGGCCATGCACACTAGATCTGGGGGCCCTGCCCCAGCCCAGAGAACAAGCTGCAATTGTCCCCCGGGCACTGGTACACATTGGCGGCCATGGACATGCATTCTTTGGCTCTGAAGCTGAACGGCACACACAGCCCTGTGATCCCAGATCCTGTGCAAAGTTAACGATCCTTCTGTAAACATTAACACCCATGGGAATGGCGTGCCGCAATTACGGAGGAATAGACCCTTCCCCTAAGTACTGTCCGTTTACAGAACTCACTCCATAGACCAGAGTGCAAATGTAATTTGCACAGCAATGTTTATAGCAGCCAGAGCTCTGTTAAAGGCCGCCTGGGCTGGGACACTGGGTTTGTCTTAGTGGGAATGCACCTGCCAACCAGGGTGCCCGCTCCTGAGACAGATGCCTGCGCTCAGGACTCCTCCAGGTCCTTCAGGTTAACTTCTGTCCATTGTCACATGAATGCTAGGGGCACCAAAGAAAATGTCCTAATGTTTAGTTAAAAAACAGGCCGAAACCGCTTTGGCTCGGTGGATAGAGCATCTGCCTGCGGACTGAAGGGTCTCAGGTTCGATTCTGGTCGGGGGCATGTGCCTGGGTTGCAGGCACATCCCCAGTGGGAGATGTGCAGGAGGCAGCTGATCGATGTATCTCTCTCATCGATGTTTCTAACTATCTCTCTCCCTTCCTCTCTGTGAAAAATCAATAAAATATATTTAAAAACACACACACAAAAAACAACAACAAACAAACAAACAAACAAAAAAAAACCAAGCAAACAAAAAACGCAAAGTCACATTACCCAGATCTTTTTCCAGGGGATTACCTCTTAAATCAGAGATGAAATGTATGCCTGTTTCTCAAACTCTTCTATCAGTAGTGGCTACAGTTAGGGTCTGGGTTTAGTTGCATCTATACCACTAACTAGTTGTACACAAGCACACATTTGTGTAAACTCACCGTGCTGTGTAGTTAAAATAGGTCTATTTTATTATCTGTAAATTACACCTCACTCCATAAAGTGGGTAGAAGAAAGTAGTAATTTTCCCCCAAGTCGCTGTGGGTGGTGCGCACGCACCAGAACGTGTGAAGCTGTTGGTACGGAATTCAGGCAGGATCTGGATGCGATCTCCGGCGTCCCTTTATGTTTCCATGTCTGTTACTGTGTGTTTCTCTGAGCCCCAAGGGTGTGTCTGTTTGTCTTCTAAGGAAGAAATGGAGATTTTAGTCCTGGTCTCAATAAAAAAAATAAAAAGGACTTAAACCAGTTAACTGCCACACGTCTAAAATGGGAAGATCCTGGAATTTCTTCCATATGCGCTGGAATATTTACGAATTCAAGTTACCATAATTTTCTTTACAAACCCAGAGATGTCATTAACAAGTCTGATTTCAAAATTGGATGACCAGAGTTGATATGCAAGGTTGGCAGTTATAGACGCGCGTGGCATAGAAAGGATTAAAGATAATCTAATCATTGTCGCTGTTCTGACAGTAAGACACTGAAACCTATAGTCTGTGAATCATTTCTGAAAGTCACATGGCCATTTATAGGGCTAAGATTTACCCCCTCATCCTCTGGCCCTCAATCTAGAGTCATCCCATCATACCCAAAGCTTTTTAAAAGTGACTTGTCTCAACAATTTAAACAGACATTTCACCCAAAAAAAGCTGCATAAGGGATTGATAAGAACATAAAAAGGGTGTTTACCATTATTAGGCATCTGGGGAATGTAACTTAAAACCAGACACTGGCTAAAATGACAGAAAGACAGACAACACCAAGTGTTGACAGGTGCACAGAACACCTGGAGCCTTCACAGTTTGCGGTAGGAATGCAAATGGCCTGGCCGCTTTGGAGAACAGTGATCAGTTCTTACAAAGTTAAATTCACACTTAGCATATGACCCAGCAATTCCATCCAGGTATTTACCCAAGGACATGAAAATGTGCACATGTTTGCACACAGATGTTTATTGCATATTTACTCAATAACAGCTCCAAGCAGGAAATAACCCAAAGGGCCATCAAGCAGTAGAAATTCTGCTACATCTGTGTCATAAAAACTACTTAGGGTTCATCAAAGGATCAGTCACTATTACAAGCGAGAGCATAGATGAGTAAGGCTGAGCTAAAGAAGCTAGACATAGAAGAGTACATACTGTAGCATGTCATTTGGGTGATGTTATAGAAAAGACAGGCAGAGTGGTTGCTGGGGTTGAGGCTGGGGTGTGGGTGGACTGAAAAGGGATGTGAGGAATCACATAGCACCACACGTGTGCTCTGTCTTGGTTGTGGGGCTCCTAGGACAAGCATATGTTTGTCAAAACTCACTGTGCTGTGTAGTTAATATGGGTCTATTTTATTATCTGTAAACTAGTGACCTGGTGCACAGATTTATGCATATCGAAAGGAAATTAATTAGAATAAATATTTTAATATCACTGTTCACCCTTTCTATATAATAGTAGTGTCAACCAAATTCATGACTGACAATGACAGATTGAAACACACACACACATGTGACTGGCACCAGTGAGAACTTTATATGTATCATGAATGTGTGAGTCAACTTAGCCTTTTATAGATATAGAATAAACTTGCTTAATTAGACCTGCTCTCTGATTTAGCTAAACTTTTTTCCAGCCCAGTGAAGCACTCCAACTTCTCTTTCAGGTAATTGTCAGCAACACAGCAGTAAATATCAACACGAAGCAGATTATTATTGTAGATCACACAGAGAGTGCAGCAGTGTTTGACTATATTTCAAGGTACACCATTTCTTACTTCTTTTCAGGTGAGTCAAGTTTCTAAGCTTTCTAAATCTCCATTTTCTGGCTAATGAAAACAAAATAGGATTCCACCAAGTCTCCTATCTACCTGCTCCAGGACTTCTGTGAGGATCAAATGAGATGAAGCACAGGAAAACGCCTCACAGACATTTGGTTACAGTGTGAAATGTTTGCACCTGGCTATAAAGCAAGTCATGTTCCTGGGCTGCAGAAACTGCAAAGAGGCTAGTGGTTGATAGGGAGAGGAAGCCAGGCTTTGCTGCGTGGTGTCATTGCCCAGACGGATACTTAGCATATTAGCCTTTTATATAGATAGATTACACCTCCCTCAATAAAGTTGGTAGTGATTTGCCCCCAAGTTTCTGTGGGTGGTGTGAGTTTGAAGTTCCCCCTCATGTGTCTCAGAGGTTGCGGTGGTGGGAGGGGCAGTGGCTGGGCAGCAACAGGTGACAGGGGATGGACCCACTCCCTCAGTGTTCTCATGGCTGTCACACCTTCAGACCTGGCATGCCCAGCAGAGTAGAGCTGTCCCCACGCCAGGGCAGAGGTAGAAACCCTCTTTGCTACTTTTCTCTCTGGCGGAAAGCCTTGTGCAGTGCTCTGGGATGTGTTTATAAAGCTGCACGCTGGTGCGGTTTAGATTTGTGACTAGGCAGGGGATGGGGCTCTTTTTAAAGGAAGCCAGCCCTTCAGAGTGCAGAGGACCCCGAGGAGGCTGAGGGGCCCAGGGCCTGAGGATGCAGAACTCACATCCTGGGGAGAAGGACCTGGCGAGGACTTGGAGTGAATTTGCCGAGGCCAGGCTGGAGGCCTGCGTGAGGTGAAGGGAGGGAGCGTTACCTGAGGTTTCCATGCTGCAAACACGGCCCCCACCTCAAATCTCCTTCGGTTTGTTTCTGACTGTGGGAGAAAGAAGCTCTTTGATAAAATGTAACTGAGAGGCACTGAGGAGCCCAGTTTGTGAGTTAATGTGCCAGATGCTTGGGGAGGCAAGATAAATAAGAGAGGCTTCTGGGAAGAAGTGCTCAGTCTGGTCTAAAGAAAAACGTGTGTAAATCACACTTTGGCCGGCACCAGGCCTGCGCCGCTGGCCTCTGAGCTTTGTCAAGCTGGCACCCGGGACAGACCACAGAGCTCGCCTGGGGTGTCCTCGTGCTTGCTAGGTTTGGAGGTGTCTCCCAACAAGTCCTTGAACTCATCCTCCCCGCTGGTCCTCCGTCAGCTCCGGGCTCTGCAGCCTCAGCCTGTCTCAGCCCTCCGGCTCAGGTGTGCCACCTGCACCCTTGTCTCCCAGGTGCTGGCCTGAACTTGCCAGCCCAGAGGGCTCCTTCCAAGACCATCCAGGCCAGCAGCTTAGCCTTCTACCTGCAGGAGAAGAGGCCCCTGCTGATGCCAGGTGGACCAATCCCCCCCGTTTCCACCTGGGGGTTCTAGGACACAGTGAAGAGAACTCATTTTCAAATGTGTCCCACATCCATCAATAATTCATGCTCAAAAATATGATTACAGGATGGAAATTGGGTGAAGCAAAGTCATTCCTGAAATGAGTATCAGCATCATACCTGCCATACCTTCATGATAAGTAACAGGTGTATACTGGACAATAGTGGGGTATCAGGTTGGTCTTATTCCTAAAATGCTAGCTTGATCATTTACTCCCCTTCTCAAGAACTTTCAGGGGCTCCCTGTTGCAGGAAATCTTTGTTCAGCCTTGCACAGTGCGCAGGGGTTGAGCACAGCCTGGCGAAGCTGCCTGTGCCTCACTCGGCTCACCTGTGCCTTGTGTGAACTGGGCCTGCGCTGTTGCCTGTCAAACATGATCAGTATCAAGGGGACTTTCCACTCCCTCTGTCACCAGTCACAGGGCACCGTTCAGAGTCCTGCACTGCCAGTGTCATGTGCTGCACACCCCAATGCAAATACATGGGGGGAGATTTGCTGAACCTGGTCCAGGGAGAGGCAGCGCCCTGCCTGGCATGCTCAGTGGGTCTGTCAGGACATAGGTTATTTTCTGGTTTTTGGTTAATCAGCCAAACAGGTCTGCAAAACCCCCCTGACCTGTCACTCCAGGGGAACTGACCGTATGTCCCAGGGCCATCCCACAGGTGCCTTCGCTTCCAGGCTGGCAATGGACAGTGCTCAGAAACACCTGGTGGTTGATCGCTGACTGTTTATTTTTCTTTATTTCTTTATTTAAAAAAATATTTTTATTGATTTCAGAGGGAGGAAGAGAGAGATAGAAACATCAATAATGAGAGTAAATCATTGATTGGCTGCCTCCTGCACACCCACTATGTGCCCTGACGGGAAATCCAACTATGACCTCCTGGTTGATGCTCAAACACTGAGTCATGCCGGCCGGGCAATCACTGACTGGCTTTAGTGTGAATGCCATTATTGGGATATGATGATTTCCTTGAGACCCCCCAACTTCTACTCAGCAATTTTAATCCCTGTTCAATAAGTCAGAAACTTCATAATGGTGTTGGGTTACAGTGAAATCAGTTCTCCCCATGGTTTCAGTTCTCTCCGCCTGTTTCTGGCAGACAGGTCCAAGAGTGGGGGACCACATTTCAAGGGGTTTATGGTGAAATCATTGTTGGCACTGCTTGTTTTTTCCATCATCTTCATCCTCCCAGCTTTAGTCCTGGTCCCTCAAACAATCTGGTGGGTTACTGAGTTTGGCTTTGATCAATCAATACTTATCTCATTCCTGCCACTGGGATTATTTCCTAAAGCACCGCTGATGTCACAAAACTGAGGGAGAGTGGAAAGCATGTTGGGGAATGAACACCTGTCCACTGTGCTGTTCAAAGTCATTCAGCTAAAGCTGGTGTTGGGGGAGGGGGGCGCATCAAGTTTGATTGAGTAATATTTTGGTGCCATGAATCATAAAATCAGTAGTGCAATCAAGAATATGCAGCCTGATATTTGATTGATAAAGAGACACCACCTTTTGTTTGGTTCTTGGCTAAATAATTAGAAATATTCTTGTTAAATACCAAGCAGAATGAGTGAAAAGAGTAGAATAATTTCAGCTATGCTTTCTCTTCTTTCTTCCTTTCTCCTCCTTCCTCCTTCTTTCTTCCTTGTCCTCTTCCCCTCTTCCTCCTTCCCTTTCTTCCCCTCTCTTTCCTTCCCACCTCCTTCTCTTCTTCCCTCTTTTTTTTGGCTCCTTCTGTCCTCACTTCTTAAAGAGATCGTTACTTCTCCCTTGCCTCCATTACTCCTAAAACTAACTTTTGGTCCCTTGAAGAGCAAACGTTAAAAAAAAATGCGAACTGTTTCTCAGGCCAATCACTTGTTCAGAACTACATAAACATGCTGCTTAGCCACTGCCATGTGCCTCCCATCCCACTTTCAAATACGTTGCTGCTAGACCCCAAGTTTAGGAAAGTGAGCAAGTTAAGTTCAAATACACACCTGAGTAAATCAGATGAGTTAAGGAATTAAAATAAGTCTTGGTTTTGTGGAAGTAGTGAATTATGTTTTAAGGTATATGTTCAAGGCTATTTGCTTAGAAGTGATCTTGGAAAGTAGATTGGACTAAAGGAAGGCTTTTAAAGGCAAGAGAAAGGGTGGATTTGGTAGTTTTGGAATCAATCATGTAGGAGGGCTATTACCAAATAGGTCTTATTTTAACCTGAAGTGTTATGCAGGGTGTGCTGCATAATTTAGTTTACAATGATGTTCAGATAAGAGTTACTTAAATTACCATTGAGAAACTCTGATGAAATATTTTGATAAGAGACAAAGATAGTGAGATGGATAGCTACAAACGAAACTTCCAGAAGGGTAACCTGCCATGTCATATGAGTGTGAGGAAAATAAATGGTTGGTTGTGGCTTTAGAGCTTAGATTTTAGTTTTGACTTATCTGCAAGTCTTCCGCATATTCTGGCGAGTTTGATATGCTTGGCAGACTTCAGCTTTCTCCCTGGGGTGGCATTTGCCATGCATCCGGGAAAGGTTCCAGCAGCATTCCTGAGAGTGATCTTGGTGCCTTGGCAGGCACCTGCAGGGTGTGGTGTGGCATCTCCCATGCTCAGCCGGGTCTCCTGCTGGGGTTCCTGCAGATGGTGGGGCTCATTTGAAGGCATGTCTAGGAGGCAATAAGGCTGTAGCCAACTTAATCATGTCCCCAGCTAGCAGAGCCCTTAGCACCCTCCCTGCTCCTCACTTCCAATAGATACAGGGAGTATGTACACTGCAGGGATGAGCAATCCCCCCAATTTATTGAGGAGTCGAGGATGCAGGGTAGCTGGTGAATGAGACATCTTGCTCTCCTGGGTCCCATTCCCGACCTCATGTCCTAACTCAGGTTCAGAATGAAGAACTTCTCTTTCTACAAACAGCAGAGAGAAGAATTCACTTTCCCATTTTTTATTCTTGCCTGAGCAGAATGCTCATATTACAGGATCAACTTGCTCCTTTTTCATTATTCAAATTACCCTCTCATTTAGTTCTTTGTTTATATCACCAATAATTCATAAATGCCTTCTTGTTATAAGAAATTTTTGAAACAAGGGATTTCAAAACTTGTTTTGACCTTTCCACGCCCAATTGTTCTCACTTTATCCATTTGGTGAAGAACTTTCCTTACCACTTCTATTCAGTTATAGTCACATGAGGTGAAATAGATGGTTTTCCTTCATTTTTATTTTTATGTATTTAGAATTATTCTTATTAAATTATTCTACAACATGTTTGGAGATCCTTCCGCGTCTAAAAATGTGGACCTACTTCATTCTTTGTAAATTTGGCAAAACATATAATAGTGTATGAAATATTCACCTTATGATAAATGTTTATCTTTTTCATTTTTTCCTATAATGAAAAAAAATCCTTCTACCTCTTTGTGAACATGGTGTTTCCTAAGACTAATACTTATAAATAAATTTTTGTGTGTCTACTATAAGCTTTTGTGATAACCTCTATCAGGTCACCTTCTCTTTCAAGTTTGCTGAGAGATTTTACCATCAATGGGTACTTACCTTAGAGTATTGGGGAAATGACATTAAAGAAGCTATCCCAAGGAAAGAGAGAGGCGGCCATACAGTTATCTGAGGAAAAGGCATTCCAGCGGGGATGGAAGAGAATGCGTAAAGGCCCTCAGGTGATGCCAGGCTGGCCTTTCAGGGAATAGCTGGGATAACAGATATTTTGTGAGGAGTGGATGAGGAAGACAAGAATGGTGAGAGTTGAGATTATAGGGTGACATAGAGCAAGATCAGATAAGGCTTTGGATGCATTTTTAAACTCTGGCTACACCAGGGAGCTAGAGGACCTCTTGAGCCAAGGACCAGCGTTATCTGATATATTTTCCAGAAGGTCCATTTTGGCAGCTACATGGAAAATAGACCGCAGGAGGAGAGGGGTATGATCAGGCAGGAAGCTGTGGATTATTGATTATTTCAACTGGTGTTCTAGCTGCAAAGTGGCTTGAAGTACAGTTAATAGTGATGGAGGGGTGAGAAGTGGTATTCTGAATACGTTTTGAAGGTAAAAAAAACAAGATTGGCTTCTGGATTGACATCGGTTTTGAGAGAACAAGAGGGTCAAGGATGCCTTCAGAATGTTAGAGTCACTGCAAACGGGGAGAATAGAGATGCTAATTACTAGGAAGAGGTTAGTTATGAGAGCAGCACTGAGTACTCCCTACATTTTTGACACCGTTTTAAGGGCATTACATGGATTAACTCGTTCAGCTCTTGCTACAGTTCCATGAAGTAGGTACTATAAATATCTGCCCCATTCTCATAAAAAGAAATGAGCAACAGTGTGGTGATGGCCAGAGGGAAGGGGGTCTGGGAGATTGGTATAGGGGAGGTAAGGAGGGATGGGGATATATGTAATAGTATCAACAATAAAAATAATAAAAAAATAAACAAATAAATAAATGGGCAAATAAGGGTTAAGTAACTTATTAAGGATCCACAGCAAAAAATAGCCAGGACATAACCCAGCATTTGGACTCCAGAACCTGTGTCCTTCCATTAACTACATCTATCATTTAAAATGTTAAAAATTCCATCTGTGTGCAGCTGTGTCCTCACTCATTGTAAAGTTATTTAATTCTGCCTTTTTTCTTTTATCCTCAATTAGACTTCCTAAAGGCTTACCTATTTTGTTGGTCTTTTCGAAGTACCAGATATTCGTTTTATTGAGCAGCTGTTCTGTTTTTGTTTTCTGTTTTATTAATTTCTGCTTTTATCTTTATTAATTCCTTTCATCCTGTTTTTTGGGGGAAGGATGTTATTTGTCTTCTCGTTTGTGAATGGAAGAATGACAATGAATAGAGCATAAAGGTTTATGAAAAGTAGGGGTATAAGTTTAGTGTAGTTTTCAAAAAATTAAGGTTCCTAATATTTAAATAATGTTATAATTTAAACGTAATATAAACTGGTTGTAGAGAAGTTGGTTGCTAAAAGCAGGGAAAGTAAAAAATATATAGGAAAACAAGATTAAATTAGAATTTAGTAAAATTAGTTAAAATTGAACATCACCATGAATTCATGCTTTTTTTGGAAGAGAATTATCTTGCCCTGGTCAGTGTGGCTCAGTTGGTTGAGCATCATCCCACGCAACAAGAGGTGCTGGTTCAATTCCCTATGGGGGCACCTGGGTTGCAGGCTTAATCCCCGTAAAAGGCCAGTGGGCCCCCAATGTATGTTTTTTTATCTCGCCCTCTCCCTTCCTCTCTTTCTAAAAATCAGCAAAACATATTTAAAAAGAAAAGAAGATAATTATCTTTATTGTCTTGATCACAAAGGAGGCCTAAGGAGGAGTGTCTTTCCCTTGTCCTTGTGTTTGGGCTGGGGGAGGGAAGGCAGAATTTTGCCATCACAAAATGTGCCTCTTTGGGATATTGATTATTTCAAGCATGTTATTTTTAAGAAACAATAAACGCAGGAGAAACCTTTGATATTTGCTCAAAATGCCTAAAAGAATTTAGATAGAGGACCGCTTCAGGAAGTGAGCCATCATCGTAGATAACTATGGTTTAATATGAAGGAGGTGTAATAGACAGAGAGGAACTCAATGGGGTCTTTGGACCAAAGGCCTCTCTGTGTCTCATTGTTAAAGATGGCCCAGCAAACATTTACTTACCAAACATTTGAGTTTCCATCTCTCTGTGAACTGCCTTCTTCCCTTTGAAGTCCCAACCTTCCTTTCTCAGTTACTCAAGATGTCATGTAAGGCTCAGCTGCCCAATGTGTCCTCGGGCCTCATACACTTATGGAACCCCTGTATGTACATACGTAATACCTTTCATTATTTTTTCATGTTGGCCTGTCTCATGCCAGTTTCATCATTAGACCAGCAAGAAGAATTAAGATGGAAAAGATAAAACATTTTCCCTCCCCCACATATGGAATACTCATAGACACATACTAGGACCCATGTTGGTCTTTAATTCCAGCAAGGAAAGACCCAGGCTCCCTGGAGAGTAATTGAGTCCATGTTTGTTTTTTTGCAGAGAAAATCAGGGTAGGCCTGGAACATCAATGAAGGCACAGAGCTGAAATGGCAGAGGGGCCAGCTTACAACCTCCCTTTCCATCCATCCCCCACCCAAGTTACGACAATTGAGAGATCACAGTGAAGGCAGTAATTGTGGTTAGTTGATAAAAGTTAGATCTGGGGAGCCATTAGAACTTTAAATGCCCAAGAGAATAGGTCATATGGATGTGCCATGTATGAATCTCCAATAAACTTACAGAAAATAATGTCTTTTGAACAATGAAACTATGTGAATATTGCTTTCAAAATTTGTTCAATAGTTGATCTGAGAATGTGATATTACAGGAGATTATGTAATAGTTACTATGATAGTTGATTTTATGTGTCAACTTGACTGGGCTAAGAGATGCCCACATAGCAGGTAAAACCTTACTTCTGGGTGTGTCTATGAGGGCGTTTCAGGAAGAGATTGGCATTTGAGTAAAAAAGATCCATCCTCAGCATGTGGGTGGCATTATCCAATCTTTGAGATCCTGAAGAGAACAAAAATGTGAAGGAAGAATGAATTTCCTCTCCTTGTGTTGCCCTTGGACACTGGGCCTTAGGACTCCAAGGTGTTACAACAGAAACTTCCTCGTCCGCAGGCCTTCGGACTCACTGAATCATGCCACCAGCTCTCCTGGTTCCCCAGCTTGCTGTTGGCAAATGGTGGAAGTTCTCATCCCCATAACTGCACTGAGCCGATTCCTATAATAAATCTCTCTCTACATCTAGATAGATAGATGACAGGTGGACAGACAGGTAGATAGATAGATAGATAGATAGATAGATAGATAGATAGATAGATAGATACATAGATAGATAGATAGATAGATAGATAGATAGATAGATACATAGACAGATAGATAAGGTTGGTTCTGTTTCTCCGGGAAACACTGATCAAGTCAGTTAAAAATTGGGTTATGTTTCAGGGCTTGAATTTCTCACCTTAGAGCTTGTAAGACCAGAAGGCATTAAGTTTCAAGGGTTGGAAAGTGAAATGTGGATGGTCTCAAAGACCCCCTCCCCCCCAAAAATGGAATGTGAAGATCTTGATTGCCTGGAAAAGCCCATTCAAACTCAAAGGCCCAAGCAGGATCTTCTAACTGTGTGGAGAGTTCATTTTGGAGAAGACAGCACCTTCAAAACAGATGATGGGGAAGTCCCAGATGAAGAGTGTGCATTAAATATTCTCGTGACATGACAAGTATTGCTCTGTTTACAGAACAGGGTCCAGCTTAACATGTGAAGCTCAACTCTTAGAGGAAACCTCAGGATTTAGCCCAATCCCAGATCTTTACCCCATGACCCAAATCCATGAAACTTCAGCTTTTATGATGTGATAACTCTGTTCCTTTCATTTATTTTATTTCATTTTATTTTTCAGGTGTACAACATAATTTGATATTTGTGTATATTGCAAAAATGATCGTATAATCAAATAATTAGGAATATTTAAGTAGGAATGATTAGGCCCAATGTCAGTTTGAGTGTAACATGACCTTTTAATCATTATTATAGTTCTTGGCATATACTTTGATTTTAGATATTTGAAATGTCTAACATCTAAGATAATTCAATTTACTAAAATTAACATTTTGAATTTTTAGACTTAAAAGGGTTAAATGCCCGTTAGGCATGTAAGTTTGCTAAAAGTTTGGAGGGCTTGACCAAATCAATTATATTAAAATTATGATTGCAATTTAAAATATTTGCAGATCTTTAATTAGTCAAACTAATAAATATCATGAACTATTTAAGAAAATATTTATCAAATTTAAATGTCAATAAATAAAAAAAACTGAGTAAATGGGTGCTTCAAACATTGAGGCAATTACTGGATTCATAAAAATATGATCTCTGTGTTCAAATGTTTAAGAAAAAATTATGCTTTTAGATCAGCTGCAACTTGAAAATATTAGGTTTTGATGAAAACTCAGTTATGGGCAACTATTATTATTTATAATTATATTGTCATTCAGTATTTACTATGCTCAGTTTTTTAATTGAATCTTGTTTGATTTTCAGTCTTTATTGTTTTTTGAAATAATTCATTTAAGTACATGTTCCCTTTGAGTACTGCGTTGGCCACGCCTCCCACGCGTTGTTGCCGTAAGTGGTGCTGTCGCTGTCATTTATTTCAAAATTCCTTGTAATATCAGTTTTGATCCTTTCAGTTCTTTAAAGTGGCCATGCCCTTTCAGCAAACGTCCTTTACTGTTCTGTTCTCTCTCTTCAGAATTTTCTCCATGCAACCCTGCCTCTTCTTTACCTACCGAATCCCACCTTCCTGTCCACTCTTGACTCAAGAAAGACTTCCTCTAAGAGGACTTCCCTTCCCAGAGTAAGGGCGAAAACAAAAACAAGCAAACAAAAGCAAAACTGTTAAGCAACCAGAAGTTAATTTCAAAATAACTCTTAACTGATGGTCTTTACACAACAACAGGTATGACTCATGACATAATTGAAATGCAACTTTGTCTCTTACCATCCCTTTACATTTATTTAGTTAGTGTATTCCTGTATATTCATTCATACACTTGCTCATTGTTTTTAATTTAAGAAACATTAATTGACTCATGTTGCCAGCATTGTTCTAACTAGCATGAGTGCTTATGCACATATTTTGGTATATAAAACTTCACATTTAAAATATATATATATTTCAGAGAGGAAGGGAGAGTGAGAGAGATAGAAACATCAATGATGAGAATCATTAAATGGCTGCCTCATGCACACCCCCTACTGGGGATTGAGCCTGCAACCTGGGCATGTGCCTTTGGCTGGAATTGAACCTGGGACCCTTCGGTCCACAGGCTGACACTCTAACCACTGAGCCAAACCAGCTAGGGCACTTCACATTTTTAATGTGTACAACCTGATGAGTTTGGACATGTGCAAACACACGTGATACCTTTACCACAATCAGGTGGTGGACATATCTAACACCTCCCAAATTCCCTTGTGTCCCTTTGGGGTTTTCTTTGTTTTGTATTTTCTTAGTAAGAACACTTAATATGAGATCTACCTTCCTAACAAATTTTGAAGTGCATACGATTGGATTGTTAATACTGTGTAGGCTAGAGCAGATCTCTAGAAAGTAAGAAACATGGAACCCTTCACCAGTTTGGGTCACCCTTGAGCAGGGGCCATGCTAGTGTTCTCTGTATCGGTCTAATTTTAGTACATGTGCTGCCAAAGCAAGAACAGTGAGGTTGACTTTTAAGTATGCAACATTTCTATATTTCTATTTTAAAATGTATTTCAATAAAACTATGTAATTTTTAAAATTTATTTTTAGGTATTAATTTTTTAATATTTTAAAACTGTAGTAAATCATATTTTCGACTTAGTCATTGTTGGTATGTGGTAAAATTATTAAATTTGTTTTACCATTGTCCAAGTTACTGCATTTCTAGTTTTAATAAATGTTGACATACTCTCTTAGATTTTTCTGGTGCTTACCATTCACAAATAAGATTGGATTTCTTATAAATGTTTTTACTGGTGCTTTAGAATTCTGCCAAATTATGTTACTATAACACATGTTTTCAAAAAAAATTGTGACTGGTGATTTATGATGGGTACCATTCCCCTTAATAAGAAATGCATGTTATATTTCATCATATCTATTATGAGTATTTTTTACAATGAACATTTTGGCTTCTTGGACCTGTTAGCATTATGAAATTTTATACAGTTTCCAACAAAGGAAATCTGCTGCATTCCTGAAGTAAATTTTACTTGGTCAAGGAGCATCTTTTAAAATCTTTGGGAATGGGTTAAACTTGTCTATAAAATATGAAAACACTGCAACAAGTCATTGTTCATTTTTTTTCACAAGTATTTCTATTGCTTCCTTAGTATATGGTCTACTTCCTGCCACCTCAATGTTTAAAGATTGGGGGGATCACAATTTAAGATTGTAACCAGATGGTTGAACCTTGAGAGAGGACACAGGCTGGGAAGGAGTATGGCTTTGGTAGCGTTCTTTTGTTAAGCTGGGTTGTGAGTACATGTGGGTTTATTGCATGTGTTTTTTTTAATTTTAATCTTTGTCAGGTCTTTACATTTATTATGAAATGTTAGAAGTTGTTTGTATATCACAGAACCTCCTTATTTTGATAACCAGATTATTATCATTTTGAAGATGCAATATTTTCCAAATTTTATAGAAATTAAAAAATGATTTTTTAAAAAAATTTATGGCCTAAATCAGTTTCAAAGAAGAAAGTGTTTGCATTGGATCTCTGGATTCTTCTCCTTATGTCGAGCTATTGAACATGTGCATTGTCAACGATCACAGCTAATCATCTTCAGAACATTTTAATCAACCCAAACTGCAAATCTGTACCCATTTACAAATATCTCGCCATTCCCCTCTACCCTGGTGACCTCTTCTACATTCTGTCTCTATGGCTTTGACCATGCTAGGCACTTCATATATGTGGAATCCTACAGTATTTGTTCTTTTGTGACTGGCTTACCTGACTTTGCTTGTCTTCAAGGTCCATCCATGTTGTAGCCCACATCACATTTTCCTACCTTTTAGAGACTAATATGCCATTATATTTATTTACCATTGTTTGTCTATTGGTCCATAGTATCTTTTTTTTAAGGGATTTTACACTTATTTATTTATTATTATTATCTTAATCCTCACCTGAGAATATGATTTTATTGATTTTAGAGAGAAAAGAAGAGAGAGGGAGAGGAGAGAGAGAGAGAGAGAAACATCGATGTGAAAGAGAAACATTGATCATTTGTCTTCTGTAAGCATCCCATCTGAGGATCGAACTCACAAACTAGGGTTGTGCCTTGACCAGGAATGGAGCTGCAACCTTTTGGTGTATTAGATGATGCTCCAACCAACTGAGCCACTTGGCCAGGGCAGTCCATAGTCTTCTTTAAGGGGGTAAAATTTACCTTTGCAATTCAGTTTCTATGTATTGAGCTTGAAGACATTTGGGGATTATTCTATACCAGTGACTCTCAAACTTCAGCATACATTAGAATTCTTTAAAGGGCTTGTTAAACACAGATCACTGGGCCCCAAAGGCAGAGTTTCTGATTAAATAAATTTTGGGTTGGTCGAGGTAAGAGAGGTAGGGAGAATGTTTGATATAGATATCGATGATAAGGGACAAGGATCGATCGACTAAAACACAGATCACTGGGCCCCAAAGGCAGAGTTTCTGATTCATTAAGTCTGGGGTGGGCCTGGGAATCTGCATTGCTGACAAGTTTTCAGTTGGTGTAGGTGCTGCTGGTCCAGGGACCAGACACTGAGAACTACTGTTCTAGGGATTCATTCACTAATTTTCCAAGTGCTACCTCCTACACACTGTAGAGTAGCTACCAGGCCACAGACTGTCCTGGGGGATTTCACATGCATAGCCCTTGATGTCCTCAATGGCCCAATGCTGATGTAAGGGGCATTACAAGCTGGTGACCTCACTCAAAAAGTGAGCTCAGCACAGCTGACAGAAATTGAAATGAGGTGACGTGGAAGGAAGTGGGTTGTTGACCAACAGAGATGGGGCTGGTGTGGCCATCACAAGCCTTGGTGGATCCCAGAAAGCTACTGGCCCAGGAATCAGGGGACACTCCCCTGAAGCAGAGATCTGACTGCCCCATCTTTTGTTAAGGCCTCTCTCATTCTCCAAGCTCCCTCCCGCCCCCTGAGTCCATCCTGCTCCAGAAAGAACTGGCCCCTGGGCTTGAATTTCAGTGAAACCACGAAGAGAAAATGCACCATGAAATCATGTGGCTCCTGCGAAAGGAGCGGCCATCTGCTTTTTCTTCCGTCGGTTCCCTGGTTCTGTCTCCCTTCCTGGTGACACTGTGCTCAGTAAAGAAAGTACAGAATGCAGGGCTTTAGTCAGCAGCAAACTCCCCAAGGCATTGTGGATTCTCTACCATTTTGTCAACATCAGTATCAAGAATCTATTAACTTGATTGTTTCTAATTTCCCCTTTCCCAATTTTGGGATGGAAAGGCATTGCCTTTTCCCTGTAGAGGTTGCTCTATATGTATAAAAATTGATACACAGTAATTTGCTTCAGATTCTGTGCATTTTAAGGTAGCTTGTTCTCACCTTCTTCTTGTCCACATTTCTAAATACCAAGGAAAATGTTGATTTCCTCTTTTCTTGGTAAATAAGACAGAAAGCATAGTAACAGGTGAGAAAACAGGCACAGACCAAACAAACAAACAAATAAATTCTAAGCTAAAGTTTGCTTGAAACCTTGAGGTTTCATCTTCGATTCTAAGGAAGCCCAGTGAAATAAGCAGACGTCTGGGTTCCATGTTACATGGCGAACCTTTAGGATGAACTTGGAAAGGGCCATGTTATATTGAAAGAAAAGGAAGCTGATGCTACAAGGTACCTTTCAGCCTCTCCTTCCACTGTTCCCAGACACTGGAGCTGCCCCTGGTGCACTGCGTGCTGTTTCCCAAGAGAGGTGGGACCTCTCTCCAGACCAGGGGTGGGCAAACTTTTTGACTCGAGGGCCACAATGGGTTCTTAAACTGGACCGGAGGGCCGGACAAAAGCATGGATGGAGTGTTTGTGTGAACTAATATAAATTCAAAGTAAACATAATTACATAAAAGGGTACGGTCTTTTTTTTTTTTTTTTTTTTTAGTTTTATTCATTTCAAACGGCCGGATCCAACCCGCGGGCCGTAGTTTGCCCACGGCTGCTCCAGACTCTCACGGATAAACCGAAACATGAGACCGGCCAGGAGTGGACACCTGCTACTTCTCAGTCCTCATCTCTGCACGTTCATGTGCGGGGGTTTCTCTGTGGTTGTCCCCTTACTTGCCACCTCCAGAATCATAGAAACTCGGGTGAGTTTTTCTTGTTTCCAGAAGTCAGTCTGTTCCATGGGTATATATGGGGTAACTCTTCAGCTCGCTCCCACTTCTCTCCAAGCACCGATATTTCCTTCTCATATTTCCAGTGACTTCAGGGCTAGAGAGAGGGTCTGTCTCCACTCCCAGCGGTTGGGATGAGTATTTCAGAGTGGTAGGTCGCTGTTGAAAAGTGCCAGGCTCCGGTGCACAAGGGGACAGAGTCTCTCTGCTGGCCAGCAGGCTGTGGGGAGAGGCTTCGGGCCAGTGCTCAGAGACCCTTGTCTGAATAGCCAGGACTCCAAGGCCTGGGCTGCACGGTGGCCCCTGGTGTTTGGTTCTGAGCCTCCCATGGTGAGTGTGTGCCCCATACCCGGCCCTTGGAAGATGGAGGCTCTGGGTGCTCTCCGGGTGGTGCTCCCGGCCCAGGCTCTTCCCCTCTCCCTGACTCAGAGGTCCGTAGGGACGCTGAGGTTCTACGTTCACTGCCCACCTCGAGGGGTTTTCCTTCAAACTGTGGATTTGTAAACCCTTTTGCAATTTGGTCTCCACTGCCCTTTTCTTAGAGAATTTCCTTCAGGAGTCAAACCTCTGGATAATCCCCTTCTCTGGTTCTGAGCGGATTCAGCTGCCCATTGTCATTGCAGTGGGTCCTTAGCAAAGCCTGTGGTACACAGGCCTGGTGGCTCTCTTGAAGGGGAAGTTTCTAATCTGATTACTTATTCTTATTCAAACTAGGACCTATTTCTAGAGACCAACTTTTTACATTTTATTTTATACATTTTTTAAAATTTTTATTTTTCAATTACAGTTTACATTTAATATTATTTTGTATTAGTTTCAGGTGTACAGCCTAGTGGTTAGACAATGTATTTTACAATGTATTCCCCCAATATTTCCATTACCCACCTGGCACTACACACAGCTATTACAACACTAGAGGCCAGGTGCATGGAATTCGTGCACTCAGGGGGAGTCCCTCAGCCCGGCCTGCACCCTCTTGCAGACTGGGAGCCCTCACCAGCTGTGAGCCTGGCTTCTGGCTAAGCGGCACTCCCCCTGAGGGAGCACACTGACCACAAGGGGGCAGCTCCTGGTTTGAGCGTCTTCCCCTTGGTGGTCAGTGGGTGTCTTAGTGACCAGTTGTTCCACAGTTGGGCTAAATGTGAGAGGGCGCAGGCCAGGCCGAGGGACTCCACCAGTGCACGATCAGAGCCCAGGAGGGACACAGGAGGTTGGCCAGCCAGGGAGGGACTGCGGGAGGGCTCCAAGGAGTGTCTGGCCTGTCTTTCTCAGTCCCAATCAGCTGGACCTCAGCAGCCAGCTAACCTACTGGTTGGAGCATCTGCCTCCTGGCTGTCAGTGCATGTCACAGGAAACAGTTGAGTGGCCTTAACATATCTACACTAATAAAAGAAAAACATACAAATTGACCATACCTTCACTATACCTTAAGCCACGCCCACCACCTAATAAGAGCAACTATATGCAAATTAACCCAACCAAGATGGTAGCTGGCAGCCATGGAGCTGGAGCAAGCAGGAGGCTTGGTGCCCCAAAGATGGAGGGAGCCAAGCTTCCCACCTGCTGTGGCTGGCTCTGAGCTCCACTCAAAGCAACAACGTTTCAATTATAGAAGGTAAATAAACCCCAGATACCTGCATTCAGCAGGCCATGACCACAGA
>NW_006290024.1:1205342-1213872 GCF_000327345.1 Myotis davidii | reverse complement strand
TGAGCGCTCCCGGGCTGCCAGAGGGATGTCTGACTGACAGCTTGGGCCCGATCCCCCACAGAGCGGGCCTAAGCCAGCAGGTGGTCATCCTCCGAGGGATCCCAGACTGCAAGAGGTCATAGGCCAGGCTGAGGGACCCCCCTGAGTGCACAAATTTTTGTGCACTGGGCCTCTAGTCATTAGCATATTATGCTTTGGTTGAATGGACAACTGGACGACCAGACACTTAGCATATTAGACTTTTATTATATAGGATGATTATTGACTATATTTCCTATGCTGTACTTTATAGACTCCTGACTATTTTGTAACTGTTGTAAGTAGCAGAAACGGCATGGGTGTTAGACTGGTGGGGTTGGACCGGATCTGGGCTCAGCAACCTCGGTACTTGAGTTCTGGCTGGGAAAGAATTCAGAGGCAAGATTCAAACTGTAAGGGAACATTTATTTATAAAATCGCAGAGGTAAGAAAAGTAATTTGTAGAATGAGTGGGCTTAGGAAGCAAGTTATAGAGGTAAGGGAAGGGCCCTTGGAGCTTGAGAGTGAGGAAGGTAATGGTAATGTGCCTGGGGGGAGGGGAGAGGGAAGGAGAGAGAGGAAGAAAAGGGGTGGTCCTGCTCCCAGGAGGGAGAGCACACTGGGTCCTCCATCCTAATGGTATTGAGGGTGGAGATTTTAGGGGAAGGGCCAGGGGAAGATCTCAGTAGAATATTCAGCAGCTTTCCAAGTGTGTCCTTGCCAGGTCCAGTCTCATCACCACCTCCCTTCCATCCCTTAGGTTCTCTCTTGATGCTTTAGGATATGGATGTCCCAGAGAATAGATCTTGCAGAATCCATTGCAATCTACACATGACAGGGGAAAGAGGAACAGGTATTCATTCATCTGAATCCTTTCTGCCTGCCTGCCATGCCCTAGACATCCTTCTGGATCACTATTCTCAATCAGGGAATCCCTGGGTGTGTTAGTGAGGGCTCTCCAGATTATGTGGTGGTGGGATTGGCAAGTCTGAAATTTGAGGGGCAGGCTGGAGACCCAGGGAAGAGCTGATCTTGCATCCTTGAGTTCCAAGGCATCAGGAGCAAAATCCTTCTTCCTGAGTGTGGTGGTGGGGTGGGTGGGGTGATGGGGTCGGGGTGGAGTACCTCAGTCTTTCCTCTTAAGGTCTTCAGTTAATTTAAGGAGCCCCTAACCCTGCAGTAGGTAGGATAACCTGCTTCACTGAAAGTCTGCTGACTTAAATGTTAGTCACACCTAGAACATCACAATGTCATCTAGACTGGCATTTGACCAAACACCTGGGCACGATAGCCTAGCCCAGTTGACAAATAAAATGACAAATAAAATGAACCATGGCTGGCTTGGCTCAGTGGTTGACCAGGAGATCACAGTTTGATTCCCAGTCAGGGCACATGCCCAGGCTGTTGGGTCTATTCCAGTGTGGGGCATGCAGGAGGCAGCTAATCAATGATTCTCTTCATTAATGTTACTATCTCTCTCTCCCTCTCCCTCATCTCTGAAATCAATAAAAAATGTATCTAAAAACAAAAAAATAAAATGAACCATCACAGTGGGGAACACTTTTAAAAAACATCAATGCCTGGGCCCTGCCCCCAGGGGCTCTGATTTAATTGCTGGGAGTGTGGTCTGGTCCCAAAATTGGAGTTTTCAAACTTCCCACGTGATTCTAATGCAGTTGAATGCTTTACCAGGCTCTGGGATACCAGCAGACAAAAGAAGATGATGTTTGCTTGTGGGAGTTTCCATTTAGTTGTATGAGATAGAGGATTCACAGGTAAACAATGAGTCATTAATCCAGGGAGGTGGCACTCGCCAGGCAGAGGGAAACGCAGCAGGTGATGAGATTAGCAGCCAGATGCTGCTCCAGGTCAGGTGGTGAGGGAAGGCCTCTCCCAGGCTGAGACCCACAGGCAATTGAGATGTGACCCAGGTGCCACGGGTTGGGGTGGGGGGGGAGTGTTTACTTTCGTATTAAGGAATTCATGTTTCTTTACAATATGGGGCTCCAGCAGGAAGGAAAATTTCCCTCCCAATGAGATTTTACAATCTCATCTATGAACACACAGAACACATTTATTAGATAACACAGATGCAGGTGGATATCAGGCTGTAAGGGAGAGGCAGGGAGAGGCAGGGAGAGGCTGGGAGAAGAAGGGAGATGCAGGGAGAGTCTGGGAGAGGAAGGGAGAGCCTGGGAGAAGCAGGAAGAGGCAGGGAGAGGCAGGGAGCAGGAGGGTGAGGCTGGGGGAGAGAAAAAGAGGGAGGGAAAGGGAGAGGCAGAGGCTGGGTGCTGTGGGTGGGTACCCACAGTTTAGGGCTTATACATGGGAGGGGCAAAACCTGCAGCAGAAATTGGTCTGCAAAAACCTAGGGCTCAAAAAAGAAAACTTAAGACTTGACTGCACACTTTTAGAGGTTGGAAGAGAAAGGGGGCCAATCTGCAATCAGGACCCGGGTCTGTTGAAACTTTAGGGCATGAAATGAGAGGCAGGCAATCCTGCCCAGCTGCTACAAAAGGGACAGAGGAAAAAATAGAACCGGATTTTAGCTTCTGAGACACACTGGCAAAGGTTGTCTTCACTCTGGGTATTGAGAAGTAAGGGATGACTGAAAACTATGAAGGTTATTTCTATCTGTCTGTCTATCTATCTATCCACACTATTTCTTATGATATATAATCTACACAAATACTTTATTTCTTGAATAGTTTTAGATTTACAGAAACATTGCAAAGATAGTATACAGTTTCTATATACCCCATATCCAGTTTCTCCTAGTTTTAGCATCTTACATTAGTGTGATACACTCGTTAGAATTAATGAACCAGTACCTATACATTATTATTCATTTAAGTCAATACTTCATTTAGATTTCCTAGGTTTTTATCTCACTCCCTTTTTCTATTCCAGGATCCACATTACACATTACATGTCCTCATCCTGTCCTTTTGAGCTCAGATGATATTATCCTATGTAATAAAAGCCTAATATGCTAAGTGTTTGACCTTTGTTCTACCGGTCGACCAGTCGCTATGATGCACACTGACCACAAGGGGGCAGATGCTCCTACCGGTAGGTTAGCTTACTGCTGGGGTCTAGCCAATCGGGACTGGGCGAGATGGGCCAGACACTCCTTGGAGCCAACCTCCCATGATCCCTCCCCGGCCAGCCAATCTCCTGCAGTCCCTTCCGGGCCTCTAAAATATTTCTTCTAATTAATTTCCTTTCAATGTGCATGAATCTGTGCACCGGGCCTCTAGTTATTGTATAAATATACATATTTTTAAAATATGTTTTTATTGATTTTTAGAGAGAGATAGAAACATTGATAAGAGAGAAAGGTCATTGATCAGCTGCTTCCTGCACATCCCCTACCGGGCCTGTGCCCTGACTGGGAATTGAACCAGTGACCTCCTTGTTCATAGGTCGATGCTCCACAGCTGAGCCACACCAGCTGGGCTAAATATACATATGTTATACACATTCATTTCACTATTAACACATGGCATGTAGGTCTCCTAGAAGAAACACCCTCACAAGCCAGTGATGGCTTCATCAAGACCTGAAATTAGAAGACGTCCCTTTGGGGAGAGTTGGGCTCCTGGGCTAAGCCCCAGCTGATCACTTGGCCTCCTGAGGTCAGATTAGGGGAGAGTAGGGTTTTTCAGGGCCGGCTTTGGCCCTGCCCTTAGTTCAGAGTGAATGACACAAGTCAGAGGATGGTGGTCCCTGTGTCTGTACCTGAGGGTAACAGGGAGCCATCCTTCACAAGGGCCTCCTCTACAATCACTCAGAGGACAGCAGCCAATGAGTGTCTGGCTGGGGCTCCCACAAACAGTGGGGGATGGCTAGGCCACAGTCCTCTCCCTCTATTTTATTGTAGTGTGTTCCACCACCATCTATCGTCCCACACACCCTCTTCCCTTCCACCCTCTACCTACTCCCCTGCAACCACCCCATTGCTGTCCATGTCCATGAGTTCTTTCTCTTTTTTTCTTTTTTGCCCAATCCCTCCAACCCCCAACATCCCCACCCCAACCAGAGCTGTCAGCCTGCTCTCTATCTATGAGTCTGTCTCTATTTGCATGTTAGTCCAGGTTGTCCGTTAAATTCCACATATGAGTGAAATCGAATGGGCTGTCAGCTACATTCCTATGGAACCTCAAATAATTTATTAAACATCTCTGAGGCAGACTGTGATAATCTTATGGATTTTAGCCATTTCATAGAAGAATATTTATTTTTCAGTATATTGTGAGCATTTTTAAGAACAAGAATTGTAAATGAGGCCAGAAGACATTTGCTCTTTTGACCTTGACCTTCTGACATTGACCTTGTCTCTCAGAAGTGACAGAACTGAGGAGCCATCTTAAGCACTGGTACAAGTTCTTTCCAAATGCACTGAACAGGCATGAAGTGAGCAGTGACTGTGTAGCAGGCACAGTGCCTGGTCCTGAGAATGTGGGAGTGAAGGGTCCCTGCCCTCGTGGAGCTCAGAGTGACCGGCATCCCCCAAATTCTGGTGTCACAGGAGGATTTCAGTCTGCACATCTCTGACAGTAGACATTGCACATCGTTACTACATCTATTTAGGGAGGATTTAAATTCGATTTGCACAGTATATTTAATGCTCAGACGGTCTCTATTCCAGAGTGGTTAAGTAAAACCCCTTAGAAGTCTGCATGGACAAGGCAGGTCCCTGAGGGTTGAGCAGTGGTTGCCTCCTTTCCGCTGACATGAACAGGCCGACCATAAAGCAGCTGTTTCTACAGTCACGTTGTGCCTGACTGCAGCCCCCTTGTCTTCAGTGAGGCAGGGGCCAATCGCCTCCCTCCTGCCAAGCCAAGATGTGCAGGAGGCTTTGATTAATCCTGGGCAACTAGCAGGGAGCCTCCAAGTTTCCTTTTTTTTTCATTATTAAAATGGGTCTATAAATTGCCAAGGCCTCATGTGCCAACTGTTGTATAAAATAAATAAACTAATGCTTGTAAAGGTCTTGGCCCGGCCTTGGCACACAGTAGGTGCTCAGAAAACGGGCTTCTTCTTGTCAGCACAGGCTTCCTACGCTGTTGAAATGGTGATAGCGCCTCCTCCCTGGTTGGCGTTGGAGTAAGCAAAGGCCTTGAACAAGGTCTGTTCTGGGCTGCATCTGGGGAAGCTTTAGGCTCCGGCCAAGGGGGACACGAGAGGACAGAGGGCCTCAGACCGAGACTGGGCACGTCACCCCAGCTAAAGGACGGCACTCACCCGTGGCAGGGAATCTGTAGGGTCTCTGGGTTGCAGCCAAGGAACCCACAGAGAGCAGGAGACAAGGAGGCTGTTTCACACCCGTGCAGTGGCAGAGAGCAGGCAGCGGTGCCAGTCCAGGGACAGCTTTCAGTCGCCACCAGCTCTCTCCCTCCCCTGTGTCAGGCCTGGGGGAGGAGAGAGGTAACCCAGGAGGGGCGAGAGGTAGCCCCGGAGGAGGGGAGACGTAACCCCCAAGGAGGGGAGAGGTAACCCCTGGGGGAAAGGATTCTTCTGCCCTTAGAGTCTGTACCATCTCAGTGAAGTTGAGAGAAGGGAGACGTCTGTCTAACAGCGGTTCTCAACCTGTGGGTCGCGACCCCTTTGGCGTCCATGACCCTTTCACAGGGGTCGCCTAAGACCATCCTGCATATCAGATATTTACATTACGATTCATAACAGTAGCAGTATTCCAGGTATGAAGTAGCAACGAAAATAATTTTATGGTTGGGTCACAACATGAGGAACTGTATTTAAAGGGCCAGAAGGTTGAGGACCGCTGGCTCTAGTAGAACTCAGAATTTGAGGCCTTACAGGGAACTGGGGATGTGAGTGACCCAAACCCTTAAAATTACTGAGGCCTTCACCTGTGTCATAGAGGCCTGCAGTTCTCGCCTCCTCTGAACGGAACTGCCTGAGTTTCCTCCTCTAGGGTGGCTGCATAGAGCAAGTTGTGGGGGAGTGTGTGTGTATGTATGTGTGTGTGTGTGTGTGTGTGTGTGTGTGTGTGTGTGTGTCAGGGTTCTGTGTGCTTTGGTCATTGTCTGGGTGTTGACAGCCTGCTTGTTTAGCTGACCCAACGGGAGTTAGGATCACAGGTTTGGGGGGAGTGGGTGTAAGAGGAGACACATTTAAACTTAAACTCGTCTCCACATGGATGTCAGGACAGAAAGTCATGTCATCTGTTTGCAGGGTGTGGATAGGAGGCGGTGGGCAGCAGGCATGGGTGGTGGGTGCTAGAGCAAACTCTCCACTCGCGACAAGGTGTCAGGCAGAGGGAGACTCGGATGTGCAGGCAGCTGCTGGCGGCCCTGGTGGTCCCTGGCCTGCGGCCATTGGGGTGCTGGGGGCTCCCACCGGCTCCCCGTGTGCACAGCAGACTCAACTCGTGTGCAGGGACATCAGGGAGCTGGAAGTTGGCCGTGGCGGGAGCACTGACACTATAAAAACTGTCAACCTCACAAGTCAGGTTTTTTGTTTGTTTGCTTGTTTTCAACTTCAAGAACTGGTCCACCAGCATTCATCTGTGGAAACTACCCAAAGCCAGACACTTGGGTGGCTTCTCCCCTTCCCAGGAGATAAAGTGCTGTGTGTAGAAACCGAGAGACAAAACAAAACATGAATCTCAGGTTCCTGAACCAATCTGACCTCAATTCACAGCTCATGCATGTGCTTTTGTCCAATTTGAACAGAGGACTTTCCATCGGCAGGACTGTGGTAGGAGCATCTCTGCTGTGGGTCCCTACCGAGGCTCCGCGTAGGCCTCCCCTCGCTGTCCTGTGCAGTAGCCACCCCTGAATCCTGGGAGAGCCGTGGGCAAATCTGACCAGCAGGCGGCTTCCCCTGAGTGCTGGTGGTGGTGGGCTGGGCAAAGTGGCAGAAACCAGTCTTACAGGAGCAGTTACCAGGGAGGGGAAGAGACTAAAGCAGCAGGCGACAGTATAAGAGCGAGCAGGCCTGGGCCGTGGGACTCAGTAACATTCTCCTTGGAAGCTCTCAGAAATTCTTGTTATTTGTAAGTATTTCTAAGGGACTGGGCTTCTCAGCTGGGGCAGGAATCCCTAACCACTAGAGATCTTCAGGTGTTAAAGTTAACACAACCCCACTTACCTACAGACTGGGCAGCTTGCAGAATCACTGGGAATAGCGACTGTAGTGATGACATGTATAAAGCACCCAGCCCAGAGTCTGGCTGTAAAACAAGTAAACAAAGAACTGAATGAAACACAGTTTTATTTTCACATCGACCCTTCTCATTATTTATCCAAGAGCTATACCAGCTTTTCTTTTTCTTTTTTGTAAATATTAAAAGGAAGGAAGAGATAATACTGTCCGGTTTGGCCTCCTGACTGGGGTCACAGCAAGCAGCAGACATGGCCCGTGCCGGCTAAGCTTAGCGGCAGCTCTGGAATGATCATGCCTTGTATCCTGACTGGGGAACCAGAGCATCACAGGGAAACTTGTCTAACTCCCCCTCCACTTCTCTGCTCTGTTGCCTGCACCCCCTGCTGGGAGCACCCAGCCTGAACACCTAACAAAGGGCATCACATGGGGACATCTATGCCACCCTGGACAGTGTCCCCGGTGCAACTGCAATGCCACGGGAGGAAAGTATCCTGTCCTTGTATCTTTTATCCAAAGACAGAGACATAGTAGGTCTGAGTCTTGTCCGTTTCTTATAGAATATACTGGGGAAACTCAGACATTTTTTTTTTTAGGAAACTCTGGCATGGGGGGTATGACTAAGTGTCCAATAAGCTGCATTAATAAATGAAAGAGATGTGTGCTTAGAATAAACTTACTTTTAGAATTGACTTGGGTAGAATGGCACCAAGTATAAGTCCATAAGTGTGGTCCAAGGGCTTCCTGCCCTACTATAGGCCCCTAGACAGATTCCAGCCAGGTAGGAGTGGGGCAGAATTCACAGTAAGAATGAAAATTTTATCACCTAGGGCAGTGGTCGGCAAACTCATTAGTCAACAGAGCCAAATATCAACAGTACAATGACTGAAATTTCTTTTGAGAGCCAAATTTTTAAAACTTAAACTATATAGGTATGTACATTTTATTAACTTAATTAGGATACTCCTAAGCTGGCCTTTGCTAAAAACGTCCTCAATCTGATTGAGGTACATTCGCTGAGGTCGACCCCTTCCAACTCTCCCATCCACACTCATCTTGAATACTTGTTTCGCCTATCTCCTTTCTGAAAACCGACTTCTGAGCATGGGCCACAAAGTTTCAATCACACTGTAGGTGAGCGCCCGCACGTGGTATTTTGTGGAAGAGCCACATTCAAGGGGCCAAAGAGCCGCATGTGGCTCGCGAGCCGCAGTTTACAGACCACTGGCCTAGGGTGGCTGAAAGGCATGAAGATTCCCAGGACAGCCATGGGATGAGGAGTCGGGGGGAAGGGATACTTGTACCTGGGGAGACAATTGGTTGCAGGGACTCAGTAGACCATGATCCAAAGCCAGGAAGAACTAGGCTGGACCCGGTTCTGGAG